>NC_086447.1:778457823-778777323 GCF_028390025.1 Pseudophryne corroboree | reverse complement strand
CTTGCCAATATGCCATTTACCACACGGAGTGGCAAGGAACGGCTGAGGCCCTGGCCTATGTTCATGGCTAGTGGTTCAGCTTCACATGAGGATGGAAGCACTCAGCCTCTCGCTAGAAAACTGAAAAGACTCAAGCTGGCAAAAGCACCGCAAAGAACTGTGCATTCTTCGAAATCCCAAATCCACAAGGAGAGTCCAATTGTGTCGGTTGCGATGCCTGACCTTCCCAACACTGGACGTGAAGAGCATGCGCCTTCCACCATTTGCACGCCCCCTGCAAGTGCTGGAAGGAGCACCCGCAGTCCAGTTCCTGATAGTCAGATTGAAGATGTCAGTGTTGAAGTACACCAGGATGAGGAGGATATGGGTGTTGCTGGCGCTGGGGAGGAAATTGACCAGGAGGATTCTGATGGTGAGGTGGTTTGTTTAAGTCAGGCACCCGGGGAGACACCTGTTGTCCGTGGGAGGAATAGGGCCATTGACATGCCTGGTCAAAATACAAAAAAAATCAGCTCTTCGGTGTGGAAGTATTTCACCAGAAATGCGGACAACATTTGTCAAGCCGTGTGTTGCCTTTGTCAAGCTGTAATAAGTAGGGGTAAGGACGTTAACCACCTCGGAACATCCACCCTTATACGTCACCTGCAGCGCATTCATCATAAGTCAGTGACAAGTTCAAAAACTTTGGGCGACAGCGGAAGCAGTCCACTGACCAGTAAATCCCTTCCTCTTGTAACCAAGCTCACGCAAACCACCCCACCAACTCCCTCAGTGTCAATTTCCTCCTTCCCCAGGAATGCCAATAGTCCTGCAGGCCATGTCACTGGCAATTCTGACGAGTCCTCTCCTGCCTGGGATTCCTCCGATGCATCCTTGCGTGTAACGCCTACTGCTGCTGGCGCTGCTGTTGTTGCTGCTGGGAGTCGATGGTCATCCCAGAGGGGAAGTCGTAAGCCCACTTTTACTACTTCCACCAAGCAATTGACTGTCCAACAGTCCTTTGCGAGGAAGATGAAATATCACAGCAGTCATCCTGTTGCAAAGCGGATAACTGAGGCCTTGACAACTATGTTGGTGTTAGACGTGCGTCCGGGATACGCCGTTAGTTCACAGGGAACTAGACAATTTCTTGAGGTAGTGTGCCCCCGTTACCAAATACCATCTAGGTTCCACTTCTCTAGGCAGGCGATACCGAGAATGTACACGGACGTCAGAAAAAGACTCACCAGTGTCCTAAAAAATGCAGTTGTACCCAATGTCCACTTAACCACGGACATGTGGACAAGTGGAGCAGGGCAGGGTCAGGACTATATGACTGTGACAGCCCACTGGGTAGATGTATGGACGCCCGCCGCAAGAACAGCAGCGGCGGCACCAGTAGCAGCATCTCGCAAACGCCAACTCTTTCCTAGGCAGGCTACGCTTTGTATCACCGGTTTCCAGAATACGCACACAGCTGAAAACCTCTTACGGCAACTGAGGAAGATCATCGCGGAATGGCTTACCCCAATTGGACTCTCCTGTGGATTTGTGGCATCGGACAACGCCAGCAATATTGTGTGTGCATTAAATATGGGCAAATTCCAGCACGTCCCATGTTTTGCACATACCTTGAATTTGGTGGTGCAGAATTTTTTTAAAAACGACAGGGGCGTGCAAGAGATGCTGTCGGTGGCCAGAAGAATTGCGGGACACTTTCGGAGGACAGGCACCACGTACAGAAGACTGGAGCACCACCAAAAACGCCTGAACCTGCCCTGCCATCATCTGAAGCAAGAAGTGGTAACGAGGTGGAATTCAACCCTATATATGCTTCAGAGGTTGGAGGAGCAGCAAAAGGCCATTCAAGCCTATACAATTGAGCACGATATAGGAGGTGGAATGTACCTGTCTCAAGCGCAGTAGAGAATGATTTCAACGTTGTGCAAGGTTCTGCAACCTTTTGAACTTGCCACACGTGAAGTCAGTTCAGACACTGCCAGCCTGAGTCATGTCATTCCCCTCATCAGGCTTTTGCAGAAGAAGCTGGAGGCATTGAAGGAGGAGCTAAAAGGGAGCGATTCCGCTAGGCATGTGGGACTTGTGGATTGAGCCCTTAATTCGCTTAACAAGGATTCACGGGTGGTCAATCTGTTGAAATCAGAGCACTACATTTTGGCCACCGTGCTCGATCCTAGATTTAAAACCTACCTTGGATCTCTCTTTCCGGCAGACACAAGTCTGCTGGGGTTCAAAGACCTGCTGGTGACAAAATTGTCAAGTCAAGCGGAACGCGACCTGTCAACATCTCCTCCTTCACATTCTCCCGCAACTGGGGGTGCGAGGAAAAGGCTCAGAATTCCGAGCCCACCCGCTGGCGGTGATGCAGGGCAGTCTGGAGCGACTGCTGATGCTGACATCTGGTCCGGACTGAAGGACCTGACAACGATTACGGACATGTCGTCTACTGTCACTGCATATGATTCTCTCCCCATTGAAAGAATGGTGGAGGATTATATGAGTGACCGCATCCAAGTAGGCACGTCAGACAGTCCGTACTTATACTGGCAGGAAAAAGAGGCAATTTGGAGGCCCTTGCACAAACTGGCTTTATTCTACCTAAGTTGCCCTCCCACAAGTGTGTACTCCGAAAGAGTGTTTAGTGCCGCCGCTCACCTTGTCAGCAATCGGCGTACGAGGTTACTTCCAGAAAATGTGGAGAAGATGATGTTCATTAAAATGAATTATAATCAATTCCTCCGTGGAGACATTGACCAGCAGCAATTGCCTCCACAAAGTAGTACACAGGGAGCTGAGATGGTGGATTCCAGTGGGGACGAATTGATAATCTGTGAGGAGCGGGATGTACACGGTGATATATCGGAGGATGATGATGAGGTGGACATCTTGCCTCTGTAGAGCCAGTTTGTGCAAGGAGAGATTAATTGCTTCTTTTTCGGTGGGGGTCCAAACCAACCCGTCATTTCAGTCACAGTCGTGTGGCAGACCCTGTCACTGAAATGATGGGTTGGTTAAAGTGTGCATGTCCTGTTTATACAACATAAGGGTGGGTGGGAGGGCCCAAGGACAATTCCATCTTGCACCTCTTTTTTCTTTCATTTTTCTTTGCGTCATGTGCTGTTTGGGGAGTGTTTTTTGGAAGGGCCATCCTGCGTGCCACTGCAGTGCCACTCCTAGATGGGCCAGGTGTTTGTGTCGGCCACTAGGGTCGCTTATCTTACTCACACAGCTACCTCATTGCGCCTCTTTTTTTCTTCTTTGCGTCATGTGCGTTTGGGGAGTGTTTTTTGGAAGGGCCATCCTGCGTGCCACTGCAGGGCCACTCCTAGATGGGCCAGGTGTTTGTGTCGGCCACTAGGGTCGCTTATCTTACTCACACAGCTACCTCATTGCGCCTCTTTTTTTCTTCTTTGCGTCATGTGCTGTTTGGGGAGTGTTTTTTGGAAGGGCCATCCTGCGTGACACTGCAGTGCCACTCCTAGATGGGCCAGGTGTTTGTGTCGGCCACTAGGGTCGCTTATCTTACTCACACAGCTACCTCATTGCGCCTCTTTTTTTCTTTGCGTCATGTGCTGTTTGGGGAGTGTTTTTTGGAAGGGCCATCCTGCGTGCCACTGCAGTGCCACTCCTAGATGGGCCAGGTGTTTGTGTCGGCCACTAGGGTCGCTTATCTTACTCACACAGCTACCTCATTGCGCCTCTTTTTTTCTTCTTTGCGTCATGTGCTGTTTGGGGAGTGTTTTTTGGAAGGGCCATCCTGCGTGACACTGCAGTGCCACTCCTAGATGGGCCAGGTGTTTGTGTCGGCCACTAGGGTCGCTTATCTTACTCACACAGCTACCTCATTGCGCCTCTTTTTTTCTTCTTTGCGTCATGTGCTGTTTGGGGAGTGTTTTTTGGAAGGGCCATCCTGCGTGACACTGCAGTGCCACTCCTAGATGGGCCAGGTGTTTGTGTCGGCCACTAGGGTCGCTTATCTTACTCACATAGCTACCTCATTGCGCCTCTTTTTTTCTTCTTTGCGTCATGTGCTGTTTGGGGAGTGTTTTTTGGAAGGGCCATCCTGCGTGACACTGCAGTGCCACTCCTAGATGGGCCAGGTGTTTGTGTCGGCCACTAGGGTCGCTTAGCTTAGTCATCCAGCGACCTCGGTGCAAATTTTAGGACTAAAAATAATATTGTGAGGTGTGAGGTGTTCAGAATAGACTGAAAATGAGTGGAAATTATGGTTTTTGAGGTTAATAATACTTTGGGATCAAAATGACCCCCGAATTCTATGATTTAAGCTGTTTTTTAGTGTTTTTTGAAAAAAACACCCGAATCCAAAACACACCCGAATCCGACAAAAAAAATTCGGTGAGGTTTTGCCAAAACGCGGTCGAACCCAAAACACGGCAGCGGAACCGAACCCAAAACCAAAACACAAAACCCGAAAAATTTCAAGTGCACATCTCTAATTTAATCGCACTATTGTGATATGTTATACTGTATAAGTTATTGATAAAGTAACTCACTTACTATTGATGAAACTACTGTACTGAACGTGTTGTGTTTGTTAGAAGTGCAGAAGTATTATTGAAGTGACCTGTTTATTCAGAGCCGGTCTTAGGCATAGGCAAACTATGCAAATGCCTAGGGCATTTGGTATGCTTAGGGGCACCAGCAGCTTCTGATGATTAAAATGATATGCGGCATGCCTATATTCTGTGTGTGACTGCGGCTCGATCTGCATACAAAATGCTACGTTGCGTGTATTCCTGGAAATCACTGTAATGTAGCATTTTGTATATGCAGATACAGCCGCAGTCGCACACAGAATATAGGCATGCTGCATATCATTTTAATCAGCAGAAGATGCTTGTGCATCCTAGCCACATAGCAATGCAAAAACAAAATGCGCCCGACATTAGCAGAGCTGCCAGCTGACTCACGCCAGGCATCTCTTGCAGAACTACCGGTGGTGTTAGGGGGCACCAGCCAAAATCTTGCCTAGGGCATCATATTAGTTAGGGCCGGCTCTGTGTTTATTAACCAGATGTCTGACAGCATAGAGAAATTCAGGGGTTCTCGCCCCAGTGACGTAGTACATATGCAGATTGTAACATTTGTGGAATAATAAAAGACCCTGATTGCATAGCCCTATTGTTACTTGCTCCCTTAGTCCCCAGGAGGTGTCTCTGAACTGCCAGATAACAAGAACTGGGGTATTCCCCGCACCGACAAGGTAATTACATCTACACTCGGGTTGTATGCACCACATTTACTCTGCACAGAAACAAAATAACCCACCCAAATCTAACTCTCTCTGCACATGTTCATACCTCCCAACTTTGAACTTTGTGCAAGCGGGACACACGCGCTCCCGAAAAAGGGGCATGGCCAACGAAAGGGGGCGTGGCTTCACGGGAAGACCCGCGATCGCGAGCTACGCCCCCATTTTTGTCACTAAGGGGGCATACCCAGCGCTCTGTGAGCCGCTGGCATGCCCCCTCTCCCTCGGACTCCAGTGAATAGACGCTGTGCGCATGCGCACAGCGTCTATTCACCGCTGCTCTGCTAAGCAGGACAGCGAGAGACAGAGACTCCCAACTGCCCCCCCCCCCACCGCGGGACACTGCGGCCCGCGGGTGGGACAGCGGGACAGTCCCCAAAAAACGGGACTGTCCCGCGAAAATCGGGACAGTTGGAAGGTATGCATGTTATATCTGCCTCCCCTGCAGTGCACATGGTTTTGCCCAACTGCTAAAAAATTTCCTGCTGCGATCAACTTGGAATTACCCCCAAGGTTTTGCCCAACTGCTAACAAATTTGCTGCTGCGATCAACTCTGAATAACCCCCCAAGGTGGTCATTCCGAGTTGATCGCTCACTAGCAGTTTTTAGCAGCTGTGCAAACGCTATGCTGCCGCCCACTGGGAGTGTATTTTAGCTTAGCAGAAGTGCAAACGTTTGTAACGCAGAGCGGCTACAAAATAATTTTGTGCAGTTTCAGAGTAGCTTCAAACCTACTCTGCGCTTGTGATCACTTCAGACCATTCAGTTCCGGATTTGACGTCCCAGCCACGCCTGCGTTTTTCCAGGCATGCCTGCGTTTTTCCGAACACTCCCTGAAAACGGTCAGTTGCCACCCAGAAACGCCCACTTCATGTCAATCACTCTGCGGCAACCAGTGTGACTGAAAAGCATCGCTAGACCCTGTGCAAGACTACATTGTTCGTTGAAATAGTACGTCGCGCGTGTGCATTGCGCCGCGTACGCAGAAGTGTAGTTTTTTAGCCTCATCGTTGCACAGCGAACGAATGCAGCTAGCGAACAACCCTGAATGACCACCCATGAGCACTGCAGGTGGGGCAGTTCTAACGTGCAGAGAGAGTTAGATTTGGGTGAGGTGTGTTAAAACTGAAATCTAAATTGAAGTGTAAAAATTAAGCAGCCAGTATTTACCCTGCACAAAAACAAAATAACCCACCCAAATCTAACTCTCTCTGCACATGTTATATCTGCCACACCTGCAGTGCACATGATTTTGCCCAATTGCTAACAAACTTGCTGCTGCGATCAACTCAGAATTACCCCCCATGGTTTTGCCCATCTGCTAACAAATATTGTATTGTTTCTAACTAATCAGTGGTGCAAGTAGAAAAAATGTCTTATAGGCACTGTGTGTGCGCGCTGAAGGCGCACGCCCCAAAAATGGGTGTGGCCAAATGCCACATGGGGAGTGGCCAATGAAAATGAGGGCGTGATACACATATGGGGGGAGTGGCAGATACACATATGACCCCAATAGTGCCAGATACACGTTGCACCATAGTGCCAGATATACATTGCCCCACAGTGCCAGATACACATTGCCCCACAGTGCCAGATACACAAATGCCCCAGAGTGCCAGCTATACATTGCCTCACAGTGCCAGATACACAAATGCCCCAGAGTGCCAGCTATACATTGCCTCACAGTGCCAGATACACAAATGCCCCCACTGTCTCAGATATACATTGCCCCCAGTGCCAGATACAGAAATGCCCCCACAGTGCCAGATATGCCCCCAGTGCCAGATACACATGTCCCACCCCAGTGCCAGATATGCCCTCAGTGACAGATATGCCCCCAATGCCAGATACACATGTCCCTGCAGTGCCAGATATGGCCACAGTGCCAGATACACATGTCCCTGCAGTGCCAGATATGGCCACAGTGCCAGATACACATGTCCCTGCAGTGCCAGATATGCCCCCAGTGCCAGATACACATGTCCCCGCAGTGCCAGATATGCCCCCAGTGCCAGATACACATGTCCCCCCCCCAGTGCCAGATATGCCCTCAGTGTCAGATATGCCCCCAGTGCCAGATATGCCCACAGTGCCAGATACACGTCCCCTAAGTGCAAGATATGCCCCCAGTGCCAGATATGCCCCCAGTGCCAGGTATACATGCCCCCCCTTCCCCTGTGCTCACCACTGCTGCTGCTGTCCTGTGTGTGTGTGTGAGGGGAGGAGAGCGCAGCCTGCGCCTCTCCTGCCCCTCAGTCTCCAGCGGCGGTGCGGGTGTCTTCCTTCAATTCAGCGCCAATCAAAGCTCGCGGTCCGGCAGCCTTGGCTGCTGGTCCACGAGCTCTGATTGGCTCATGGGCCAGCGCTGAATTGAAGGAAGACACTGAGGGGCAGGAGAGGCAAACGCTGCGCTCTCCTCCCCTCGCAGCAGCTGCGGTGAGCAGCGGAGGGAAGGAGGGAGCGGCGAGGAACATCGGCACGTCGGCGGTGGGTACATCGTACCCACAGCTAAATTCTTAAGGGTACGCCGTACCCACACATACCCGCCCACTTGCACCACTGGACCTGATCGTAGCAGAAAATTTATCTAATTTAATTATAAGTTACACATTAAAAAGTGGTAGGTACTCCAAGTTACTGTAAATAAGGTCCCAGGTATGAAATACTAACAGGCAGGAACAGTGGGAGCTATCACTTTGCTTTCAACTCTTCTCTGGGACAGACTCTTATCGGAACCTGTGTCCCAGAATGAGAAGCCTGCCAAATTCAAGTGAAAATATTCATATTCCCATAGTTGGCTTATTTATCGTTCAATATTTCTCTTACATCCTAGAGGATGCTGGGGACTCCGTAAGGACCATGGGGTATAGACGGGCTCCGCAGGAGATATGGGCACTCTAAAGAACTTTTAGTATGGGTGTGCACTGGCTCCTCCCTCTATGCCCCTCCTCCAGATTCTGTGCCCAGAGGAGAATGGGTGCACTACAGGGGAGCTCTACTGAGTTTCTCTGATAAAAGAATTTTGTTAGGTTTTTTATTTTCAGGGAGCACTGCTGGCAACAGGCTCCCTGCATCGTGGGACTGAGGAGAGAGAAGCAGACCTACTTAAATGATAGGCTCTGCTTCTTAGGCTACTGGACACCATTAGCTCCAGAGGGATCGGAACACAGGTCTCCCCCTGCCGTTCGTCTCAGAGCCGCGCCGCCGTCCTCCTTGCAGAGCCGGAAGATAGAAGCCGGGTTAGTATAAGAAGAAAGAAGACTTCTAAGGCGGCAGAAGACATCAGATCTTCCTTGAGGTAAGCCATTGCTCCCACACGTTACACACACGGACAGGCACGGATGGGTGCAGGGCGCAGGGGGGGCGCCCTGGGCAGCAATATACTTCTGTTTTGGCATGTTATGAGTGACACATATCAGCTGCGGAGTCAGTGGATATGTTCATCCCCCGCCATTAATTGTGAATTTGAGCGGGACCGAAGCCCGCCACTAGAGGGGGCGGAGCTTGGTCGCACAGCACTAACCAGCGCCATTTTCTCCACAGTATGCTGAAGAGAAGCTGACTCCCCGGACTCTCCACTGCAGAACGGTGAAACAGGGCTGAAAAAGAGGGGGGGGGGCACATTTTGGCGCAGTGAGTGTATTACATGATTGACATATATATAAAAAGCGCTATATCTGGGAATTGTTTCCAGTGTCAGTTGGCGCTAGGTGTGTGCTGGCATACTCTCTCTCTGTCTCTCCAAAGGGCCTTGTTGGGGAACTGTCCCCTTATAAGCCAACTATCCTTGTGTGTGTGTACGGGTGTCGGTACGCGTGTGTCGACATGTCTGAAGCGGAAGGCTCATCCAAGGAGGAGGTGGAGCAGATGATTGTGGTGTCTCCGTCGGCAACGCCGACTAATGATTGGTATATTTTAATATGTGGAATATTTTAAATGCTAATGTGACCTTATTACATAAGAGAATGGACAAAGCTGAGTCCAAGGAAACAGCAGGGAGTCAATCCGCGGATTTGACTGGATCACAGGGCCCGTCAGGGTCTCAAAAGCGTCCCTTATCACAAATTGTAGACACTGATACCGACACGGATTCTGACTCCAGTGTCGACTATGATGAGGCAAGGTTGCACCCTAAGATGACCAAAAGTATTCATTATATGATTATGGCAATAAAAGATGTTTTGCATATCACAGATGACCCCTCTGTTCCTGACACGAGGGTACACATGTTTAAGGGGAAGAAACCTGAAGTAACGTTTCCTCCATCTCATGAACTGCACGAATTATTTGAAAAAGCTTGGGAAACTCCAGACAAAAAACTGCAGATTCCCAAGAGGATCCTTATGGCGTATCCTTTCCCAGCAAAGGACATGGTACGTTGGGAATCCTCGCCCAGGGTGGACAAGGCATTAACGTGTCTGTCCAAGAAGGTGGCGCTACCATCTCCAGACACCGCGGCCCTTAAGGATCCTGCGGATCGTAGACAGAGGACTACCTTAAAGTCTATTTATGCACATACAGGGGCTTTACTCAGACCGGCAATAGCATCGGCGTGGGTCTGTAGCGCTGTTGCAGCATGGACAGATATTTTGTTGGCTGACATGGATACCCTGTACAAGGATACCATTGTCCTGACTTTAGGTCACATTAAGGACGCAGTCTTGTATATGAGAGACGCTCAAAGAAATGTGGGGTTGCTTGGTTCCAGAGCAAACGCCATGGCAGTGTCGGCAAGACGAGCTCTGTGGACCCGCCAATGGTCGGGTGATGCCGACTCAAAAAAGCATATGGCGGTTTTACCTTACAAGGGTGAAGTTTTGTTTGGGGATGGTCTCGCGGACCTGGTTTCCACAGCTACCGCGGGTAAATCTACATTTTTGCCTTTTGTTCCCCCACAGCAAAAGAAAACCCCACAATATCAGATGCAGTCCTTTCGGTCGCATAAGTCCAGAAGAGGTCGGGGCTCTTCTTTCCTCGCCAGAGGTAAGGGTAGAGGTAAGAGAACACCTGCTTCGGCTAGTTCCCAGGAGCAGAAGTCCTCCCCGGCTTCTGCTAAATCCACCGCATGACGCTGGGGCTCCACGGAGGGAGTCCGCACCGGTGGGGGCACGTCTTCGACTCTTCAGCCAGGTCTGGGTCCTATCAGGCGTGGATCCTTGGGCGTTGGAAATTGTATCCAAAGGTTACAAACTGGAGTTCGAAGAAGTGCCCCCTCGCCGATTTCTCAAGTCGGCCTTGCCAACCTCTTCCCCGGAGAGGGGAGTGGTATTAGATGCAATTCAAAAGCTGTGTCAACAGCAAGTGATTGTCAGGGTGCCCCTAGACCAACAGGGAAAAGGGTACTATTCAACACTGTTTGTGGTCCCGAAGCCGGATGGTTCGGTCAGACCAATTTTGAATCTAAAATCCCTAAACCTATACTTGAAAAAGTTCAAATTCAAGATGGAATCACTCTGGACTGTGATATCCAGTCTGGAAGCAGGGGATTTTATGGTGTCGCTGGACGTGAAGGATGCCTACCTTCATGTCCCCATATTTCCTCTTCATCAAGAATACCTGCGTTTTGCGGTACAGGACTGTCAGTACCAGTTTCAGACGTTGCCGTTTGGGCTTTTCACGGCCCCGAGGATTTTCACCAAGGTAATGGCGGAAATGATGGTGCTCCTGCGCAACCAGGGGTCACAATTATCCCATACTTGGATGATCTCTTGATAAAGGCGAGATCGAGGGATCAATTGCTGAAAAGCGTGTCACTCTCCCTGAGAGTGTTACATCAACACGGTTGGATTCTCAATCTGCCAAAGTCTCAGTTGCTTCCAACGACTTGACTATCATTCCTAGGCATGATTCTGGACACGGAACAGAAGAGGGTTTTTCTACCAATAGAAAAAGCCCAGGACATCCAGAACATGGTCAGGGATCTTCTAAAACCAAATGCACTCGAGTTCTGGGAAAGATGGTGGCAGCCTACGAGGCCATCCCCTTCGGCAGGTTCCATGCGAGGACGTTTCAGTGGGACCTTCTCGACAAATGGTCGGGGTCCCATCTACACCTTCATCAAAAGATAAGCCTGTCCCCCAGGGCCAGGGTGTCTCTCCTGTGGGGCTGCAGAGTGCTCACCTTCTAGAGGGTCGCAGGTTCGTGTGGGGCTGCAGAGTGCTCACCTTCTAGAGGGTCGCAGGTTCGGCATTCAAGACTGGGTTCTGGTGACCACGGACGCGAGCCTCCGAGGATGGGGAGCAGTCACAAAAGGAAGACATTTTCAGGGGATATGGTCAAGCCAGGAGGCTTGTCTACACATCAACGTACTGGAATTGAGGGCCAAGCGGAGTATCTTCTTCGCGACCTGCCGGTTCTGATTCAATCAGACAACGTCACAGCAGTGGCTCATGTAAACCGCCAAGGCGGGACAAGGAGCAGAGTGGCAATGGCAGAAGCCACCAGAATTCTGCGCTGGGCAGAAAATCACGTAAGTGTTCTGTCAGCAGTCTTCATACCGGGAGTGGACAACTGGGAAGCAGACTTCCTCAGCAGACACGATCTCCATCCAGGAGAGTGGGGACTTCATCAAGAGGTCTTTGCAGAGATAGCAAGTCTTTGGGGACTTCCTCAAATAGACATGATGGCGTCACGCCTCAACAAAAAGCTTCGGAGGTATTGTGCCAGGTCAAGAGACCCTCAGGCAGTAGCGGTAGACGCCCTAGTGACACCATGGGTGTTTCAGTCGGTCTATGTGTTCCCTCCTCTACCTCTCATCTCAAAAGTGTTGAGAATCATAAGACGAAACAGAGTACAAGCAATACTCGTGGTTCCAGATTGGCCTCGAAGGGCCTGGTATTCGGATCTTCAGGAAATGCTCACAGAAGATCCGTGGCCTCTTCCTCTCAGGGAAGACCTGTTACAGCAGGGGCCTTGCATATTCCAAGACTTACCGCGGTTGCGTTTGACGGCATGGCGGTTGAACACCGAATCCTAGCAGAGAGAGGTATTCCGGAGGAAGTTATCCCTACTCTGATAAAGGCTAGGAAGGAAGTAATGGCGAAGCATTATCACCGTATCTGGAGGAAGTATGTATCTTGGTGTGAAACCAAGAATGCTCCTATGGAAGATTTCCACCTGGGCCGTTTTCTCCACTTCCTACAGACTGGAGTGTATATGGGCCTAAAATTAGGCTCCATTAAGGTACAGATTTCGTCCCTATCTATATTTTTTCAAAAGGAATTGGCTTCTCTCCCAGAAGTCCAAACTTTCGTAAAGGGAGTGCTGCACATCCAGCCTCCTTTTGTGCCACCAGTGGCACCATGGGACCTTAACGTGGTGTTACAGTTCCTTAAATCACACTGGTTTGAACCTCTTCAAACGGTGGAATTAAAATTTCTCACCTGGAATGTGGTTATGTTACTAGCCTTGGCATCTGCACGGCGGGTGTCAGAGTTGGCAGCCTTGTCTCACAAGAGCCCCTACTTGATTTTTCATGTGGATAGAGCAGAGTTGAGGACTCGTCCTCAATTTCTACCTAAGGTGGTCTCTTCTTTTCATATGAACCAACCTATCGTGGTGCCGGTGGCTACGGGTGACTTGGAGGACTCCAAGTCCCTGGATGTGGTCAGGGCCTTAAAAATTTACGTAGCCAGGACGGCTAGGGTTAGGAAAACAGAGGCTCTGTTTGTCCTGTATGCAGCCAACAAGATTGGCGCGTCTGCTTCTAAACAGACTATTGCTCGCTGGATCTGTAACACGATTCAGCAGGCTCATTCTACGGCTGGATTGCCGGTACCAAGTTCGGTTAAGGCCCATTCCACAAGGAAGGTGGGCTCTTCTTGGGCGGCTGCCCGAGGCGTCTCGGCATTACAGTTGTGCCGAGCAGCTACTTGGTCAGGTTCATACACTTTTGCAAAATTCTACAAGTTTGATACCCTGGCTGATGAGGACCTCGCGTTTGCTCAATCGGTGCTGCAGAGTCATCCGCACTCTCCTGCCCGGTTTGGAGCTTTGGTATAAACCCCATGGTCCTTACGGAGTCCCCAGCA
Organism: Pseudophryne corroboree; assembly: GCF_028390025.1. Taxonomy (NCBI): domain Eukaryota; kingdom Metazoa; phylum Chordata; class Amphibia; order Anura; family Myobatrachidae; genus Pseudophryne; species Pseudophryne corroboree. Next base: position 778,764,020 of record NC_086447.1, on the reverse strand, counting down.
TCCTCTAGGACGTAAGAGAAAATAAGATTTTAAACCTACCGGTAAATCTTTTTCTCCTAGTCCGTAGAGGATGCTGGGTGCCTGTCCCAGTGCGGACTAAATCTGCAAGACTTATATATAGTTTTTGCTTACATAAGGGTTATGTTACAGTTGGAATCGGTCTTTGACTGATACTGTTTTTTTCGTTCATACTGTTAACTGATTGCGTATGTTCTAAGTTATATGGTATGATTGGTGTGGGCTGGTATGAATCTTGCCCTTAGATTTACGAAATCCTTTCCTCATATTGTCCATCTCCTCTGGGCACAGTTTCTCTAACTGAGGTCTGGAGGAGGGGCATAGAGGGAGGAGCCAGTGCACACCCATACTAAAAGTTCTTTAGAGTGCCCATATCTCCTGCGGAGCCCGTGGTCCTTACAGAGTCCCCAGCATCTTCTACGGACTAGGAGAAAAAGATTTACCGGTCGGTTTAAAATCTTATTTTTAAGCATACTTACCAACATCTCCGGAGAGGAGAAGCAGGTGGGCGGTGATGGTAAAAAGATGGTATTTGTACAAATTTGAATAGGGGTGGGTCCAAAATGATGTGATTACCATATAATTGCATCATTAGGCCTCGCTCCCTCCTGATGGACCGTGCATTCACTGTATTTATCTACCCATTCTGCCTACTTCACCAGATGCGGAAGGGTTGCCCACTCTTCAGGGGGTGTGGTGGACTAGCAGAAAAATCAGGTTTTGCGAGAGTAAGCAAGTATGATTTGCAGCCTATTCTCCCAAAACACACATTTTTTGTAGGCTATCCATAAATATTAGGCATCCATAGAATGTATGGAGGAGGTACCACAGCAGATACCTCCATCTTCTGTGGTCCCTACATTTCTGACAACAGCTGCAGACCCTATAGATTTATATGGGAGCTGCGAAGCTGCCAGATTTACCAATCTGAAGATCGTGTTAGTCACTGTAGCAATTACCGGCCAATAGCCGTCGCATATACACAGTCAGCAGACCACGCATGCGCAGTAGCACAAGTGCCAGAATTGGGAGCTGGGAGCTTTCTGCTTTCCTGGAAACGGTCAGTGCTTTGCTTGTGGTGCTGCTGCTCAGCGGCAGTACCGGCATTTTTTCTTCTTTTTTTTCTTCGGTGTAATTCTTATGGCCAGTTCCAGAAACAGAAGAAATCCTTGAAATCATCTCAAAAGGGAAATAAATAACCTAAGCATCTGGTCACTTATCCAGAGAAGGAATCCACTATAAATCTGGTATCAACTTGTAACATTAGGTATTGCACCTTTCTGTAGCATTTGCCATATACACAAGTTCTGGAAGTTTCTGGTATTTGTGGTTCTAAAGGTCATTTATGTTCTAGGTGAGGACCCTTTTGTGCAGCTACACCCTGTGGGCCTGATTCACATGTGGTCGCAGTACCGATAGATGCGCACTTGAATGGTGTTTTATGTACGGCTCATGCCTCTGAGTCGCACCGTGCATGCTTCCCGATTGCACATAGAGATGCAGTACCGAATAAGACACATTGGGGGGGGGGGGGGGGGGGGGTGTATGTAATGGGGGGTGAGAATCAGAAAGGGAGAGATTTTGTGAGAGTTTTCCTGTTTTTTTTTAAAGCGGCAATCAATCACATGGTAAAACCAGATTGATTTTTCCATGTAAGTAATTGCCACTTTACAAAACAGGAAGTAAAGGGGTCGCAAAGCCAATGCATGAGTGGCACGGGTGTGTTGCTGAAAGCAGCCGCTCATACAGGAGGCCATACTCAGATTGGGCAAGTTTTGATGGTGCAACCGATGGTAGCATTTAAGGACGCACCAATCAGTACTGCAGGCTGCACGGATGCTGAAAGCCGTCATTGCAGCCGCACAGATGTACACAAGAGAAGGAGTTTGAAGCGGAAAGTTGCAGATGGGAAACCACCAATACATGGTGTTGTATGCACTTTTGCATGCGACTCAGAATGAGCCCCAGTGACGCTGCAAGTAGGCGTCTCAGAATCAGGCCTGGTATCACTGACCAAAGGCTGCTACAATTTAGCTCTTCCCATACTATATGCTGAATATATCTAAAAGAAAACAAATTACCTGCAGGGTTTGACCTTAAACATGGCATTCCTGCACATTTTGATGCGTAATTACTATTTACTTGCTACATTTAACAAATGTAATAAATAAGAACGTGCATGTGGCAAAGTCTTGGACAACTATTCACTTAATAAATTCATATTGTTTAAAAGCTTAAAGCGATATTGACTAAGCTAAGCCTGGTGAGGGCAGCTCCATTGATAAAGACACACTTGGACCCGTCTGACCTCTGAATATATTATGCCAACTCTCGATAACTACGGGCTCCTCCATGCGGATTGGGGCTTTGAGACCGGCGTTCGGGATACTGGGGGTTAGCATACCAACCTCGGGATCCCGGCAGCAGAATGCCAGAGGGGGGTGGGCGAGCGCAATAGGTTCTGTTCCCACTCTATAGGTGTCTTGGACACCCATGAGCGGGAATAGTCCCTGTGGGTCGGCATTTTGTCTGCCAGCATTTTAGTGATCGGGATCCCGGTATCGGCATGGTGTCCGCTGGGATCTCGAGTGGCAGTCACATGACTGCATCCCCTCCATGCAGCTGAATGAGGACTTGAACATAAACATGATTGACTGTTACAAACCAGGGAAAGCCTATAACTAGATGTCTAGACACTTCCAGCTTGGAATTTCACTGCATGTGATGGAATTGCTAGCTAGTTAGCCAGGTACAGTATGCAACACAAAAGCCATATACTGTATCATTGCAAAAGACCCATAGAAAGGTTTTGGCTGATACCAGACTGTCAATGTACTCATACACAAATGATTGGCATGGAGAAATGTCAGAATAAAACCCATTGCTATAAATTCATCCCAAACAACTCATACATAAGTGTTTTGGTACAAAAGGCATGGAATAAAAAAAAAACAGTCAACCATCTACAATAGAGAATAGAGGTATAGCATTTGAAAAGGTTATTGGCAGACCTATGGGAATAGGTGTCAGCCGTGTGTGATGGAGCGTGTCCACACAATGAACAGTTTGACCAGGCTTTTGTTTATTAACCAGGTGGAACAGAAGGGTGTCAGCCAATACAGGGTTAATGCATCACAATGCAAGAACATGCAGTAATAGTAGGCTTACCTGGCTACCCCTTTAATCCTGGACACTTATGAATTACACATGTTCTGTGGCTGAATAAAACAAGATGAAATGCATGCTTGAAGTCAGCCAGCCAAAGAACCTGTGTAATCAATGAGTGTCCCATTGTAAAGGGTTAGTATGGTAAGCCTAAGTATAGGACATATCCAGCCAACAGTGGGTTAATACAGGTGGTGTGCAGAGGGATGGAGCACGCATCTGCAGATTCATGCATTGGTGGTAGTGGAACACACCGTGAGATAAATGGTGGTGACACAGTGGCTTATGAGAGTACCCAGCAGTGTCTGAGACACTCAGGGGCAAGTCCTTACTATGTGGAGGACAGTGAAGGAAGATGTGCGGTAATTACGAGCATACACAGTAGAACATTTGGGTTGGAGGTTGCACCTACCCAGTAGTGCACCTCCGTTACTATGGGACTCTGCAAATACGAGGAGACAGCACTGAGCGCTCTCTTCAACAGGAGTGTGGTATCTTTTGTCAACATTCATAATGTTGAACTAATGTCCACTTAAGAATGTTGACTTGGTCATAATGTCGACATGCTTGACATGTTCACATTGACCACGTCAACATTTATCATGTCCACACTAATTAAATGTCACGTGATTAGAATGTTGACAAAACGTCCTTGGTGGTCCAGTTGTATGGTGGGTATGGCGGCTCTAGCGGTGTCTTCCGGGTCCATTAGAGATGTCCTGATGACTTCCTAAGAATCCTGCAGTGAGTATTGCGAACCCTGACCCTCCACCTAGTGCCTGACCCTTACCCTCCGCTCCCTGCAGCATGTCGAAATTTCATATGTAAACACTGTGAACATGTCAACATTTTGTAGATACCAACATGTTCAATGTTGACATTTCAACAATGATGACATCATAACTGTCGACATTGTGGTGATGACTACATCGCCATCTGATCAGCAGCTTAGCAGGGCTCATGTGCCTCATGTCTAGCGGGAAATCCAGCACTGAGGGTGCCTAGGATGGTATTATGTATCCTAGAACGCCAACTGGAGAGTCCTCAGCTTCGCCCTGTTCCTATTGACAAGTCACACTGAGCCGCTCAGAGCATCCTTAGAAAGCTCTGGGTGCTGAACTTGCCCCTGGTCCCTGCAGGAAGCAGCTGCAGAGTCATCCGAACGGTAATAATGTTGCTAAGGGCGTCAGCTTCTTCTTGGTCCTGATGGCACCTCCCCCTCGTTCTCCCATATTCAGGGGGTAGTGCCAGAATGGGGTACATTTTCACCCTGCTATAGCATTGTTAACCCCCCTAAACCCCCCTAACCAATACAGTAAAACTGTATCTTATGATATTACACAAACAAAGGAAATGCTATTTACAGCCAACTGCCAATGTCCTATTAGTAGTTAATTCTTAATGAAACCAGACAGATTCCTATGTTTCAAATACTGTACATTACGTTTAAGTAGTTGCTTTGTATCATAATGCACTGTTATCTCCTTACTTTGAAATTCTTTGCATTAAAGGACCATGCAAGTAGAAGTATATCCTATTCCATTCCAAATATATATGCAAACACATCAGGAACTTGCCAGAGCTAATGATGGCCCTCATTCCGAGTTGTTCGCTCGCAAGCTGCTTTTAGCAGCTTTGCACACGCTAAGCCGCCGCCTACTGGGAGTGAATCTTAGCATAGTAAAATTGCGAACGAAAGATTAGCAGAATTGCGAATAGAAACTTCTTAGCAGTTTCTGAGTAGCTCCAGACTTACTCGGCAACTGCGATCAGTTCAGTCAGTTTCGTTCCTGGTTTGACGTCACAAACACTCCCAGCGTTCGCCTAGACACTCCCCCATTTCTTCAGACACTCCCGCGTTTTTCCCAGAAACGGCAGCGTTTTTTCACACACACCCATAAAACGGCCAGTTTCCGCCCAGAAACACCCACTTCCTGTCAATCACATTACGATCACCAGAACGAAGAAAAAACCTCGTAATGCCGTGAGTAAAATACCTAACTGCATAGCAAATTTACTTGGCGCAGTCGCAGTGCGAACATTGCGCATGTGCAATTAGCGGAAAATCGCTGCGATGCGAAGAAAATTACCGAGCGAACAACTCGGAATGACCACCGATATGTGAGACAATATTATGACGATTTTGTTCTTTGTACATATTTCATGCCTGGAACGTTCCCCGAAGTACACAAAATGGAGCTATCCATAGATAAATAGACAAATGGTATCCAGTTGGGATCCCGGCAGTCTAAATGCTGATGCTGGAATCCCGACACAGCTTGGAATACGGGCGCCAGCAAGGTTCATAAACTTGCCGCCGGAATCCTGACAACCGGGATCCCGAATGAGCGCATGCCGGGCCGCAGGAGAGGTAAGCTGCAATGGGTGTGTGTGTGTGTGTGTGTGTTAGGTCTAGGCTGCGGAGAAGGGGGGGGGGGGGTTAAGGTTAGATGCCCCCGGGGAGGCCTAGGCTGCGGTGGAGAGAGGGTTGGATTTTGGCTGCAGGAAAGTGGGGGGTTAGGTTTTGGCACTACTGGGAAGGGTCAGGCTCCGGGGGTGAGGGTTAGGTTTAGGCTGTGAATAGGGAGGGTTAGGGGAGCATTGGAACAAGGTAAGTATACTTACTTTTATCCTGTCGGGATTCCCACCATCGGGATGCCGCGGTTTGTATTCTGACCGTCGCCATCTCCAATTCCAGCATTTCACACCCAACGCAGACAGACAGACAGGCAGATAGATAGACACTAAACATAATTGTGAACAGTTGATTCTATCTAGGCACTGGGTGTTATATGGTATTGAGACAGGCTATATATTGTTTCTCAACATGTAAAGAATATAGGGATGTATTCAGCAATTACATTTTTACTTACTGTAATGCGTAAACGAACATTACCGCATTTTTAAAGTATCCCAGCTATTTAACAAAGAGGTAATGGAGAATATAATGCAATTATCTTTTCAGTTAATACCTCTCTTGCACAATATTGCACTGTAACACCAAAACACTTTAACATTTTCTGCTATTCAGGTAGCAGGAAAATGTAAAAAAAATGCATAAAAGCTTTCTTTATATAACGCCATCTCAGAATGGCGTTATATGAAGGAAAATCTTTATTTCAGCCGAACACTGCAGGGACAGAGGGATCTCATCCAATCAGTTCCTGTAGCTGACTAAACCTCCACCCACTCTTGTCCCCTGACATGGTAATTACACTGCCAGTGTTCCCTACAGTTTACTTACAGTTTTGTAAAAATATGCGTACATACATATATATATATATATATATATATATATATATAAAATATTATTGTGGCAGTATGAGGCTAAATTACAATACTGATGATTCATGTATTCTGTGTGAAGCAGGAGGGATCCGGCTACACAGAGGCACTTGTGAGAACACCTGCTACAGTGGAGTGTCAGACTGGAAGACTCTGCACTCAGGGCAGGCTGTGGCCTGTATAAACTGCCCATTGAGACAAACCCAGACAGAGCTAATTGTGCTATTGAGTCATTGAGGGCCAGGAGGCCTGAGTCTAAACCTGTAGGAGACAGTGAAGACAATGAAATTCTGGCACTGAGTTAATAACAGTATAATCAAATGCTTTCGATGTGGTGAATTGGGCCATATTGATAATAATTGTCCAATAACCTGTGAACCCATGCAATTATGTTTATGAGAATCACAAAATGTCTTTCTCGCTCAGCTAGCCTGCTCAGCAGAACGTCAGACTGAGCCAAAGAAACAATTATGTACCATCACTATAGAAGGCAAATGGGTAAAAGCTCTGTTAGATTCTGGTAGTTTGGTGACTCTTGTAAAAACCAAGTGGGTGAATCTATCAAAGCGGCAGCGGAAAACACTTGGGGCAACCTGTATACATGAGGATACTTGGTATTAATGGCGTAACTAGGGCCCCGCAGCCCCTGTGAGCGCTTGGAGCCAATCAGAGCTCACGAATGGGCACCTCATTAAACAGACACGCCGCTGCTGTCGGAGACCCAGGAGGGACACACAGGAGAGGTGCGCGCTGTGCCCTCCATGTCCCTACTTCACAAAACTCACAGCACAGCAGCGGGGGGAGCCGGAGGGGAGGGACGGGGGTGTACCTGGTACTGGGTGAGCATATCTGGCACTTGGGGTGAGCATATTTGGCACTGGGGAGCATATTTGGCGCTTGGGGGAGCATATTTGGCTCTGGGGGAGCATATTTGGCATGGGGGGGCATAGTTGGCACAGGGGGTATATGTGTACCTGGCACTGGGGGGGGGCATAAATGGCACTGGGGGCATATGTGTACATGGCACTGTGGGGGAATATCTGGCATTGGGAGCACAGCCCTAGCAACAAGCATTACCCTTTGGTTACAAGCACAACACCCAGCTCATGAAATCCCCGGCAACAAGCATTACCCCCTAGCAACGAGCATGACACCCAGTGCATGAAACCCCTGGCAACGAATATTACCACCTGGCAACAAGCTTGAAACCCAGCACATGATACGTCTGGCAACAAGCATAACACCTAGCGCATGAAACCCCTGGCAGTGAGCATGACACCCTGAGCATGGAAACCCCTGGCACCGTGCATGGAACCAAGAGAATGAAACCTCTGGCAACAAGCAGGTAATTTAAAAGTAATTAGAAGCCTTACTGTAGGACTTAATGTGTAATGGGCATTGCGGTGTGTGGCATAATGTATCATGGACATTGCGGTGTGTGTCATAATGTGTCACAGGCATTACGGTGTGTGGAATACTATATCAAGGGCATTGTGGTATGTGGTATAATGTCTCAGGGGCATTGCAGTGTGTGGCATAATGTATCACGGACATTGCGGTGTGTGTCATAATGTGTCACAGGCATTGTATGTGCTATAATGTATCAGGGGCATTGCAGTGTGTAGCATAATGTATAACGGGCATTGCGATGCCTGCCATAATGTGTCACAGGCATTACGGTGTGTGGCATAATGTGTCGGGGGCATTATGGTATGTGGCATATTGTGTTATGGGCATTATTGTGTGTGGCATAATGTCTAAGGGCCATTGCAGTATGTGGCATAATGTATACTGGGCATTACTATAAGGAGGAAAAATTACAAATAATGTAAGGGGCGTGAATCAGGATTATTTTTTTTCCTGTGGTGGCCAACGTCTGGGCGTGCAGGTTGCAAAACTGGGGTATAAGGTAGTCTTTTCCTGCAATGCCACGCTCCTTTATGCAAAGCCACACCCATTTCAGCAAGGCCGCTCCCCTTTTTTGTCCACTAGTGCCAATTATGGGGGGGGGGGGGGGGGAAGTTTCTAGTTACGCCACTGCTTGGTATTATGTTGTTGCGGAAGTAAACATAGAAACACAGCATGGGTCCACTCTATCCGCTGTTGGCCAATTAATAAAAATACTGTTACAGACTATCGGTGGGCGGACCTACGGCTGGCCGCATTTTTAGCTGAGCTCTCTGTCCCCCTGCTATTTAATAACTAATAGTGGGGTATACACTGCACCCTGGACTCTCAAAATACCCCGGGGCCTGGCGGAGATAGAGGTGGGTAAGAGGGCATCATTACCCCGGCTCCCCACCGCCTCCTTTCCCCGGATTTCGTACGCCAGCTGTGGTGTTGACTGCCCACGGCCGCCATCTTGAGAGTGGCCGGGCGCCCTGCTCCTCTCTTCTCCGTCCTACCTGCTGCCTGGGACGAGCAGCGCGGGTGACATCGGGCGGCTCCCTGCACCTCCGTGCTCCGGTCTGTAGTAGCGGGCGTTGCTAGGCGACGGGCGGGAGCTCCGTCCGCTGTGAAGAGGCGCTGCCTGAGGACAGACGAGAGCACCGTGCAGGGCCCCCCTGCTGTGTCTGCAGCCTCTACCGGCACCTGACCTGCTAGCTGGGCTCATATAGTCCATGATTATAGGCAGCTTGGTTCCTGACACTGCTGGCTGCACCATGCCCTGCTGCCTGAGACCTATCCTGACATTGTTCACAACACAAACCCTACATAATTACAGCTCTCCTAACCTGCTCCCACCAATCAGGGAGAGAATATTCATGCTGCAAATATGCTTTTGACCCTACAGACGCAGACTTAGAGTAGACGCCTCCCTATCACCTGTGCCGACATCTTCGCCAACGGGAAGATGAGAGGGACCGCTGATCCCCGTCTATCTTCCGGGGGCTGTCGCCGCCAGAGCATATTCTATAGTGCCCCACTAGCGCCTGCTGTGACTGTGTGCTCATAACTCAACTGATTCACTACTCCCTGCAGGGCAGGATATCTGATACCACCTACTTCTTTACTGTGATGTGGCACCTTTCCCTTTTTATTATCATGGATAAATACGTGGCGAAGTCTCAGCGAGTGGGTCGCGGATCCGCACCGGCGAAAACTAAGGAGACTAGGGCTTCGGCCTCCATGCACGCATGTTCTCCACCTCCTTCACCCAACGCCAATGTCTTGGACAGTGTACCGGACCCCTCGAGATATACGACAGACGCAGTGACCTTGGCGCAGGAAATCTCTGACATCCTCTCGCCTCTGTTGGATAAGAAACTCGCTGGTCTGAAAGACGCCATTGACTCTACCATGACGCAGCTAAAAGAGCACAGCTCCCGGCTGGAAGAAGCTGAACAACGTGTCTCGAACTTGGAAGATGATCTGACGGCGACACGTTCTGTCGTCGATAGCCAAACATCCACTATTTCTGCAATACAAGAAAAGCTCGAAGATTTAGAAAATCGTAATCGTCGAAATAACTTTCGGCTGATTGGCCTGCCAGAATCCATTAAACCTCGGGAGCTGATGTCCTTGGTTTCAACTTGGCTACCGACGATACTCGGCTGTTTGACGGAAGGCGAATCCATGATGATTGAGCGTGCTCACCGAATTGGTCCTGACTTCCAGGCGGACCGCCGCAGACCCCGGCCAGTTATATTCAAATTTCTCAACTACACAGATAAGGTCAAGATGATGGAAGCATACCGTAAAGCTCAAGGCCTCGCCTATCACGGCGATAAGTTGCTTCTGTTTCAAGACTTTTCGTATAATGTAGCCATGAGACGGCGGGAATTCTCCCCAGCTTGCAAAATCCTATTTGAAGAAGGAATTCGTTTCGCCCTGCTTTTTCCAGCAAAGCTTCGTGCTCAACATAATGGGAAAACGTATCTGTTCGACACCTCTTCAGCGGTCAAGACGTTTGCAGAATCATTAAGAGGTCCGTCCTCGCCGGCCTCCAGAGACAGAAACTTATAACATGTCTTCCCATGGACTTAGCATATAACTCATCCTTCTTACCGCTTTCATGTTTGGTAATGTATGGCTGATTACAAATTGCCTTATTTTCATGATTATTGCTGCACAGTATGTTTGTGGAACTGACTGTTCCTGGATGCCCCAACCTCCCCTCCTCCCCCTTTTCCCTCTCTTCTTAACCCTAATCCCCTTTCTTCCCCCTAGACATATATTTATGGTTTATACAGTGTCCTTTGGACCACTGTTTTGGGTTCAAACAAAAATGTTAGAAAATGGACACACCGCTATATATTGCATACAACAGTTTTGCCTACTGATCACATGGTATAGTTTTATCAGTATTCACAATAGTTGGACCTCCCTTCTTGCTGGGATAGGGGGAGCCACATGGTTTAATATATTAATGTTTTGTATGTCCGACAGGACAGGCATTGGTTGATCTTTGTTTCAAATGGCTGTGTCTTCGGTGACTAAGACAAGCCTCAAGTTCCTTATTTGGAACGTTGAAGGCTTAAATACCCCGATTAAGCGTAGGAAGATATTGCAGCACCTTAAGCGTCTAAGGCCAGATGTTGCGATGTTACAAGAGACGCATTGGAAATTAGGAGACCCTAATGTCCTGAGGGACAACTGGTTCCAAGACTATAAATCAGCCTCGTTTACCTCAAAAAAAAAGGGGTGTGTTAATTATATTTCACAAATCTCTCAGATATACCATATTAGATACTTGCACGGACGACGAAGGCCGGTTTTTGTTTATAAAATTACAACTGGAAGGGGAACTTTATACCCTTGTGACTTTATATGCACCTAATTCAGAACATAACGCTTTCTTCACAGATATCTATGTCCGACTTCAGGACTGGGCTGAGGGCAGGCTAATAATTGGGGGAGATTTTAATTCCACACTTCACCCGTCTTTGGATAGATCTGATACATCTAGTGGCCGCACACATCTCACACCAGCCGCATTGCAATTTCTTTCGTCCTCACTTAACTGGGTAGACCCTTGGCGACATCAACATCCTGTCGACCGAGAATATACGTTTTTCTCACACCCACATGCTACCTCCAGTCGAATTGACTATTGGATGCTCTCTGATACACTGCTCTCCAGGGTGGGTGACTCAAAAGTAGAAAACATTGCCATCTCTGACCATGCACCCACATGGTTCACATTAGACCTACAGTCTCCCAAAACTACCTCTTTTAATTGGCGATTCCCCTCTTACCTATATACATCTCCTGAATTCAAGACTTATTTAGAGACTAATTTCATACATTACGCTAAAGACAATGCACAGCACGAAGGAGATATAAATCTCTTTTGGTCTGCCTCCAAGCCGGTGATGAGGGGTTATGTAATTGCATACGTTGCAAACCAGCGTAAGAACCTTAATCAACGATATCGGGACCTGGGTCTGGCACTCACTAATTCATATGCATAACTGCTCTCTTTCCCAACAGGTGATAACCGTAGGATTTACACTGAAACAAAACACCTCTATGATACCCTCTGCACGGAGAGAGCACAATATGCTCTAGACTTTCAAAAACACAGATATTATAAGTGGGGTAATAAGGCGGGCAAGCTTCTCGCGAACATGGTTCGTAATCAGCGCCCCACCCCAACTATTCTATCTCTGCAAACAGACCCTCAATTGTCCTCTGACCCGGCAGTTATTGCTGACTCTTTCTTGACTTATTACAAAGAATTTTACACTGCCCCACCGGACGACCCTATAGGTGGTATGGCCTTCCTCCAATCTGCCGGATCCCCTACACTGACTGAAGATGACAGAACTTCCCTCATGGCACCGGTCACAGACTTAGAATTATCGACGGTGGTTAAGCACTTAGCTAACTGCAAATCCCCTGGCACAGACGGTTTGAGCGCGGAATACTATAAATTATTGTTACCCCATGTTACACCTCATCTTCTATCACTAATTAATTCCATTTTATCGGGAAATACTGCTCCTCCTATGTTTAATCAGGCTCGTGTGATAGTACTACCAAAGCCGGGGAAAGACCCCACCCAAGTTCAGTCATATCGCCCAATTTCCCTTCTGAATCAGGACTTTAAAATTTTAACCGCTTTTATAGCAAATAGGCTCTAACTTATACTGCCTAAGATATTGTATCCATCCCAGACCGGCTTTGTGAAGGGAAGAGCCTCCGTACACAATATCAGACAATTGATAGCGGCATTGACCACGTCGGCCCAGTCACCGGGGGGAAAGTCCCTGTTAGTGAGTTGTGATGCTGACAAAGCATTTGACCGTGTGTCATGCTCACATCTGCTGAGAATTCTTCACTGTCAGGGATTTGGGGCTGGTTTTGTTAAATTTTTCCGCACTATCTATACCTCTCCGGCCGCATTCCTCACAGTGAATGGAATGAACACTGATATCTTTATGTTACATAGAGGCACGAGACAGGGATGTCCATTATCCCCACTCTTATTTGACCTTGCATTGGACCCGCTCATCAGACACTGTCACCTCAACACCACCTGGCGCGGGATTAAATCGGGACCTTAAAGTCACGGCATATGCCGATGACTTACTGCTATACTTCTCGAATCCCAAAGATGCGTTTCCTAGTTTATTATCTCTGCTGATGGTTTTTGAATCAATTTCTGGATTCAAGATCAATAAATCTAAAACTGAAGCTCTAGCCCTTCATCCCGGTGTGACTTACGACTGGGATGACCAATTCCCTTTTAGATGGGCAAAACAGACGATTATATATCTAGGCCTTAAAATACCCATTAACCCTGCTGACCTATATAGATACAACTTCCCACGAGTCATTGCACGTACCCTAGACGATTTTCAGAAGGGGAAGCACTTACCCCTCTCCTATCTTGGCAGATGTCAATTGATTAAAATGATCACCTTCCCGAGACTACTATACCCCATTCAAATGCTACCTTTACTGATATCTGAGGCAGACCTGAAAATTCTCAACAGGGCCTTTAGCGAATTTATCTGGGCACACAAAAAACCTAGAATCTCGTTATTTAAGTTGTGCCAATCGCAAAAGTTGGGCGGTGTGAACCTACCCTGCATCAGAAGTTATATGTTGGCTGCAAATATCGTTATGCAGTCGACTGGATACATGGGACGGAGATTTTCGCTAACACCGGCTTGGAACAGGCCTTTTGCCCTGACATCCCACTCGTTGGCTTGCTACACACACGTCCATCCTCTCTCCCTCCTCAGATACAAAGCAACATCTTATTAATGTCAACATGCACGGCCTGGAGACAAGCACGTTCTAGGATGGGCGTCTCCAGCCATAACACCACTTTTCTCCCCTTATCACACAACCCAGGTTTTCACGGGACGACTATACAAATCACGTTGACTGCTCTGGCAAATCAAGACATTAGATTATTGTACCAGTTGATTGACCGAGACACCTACCAGATGTGCACATATACTACTCTTTGCGAGAGGCTCCCACAATTTCCAATCCCACTATTTGCATACTTCCAGATTCGTAGCTATCTTCACAAATTATTAACCACAATGACAATACAAGACAAAACTAACAACTTAGATGTCGTTTTACAAGCCACACCTAAAGTTCACCATTCTACGGCCTTTCTTTATACATTTCTCAAAAAAATTATAGACTGGGACACTACTCAATCAGGAATGACCAAATGAGCAGTGGACTTCCCAACTATCACCATATCTGATATGCTTACAGCATTTAACAAAATTAACAAAACCCTCTCGTCAGCATCATATGCTGAGATGAACTATCAAATACTGCATCGCTCTTATATTACACCGAAATTACGATTCCAAATGGGCACGGCTCCTGACTCCAATTGTTTTAAATGCGGAGCGCCTGAGGCAGACATATATCATCGTTTATGGAGCTGTCCTGAAGTTCTCAAGTTCTGGGGTCTAGTACAAAACTATATCAAAACTGAGCTGCATATCGGTGTGGTGGCCACCCCTGAATGGGCTATCTGGGACGTCCACTGTCAATCTTTAACACCTGGGCTGTCCCTTGGCCAGCGCCGGCTGCTGACTAAAATAGCGGCCGCAAGTAAAAAGGCTATTCTATCACAATGGATAGCTACTGATTCATTGTCCCTAGCTTTGTTATTACCACGGTTATCATATCTATTTCACATGGAGTGGCTTGAAATGTCTATAGATAAAGAACGTAAACTTGAAAAATTCTTTGACATTTGGCTCCCTTATGTACAGATGCTCGATGAAACTGTTAAAACTCCCCTTCGACAGGCTGTAAAACATTCTACCTGGTACAATCTTGAATTGCTCACCCTAGGTCACCCACCTTTCTAGGAACTGTGAAACTGACATTGTTTGTAACTTTTTTTCTTCCTTTGCCTGATCTATGATGTTATCTTTCTCTTATGCCATGCTGATCCGCTGCTACCACTATAAATTGTTGTATACTGAAATGTATGCTTATTCTTGTGAATGTCCAATAAAATATTTAAAAAAAAAAATACTGTTACAGTACCAGAGGAGAAAAAGAAAACAAATTTGGGGTCCAATTTCAGAGTGAATCCCAAAATGACGTCCGATATCTTCACTGAACCTAGCGTGACATAAGCACATAATCACAAGCAGCAGTTACTACCGGTTGATCCTGGGGCTGGTATGAAAAGTGAAGAAAGAGTAATGAACAGCAGATAAACAGTGACCTACTGGAGAAAGTAAGATGTTCCAGAAGGATAATGTCTCTCAGCAGCAGTGGGACAATGTAGCTCATTAATGGTCCTCATTAAATGTCACAGTTAGCAAGAAGGGACTGCAGTATAAAAAATGGAAAACTCCATAAAAGACTGTCTTGTAAAAGTGTGTACGGGACCTTGCTGTGACATTCAGCTTCCAGTTATAGCTGAAACAGTGAAGGGCTACAGTTCAAGGTAATAAAGCTGTGTCTACTGTTGGTGATAAAGAATTGACAAATTCAGATGGTAATCCAATGATTTATGAGGCAGAAGTCAGGGGTGTAGTGAGGTGGTTCCAGTGGAGCACAAGCTCTGGGCGCCAAAAAAGTTAGAGGGCGTAGATGGGGCACATACTGAATCGTGAACAGGTCAGGCCAGTGGTGACAGCAGGAGACACTGACCTCCAGCACATGCCGGAGCTCTGCCCACCTTCTTTATATGTCTCATTGTCTGCTTGTAGCTAAGCAGCCAGGTTACTTATGTCCTGCAGCCCTCACTGCTGCAGCACCTCTTTCTGCCTGGCTGCTGCAGCACCTCACTCTGCCCCGGATGCTGTAGCGCCTCTCTCTGCCCCGGATGCTGCAGTACCTCTTTCTTCCCTGGCTGCTGCAGCACCACTTTCTGCCTGTGATGCTGCAGACCTCTCTGCCCCAACTGAGCTCCTTCTTCCAGCTCTGGCAGTGTGCGCTATGTCTGGACACGTCTGGATGAGTGGGAATATGATGAAAGGCCCTGATAAGAAGGATGAAGAGGGACTTTGCCATGAGAATGCCTCATCCCATGTCACTGAACCCAGGGGTTTTGAGCTTGGGAAAGGTATATGTGGCAGTATGAGGGTAAATTACAATAATGACACATGTATACGGTATATATACATACAGTACTGTACAAAAGATTTAGGCAGGTGTGGAAAAATGCTGCAAAGTAACAAAACTTTTGAAAATAGAAGTATTAATAGTTTATTTTTATCAATTAACAAAATGCAAAGTGAATAAATAGAAGAGAAATCTAAATCAAATCAATAGTTGGTGTGACCACCCTTTGCCTTCAAAGTAGCATCAATTCTTCTAAGTCAGGGATTTTGTAGGATTATAGTCAGGTGTATGATTAACCAATCATACCAAACAGCTGATAATGAACATCATTTTCATATGTAGGTTGAAACACATTATCTGAAACAGAACAGCTGTGTAGGAGGCTTCAAACTGGGTGAGGAACAGCCAAATTGTGCTACAAAGATGAGGTTGTGAAAGACAGTTTCATGTCACAGGTCATACACCATAGCAAATCTGAGCACAGCAACAAGACACCAGGTAGTTATACTGCTTCAGCAAGGTCTCTCCCAGGCAAAGCAGACTGGGGTTTCAAGATGTACTGTTCAAGCTCTTTTGAAGATGCATAAAAAAACGGGCAACGTTGAGGACCGTAGATGCAATGGTCGGCAAAGGAAACTTAGTGCATCAGATGAAAAACACATCATGCTTCCCTTCGAAATCGGAAGATATCGAGCAGTGCCATCAGCTCAGAACTGACAGAAACCAGTGGGACCCAGGTACACCCATCTACTGTTGGGAGAAATCTGTCCAGAAGCAGTCTTCATGGAAGAATTATGGCCAAAAAGAGATACATTTGATGTTGAAACACGGCCAAGTGACTTAACTATGCACAAAAACATAGAAACTGGGGTGCAGAAAAATGTCAGTAGGCGCTCTGGACTGATGAGTCAAAATTTGAAATATTTGGCTGTAACAGAAGGCAATTTGTTCACCGAAGGGCTGGAAATGGTACAATAATGAATGTCTGCAGGCAACAGTAAAGCATGGTGGAGGTTCCTTGCAAATTTGGAACTGCATTTCAGCAACTGGAGTTGGGGATTTAATCAGGAATAATGGTGTCTTCAGTGCTGAGAAATACAGGCAGGTACTTACCCATCATGCAGTGCCATCAGGGAGGCATTTTATTGGCTCCAAATTTATTCTGAAGCAGGACAGTGACCCCATCCATAGAGCCAATGTCATTAAGAACTATATTTAGTTTAAAGAAGAACAAGGAGTCCTGGAAGTGATGATATGGTCCCCACAGAGCCCTGATTTCAACATCATCGAGTCTGTCTAAGATTACATGAAGAGACAGAAGGATTTGAGCAAGCCTAGATCCACAGAAAATCTGTGGTTAGTTCGTAAAGATGTTTGGATGAACCTTCCTGCCGAGTACCTTCAAAACCCTTGTGCAAGTGTACCCAGTAGCAAATTTCTAACTAGGCAAGTGAGGCACGTGCCTAGGGGTGGCACTTGGATGCATGTATTGGTACTGTCAGCCAAAAAGTACCAGAAAGTAACTGCAAAATATATCCACTATACTGTACCATATGCCATCTTGAATGGAGTATAAATGGGTGAGACATGCACATACTGCCCCTGTAAGCTGCCCTACTTAGTAATAAGTATACATAATAAAATAAGTATACATAATAAAAAAATAAGTATACATACATATACATACAGTATACATACATATACATAAGTATACATAATAAAAAAATGAAAAAAGTTATAGTTAGTGACTTTTTTTATTCTATTAAATTGGCTATCATCAAATGAGGGCTTATAACCAATCAATAAAAATAATAAAATTAGGCAGGCGGGGGGCAGCCATTACTGTCGTGCCTAGAGGTACCCTCACCCCTAGATCCGCCCCTCTGTGTAGGCAAAGGGTGGTCACACCAAATATTGATTTGATATAGATTTCTCTTGTGTTCATTTACTTAGCATTTTGTTAACTGATAAAAATAAACTATGAAAGCATTTTTGATAGATAGATAGATAGATAGATAGATAGATAGATAGATAGATAGATAGATAGATAGATAGATAGATAGATATAGATATAGTGGGTCACATAGCCCGGCACTCCTCTAGTAGATTCTGCGCCCCGGTGCCTTCAGTGGATTAATTGACAGTAAGATGGACAAATGCTGCGGCACTCTGGGTCTTGTATAAAGTCAAAGTGTTATTCAAAAGTTACAACATCATATATCAACGTTTCGGGGGTGGTCCACTGTCTAGCCCCTTTGTCTAGATGTGAGATATATATGCAGGGATGGAGCATGCGCAGAGCTTTTTGTATACATGAAAAGACTGTGGGGGTAATTCAGAGTTGATCACAGCAGCAAATTTGTTAGCAGATGGGCAAAACCATGTGCACTGCAGGGGGGGGGGCAGATATAACATGCGCAGAAAGAGTTAGATTTGGGTGGGGTGTGTTCAAACTGAAATCTAAATTGCAGTGTAAAAATAGGATTTTAATACCTACCGGTAAATCCTTTTCTCTTAGTCCGTAGAGGATGCTGGGGTCACTTCAAGAACCATGGGGTATAGACTGGATCCGCAGGAGACATGGGCACTTTCAGACTTTCAAAGGGGTGTGAACTGGCTCCTCCCTCTATGCCCCTCCTCCAGACTCCAGTTATAGGAACTGTGCCCAGGGAGACGGACATTTCGAGGAAAAGGATTTATTGTTAAACTAAGGTGAGATACATACCAGATTACACCTCAAGCATGCCGTACAACATGGCATTCAACACAACGCAAGTCAACAGCATGAACAACATCAGCAACAGGCTGACTATAAACATAACACAACATGTGTGTAACCATAACTAATAACTGCAGATACAGTACGCACTGGGACGGGCGCCCAGCATCCTCTACGGACTAAGAGAAAAGGATTTACCGGTAGGTATGAAATTCCTATTTTCTCATATGTCCTAGAGGATGCTGGGGTCACTTCAAGAACCATGGGGTTTATACCAAAGCTCTAGAACGGGCAGGAGAGTGCGGATGACTCTGCAGCACCGATTGACCAAACAGGAGGTCCTCATCAGCCAGGGTATCAAACTTGTAGAACTTCGCAAAGGTGTTTGAACCCGACCAAGTAGCCGCTCGGCAAAGTTGTAATGCCGAGACCCCCCGAGCAGCCGCCCAGGACGAGCCCACCTTTCTAGTAGAATGGGCCTTCACCAATTTCGGTAACGGCAATCCAACCGTAGAATGAGCCTGCTGAATCATATGACAGATCCAGCGCGCAATAGTCTGCTTGGAAGCAGGAGCCACAATTTTGTTGTGAGCATACAGGACAAACAGAGCCTCCGTTTTCCTAAACTGAGCCGTTCTGGCCACATAAATTTTCAAAGCTCTGACTACGTCGAGAAACTTCGATTCCAGCAAGGCGTGAGTAGCCACTGGCACCACAATAGGTTGGTTCAAGTGGAACGCCGAAAACACTTTCAGCAGAAACTGCTGATGAGTCCTCAACTCTGCTCTATCTTCATGGAAGATCAAATAAGGGCTCTTGTGAGACAAGTCCGCCAATTCAGACACCCGCCTGGCGGATGCCAATGCCAACAGCATGACCACTTTCCAAGTGAGGAATTTCAACTCCACCTTTTGTAAAGGTTCAAACCAATGAGATTGAAGGAATTGCAACACCACGTTAAGATCCCACGGTGCCAAAGGGGGCACAAAGGGAGGTTGGATGTGCAACACGCCTTTCACAAAAGTCTGAACTTCTGGAAGGGAGGCCAATTGTTTTTGGAAGAAAACCGATAAGGCTGAAATTTGTACTTTAATGGAGCCTAACTTTAGGCCCGCATCCACACCGGCTTGTAGAAAATGGAGAAAACGTCCTAACTGAAATTCTTCCGTAGAAGCCTTCTTGGAGTCACACCAAGACATGTATTTTCTCCAAATACGGTGGTAATGTTTAGACGTTACCCCTTTTCTGGCCTGAATAAGAGTGGGGATGACTTCCTTGGGAATACCCTTTCGGGCTAGGATCTGGCGTTCAACCTCCAAGCCGTCAAACGAAGTCGCGGTAAGTCTTGGAACACGCACGGCCCCTGCTGTAACAGATCCTCCCTCAGAGGAAGAGGCCAGGGATCTCCTATGAGTAATTCCTGAAGATCTGGATACCAAGCCCTCCTTGGCCAGTCTGGAACAATGAGGATCGCTTGAACCTTTGTTCTTCTTATGAGCTTTATCACTTTTGGAATGAGTGGAAGTGGAGGAAATACGTACACCGACTGAAACACCCGCGGTGTCACTAGGGCGTCCACTGCTATTGCTTGAGGGTCCCTCGACCTGGAACAATATCTCTCAAGTTTCTTGTTGAGGCGAGACGCCATCATGTCTATTTGAGGAATTCCCCAAAGACTTGTCACTTCTACAAAGACCTCTTGATGAAGACCCCACTCTCCTGGATGGAGATCATGTCTGCTGAGGAAGTGTGCTTCCCAGTTGTCCACTCCTGGAATGAAAATCGCTGACAGAGTGCTTGTATGCCTTTCCGCCCTTTGTGGCCTCTGCCATTGCTGCCCTGCTCTTTGTTCCGCCCTGGCGGTTATGTACGCTACTGCTGTTATGTTGTCCGACTGAATCAAGACGGGCCGATTGCGAAGAAGATGCTTCGCTTGCAAAAAGCCGTTGTGAATGGCCCTTAACTCCAGAACGTTTATGTGTAGACAAATTTCCTGGCTTGACCATCTTCCCTGGAAGCTTTCCCCCTGCGTGACTGCTCCCCAGCCTCGGAGACTCGCATGGTCACCACGATCCAGTCCTGGATCCCGAACCTGCGTCCCTCTATGAGGTTAGAGCTCTGCAGCCACCACAGGAGTGAGATTCTGGTCTTGGAAGAAAGGGTTATCCTTCGGTGCATGTGCAGATGGGACCCGGACCACTTGTCCAGCAGGTCCCACTGAAACACTCTGGCATGGAATCTGCCAAACTGAATGGCCTCGTAGGCCGCCACCATCTTCCCCAGCTACCGAGTGCATTGATGGATCGATACTCTTGCTGGTTTCAGCATTTGTTTGACCAGGTTCTGAATTTCCAGAGCCTTTTCCACTGAAAGAAAAACTCTCTGTAATTCTGTGTCCAGAATCATTCCCAAAAACGACAGCCATCTCGTCGGAACCAACTGTGATTTTGGCAAGTTTAGGAGCCAACCATGTTGCTGCAGAATTGTCAGGGAGACCGTAATGTTCTGCATTAATTGGTCCCTGGATCTCGCCTTTATCAGGAGATCGTCCAAGTACGGAATAATTGTGACTCCTTGCTTGCGTAGGAGAACCATCATTTCGGCCATTACTTTGGTGAAAACCCTCGGAGCTGTGGACAGACCAAACGGCAACGTCTGAAATTGGTAATGACAATCCAGAACTGCAAACCTCAGGTAAGCCTGATGTGGGGGATAAATGGAAACATGTAAGTAGGCATCCTTTATGTCTACCGACACCATAAAATCCCCCTCCTCCAGACTGGAGATCACTGCCCGGAGAGATTCCATCTTGAATTTGAATTTTTTTTAGGTAGAAATTGAGGGATTTGAGGTTCAGGATCGGTCTGATTGAGACGTCTGGCTTCGGGACCATGAACAGGCTCGAATAAAAGCCTTCTCCCTGTTGTGACGGGGGAACCCTGATAATGACTTGATTGTGACACAATTTTTGTATTGCGGTGCATACCACTTCCCTGTCCGGAAGAAAAGCTGGTAAGGCGGATTTGAAAAATCGGTGAGGGGGAACGTCTTGAAACTCCAGTTTGTACCCCTGGGACACTATTCCTAAAACCCATGTGCCCAGGGCCGAACGAGCCCAAAACTGACTGAAGAGCTTGAGACGTGCCCCCACTGGTGCGGAATCCCGCAGAAGAGCCCCAGCGTCATGCGGTGGATTTGGCAGAAGCTGGGGAGGACTTCTGCTCCTGGGAACTGGCCACGGCCGGTGAACATTTCCCTTTTCCCTTTCCTCTAGTAGCAAGGAAGGAAGACCCTCGGCCCTTTCTGTATTTATAGGGCCGAAAGGACTGCATCTGATAGGGGTGTGCTTTCTTTTGTGGTGCAGGCACATAAGATAAAAATGATGACTTACCCCTTAATCAGCGAGGCCATCACCAAACAACACACCTCCTTTATACGGTAGAGACTCCATAGCTTTCTTAGAGTCAGCGTCAGCCTTCCATTGATGAATCCACAATGCTCTCCTAGCTGAGACTGCCATGGCATTGGCCCGTGATCCCAAGAGGCCAATATCCCTCGCAGCTTCCTTTAGGTAGACTGCAGCGTCCCTGATATGACCTAGTGTCAAAAGAATGCTATCCCTATCCAGGGTATCCATTTCAGATGACAAGTTATCTGCCCATTTTTCGATAGCACTACTCACCCACACCGATGCAATGGCTGGTCTGAGTAGCATACCCGTGGCGACATAAATGGCTTTCAATGTATTTTCCTGTCTACAATCCGCAGAATCCTTTAGGGCTGCCATGTCAGGGGACGGAATAGCCACCTTTTTGGACAGCTGTGACAGAGCTTTGTCCACAATGGGGGTTGACTCCCATTTTTCCCTATCCCCAGAGGGAAACGGATACGCCACTACAATCCTTTTGGGAATCTGAAACTTTTTGTCAGGAGTTTCCCAAACCTTTTTACAGAGCGTGTTCAGTTCATAAGAGGGAGGAAACGTTACCTCAGGTTTCTTCCCCTTATACATACGGACCCTAGTATCAGTAACAGTAGGGTCCTCAGTGATATGTAATACGTCTTTTATTGCCACAATCATGTACTGAATGCTCTTTGCCAGTTTTGGATCTAATCTGGCATCACTATAGTCGACACTTGAGTCAGTGTCTGTGTCGGTATCTGTGTCTGCCAGCTGGGCAAATTAATGTTTTTGTGACCCCGAGGGGGTTTGTGCTTGAAACAACACATCCTCTACGGATTTCTTCCATGCCTGGTTCTGAGACTCAGGTTTATCCAATCTTTTATTTATCAGAGCCACATTAGTATTCAAAGCACTCAAAACATTCACCCAATCAGGTGTCGGCGGTGCCGACAGGGTCACTCCCACAGCCGTTTGTGTCCCTAACATAGTATCCTCCTGGGAAGAACACTCCGCCTCAGACATGTCGACACACGTGCACTCCAACACACGCAGACACACTGGGCCTATAGGGGACAGACCCACAGTAAAGCCTGCCAGAGAGACACAGAGGGAGTTTTTGCCAGCCCACACCCCAGCGCCCAATCCCGGTCTGAAAACACCACAGAAATGCCCCAGACCTGCAGAGCTTTGATAATTCACATAAAATGCACCAAAAAAACCGTGCCCCCACCCCCGTTTGTCACACTGATAACTTATTCAGCAGTGTGAGGAAGGACCAGCGTCTCTGCAACCTTGTGTAGAGAAATCGCGCCGGGCTGTGTGCTGTGAGGGCTAAGCTCAGCCCCCGTAATGGCGCGCTTCAGACCCGCTCTTTTTAAACAAATTTTTATACTGGCGGGGGTCCGGACAGTGCCCTGGCACTTAGTCCGCTCTTGCCAGGTAGTTATTGAGGCTAGATATGCTGCCCAGGGCGCCCCCCCCCCTCGCACCCTGCACCCTGTAGTGCCGCTGTGTAGTGGGAGCATGGCGCGCAGCGTGCGATCGCTGTGCGGTACCTCAAAGCCGTCACTGCAGTCTTCTTGTTTTCTACTCACCTGTCTTCTGACTTCTGGCTCTGCAAGGGGGGTGACGGCGGGCTCTGGGAACGAGCATCTAGGCGTACCTAGCGATCAGACCCTCAGGAGCTAATGGTGTCCTGTAGCCAAAGAAGCAGAGCCTTTAAACTCACAGAAGTAGCTCTGACTTCTCTCCCCTAAGTCCCACGAAGCAGGGAGACTGTTGCCAGCAGTACTCCCTGAAAATAAAAAACCTAACATAAAGTATTTTCAGAGAAACTCAGTAGAGCTCCTCAGAGTGCATCCAGTCTGCCTGGGCACAGATTCTAAACTGGAGCCTGGAGGAGGGGCATAGAGGGAGGAGCCAGTTCACACCCCTTTGAAAGTCTTAAAGTGCCCATGTCTCCTGTGGATCCCGTCTATACCTCATGGTTCTTGAAGTGACCCCAGCATCCTCTAGGACGTATGAGAAAATAAAGCAGTCAGTATTTACTCTGCACAGAAACAAAATATCCCACCCAAATCTAACTCTCTCTGGGCATGTTACATCTGCCCGCCCTGCAGTGCACATGGTTTTGCCCAACTGCAACAAACTTGCTGCTGCGATCAACTCTGAATTAGCCCCAGTGGGCGGGGACTTAATGCAACCTCTGTCCCTGAGAAGTTTTTTGCTGAACAGCACGGGGTGTGTGTGAGTGTGTGTGTGTGGGGGGGGGGGGGTGTTGTGCTGCGGAATAGAGAAAAAATATATTGTTTCGATGTTCTCCAACAATATTCAGGGTAACGTCGACACTGTTACTGGATAGAGCCCATAGACTGCATAAGTAAACATTGCTTCAGCTCAACCCAATCAGAAGAACACACTTAGAGGTATATTTACTAAAGTCATGGTTTTCAGAAGTGGAGATGTTGCCCATAGCAACCAATAAGATTCTACCTATCATACATCTAGCATTTTCTCGAAAATAATAGCTCTAATCTGATTGGTTGCTATGGGCAACATCTCCACTTCTGAAAACCCGCACTTTAGTAAATATACCCCTTATGCTTATCACATGAAATAATGTACCAAGCTTATATTATGCTGCAAGTAACAGGTGCATGGATGGCTCATTGCAGTGATTGTCAGTAAACTCTACTTACTATTGTGAAGGGTTAAAAGACTTTCTCTACATTATCACAGTATGTGGTACTGATTTGCATTGTGCACATTCTCTATTGGTTCACCTTGTAGCTCCCAATCCTTAAACATGGATCATAGTGAGCTAATCAGCCAGCTCCCTGCTATTTATAACCCAGCAGCATGCCTGCTGCTTACACAGCATTCCCTAAGCAGGACAGAAAGTCTCTTCTGCAGCGACTGACGCATAATTATGTACCTACAGTATATTCATACAGTACTATATAACTGCCAGTATATTTATACAGCACCTTATAACTAGCAGTGTAGTTACACAGTAATATATTACCAACACTATATTAGGTCACAGCATTTGAATTGTCAAAGTAGGACACTTAAGAATATTTTTAGCAGTGTTTTTACTTTTAGTTTGTATGTAGACCCGCAGACACACTGCAACACACTCTGATACAAGGTAACATAAATGACAACCAAGTACAAACAGCTAGAAACAGCAAAAACCAATGAAATAACTACATGTAGACAATGTTAATGATATGTGTACTCCATTCAACAGCTACGTTCGGTGAGGTCAATGGCTAGTATCAGAGCCAGATTTAGGGGTCTATTTACTAAGCTACATATCATCTTTGTATTATTCTAATCATTTTATAGTCAAAACTCACCACCAAATCATATATACGTGAGTAAACTCACGTATATATGATTTGGTGGTGAGTTTTGACTATATAAAAATGATTAGAATAATACAAAGATGATATGAATAATACAAAGATAATATTTATGTTATACATTTCATATTTGTATTATTCTAATTATTTTTATAGTCCAAACTCTGGAGTGTACTGGAGTATGACAGGTAAGGCTCTGCTTACCCTGCCTACCCTGACCGCATGTCGCTGGTTGACAATAACATTACCAGTCACCGGCGCCGCACAGTCCGCAATATTACTACCCAAGGACCACTGTCTTCCTCCAAATATACTACTTTATTTAGACTCATTCATATCCTACATTTATTATGATGGTGCGGGATAGTCTCTTTATTACATATCACTTTTTTAGGTTTAAAGGTATTTATAACATTGGTTGAACTGTGTCTAAAAATGTATTTCCCCATATGAGGTGTGTTTGGGTCTATGAGTCCAATTCCAATATAGGCTGAAACCTGGTTTCCACCATCTCCATGCACATTTATACACTAAGTAGTGTTATTCCTAAATAGGGTTCATATGTGTGAACACACACACACACACACACACACACACACACACTACTTCTACTACTACTACTATGCTCTACAGTATGCAAGACAATGCGGTACAGATAACTGAGCAAAAAGATCATGTAATTTACAGTCATTTAATCTGACTTTTACTGAAACCATATTAGACAAATTATTCAAACGGGTTACTGTAGGTTACAACATCTTTATACCAGTTACACATGCATCCTTTTTGCCCAAAAGTTCCCGTACAGGTATTAACCATATATATATAGACTGTAAGGTTCTACTCACTCTTTGACCTCCTTGGAGCTAAAATCCAGGTACCGGTTGCTGACCCACTGAATCTCAAACCAATCTCTATACCCATTGTTTCCACAGCATTTGAACTCAATTTGCAGCAAATCTATGGTCTTCTTCATAAAGCACCTCCCTGGGGTATCTGTATCCTTGTAGTAACGCATCCCATTCTTCAGCCCATGAGAAAGGGTGCTCTCCAAAGACCCCCTGGTTACCAGGCACACCACAGCAATGAAGAAGATGAAAACGTTAAACAGCAGACAGAAGGCCAGGTAAGGTTTCAGCATGGGCTTCCACTTTGCATATTTACCGGGATCCAGTGAATCATAACAGATTTTTCCAGCAAACACGTTAAGGGCACACGCCACCACACCCATAAAGATGAGAGAATTGGGCACAAAGTGGCTCTCAGCGTTATCCATGACCTCGCTTCGCTTCCGGAGCTCAACTTTCAGGAATATTCCCATGGTGAAAAGGACGATGGCAGCTAGAACACAGAACCAATTCATGAGCCATAGCCCCTGGGCCAATTTGACTCTTTTCTTCTGGTTAAATGTAATTTTCATCAGCGCCATTTTAGCAATATGCAAATTGTGGTTCTGCTTAAATTGTCAATGGAACGTTAACAGGATGAAGAAATTTCCCTTTGGTCCAGCAGTCAGTCTAGAAGTGGCTGAAAAGTGGGTAGTTTTTTCATATTTACAATCCTAACCTAAAGCTGGAGGAAGAAAATGTTTTTTTTTTTTTTTTTTTTTTAGCAAAGTGTTAATAACAGGGCAATCATTAAAGGAAATTGGCTGAGAGCAGCTACACCTATTTCTGGTGGCCTGGTCCCACTGACGGAGCAGGAAAGTTTCAGATGATTAAACCTACATGTGCAATACGTCATCTAAATACCTCTAATCACCTTCATCCCATTTGAAGGAATCTCTGCCAACCTGATAATCAGCAGTATAATCCTTGTCGTGTTGGTTACTGGATTACTCCTTTCACAGAGTGTGATGCTTTTTCCCAGGTAAATACAGCCTGGCAATCATGCAAGAAATATTACATTCAGAAACGTGCTTCTCCATTCTCATTTACAAAGTAATAAATTGTTAGGCAAGAATCAGGGTTGCCATTATAATGGTAATTCTGTTCTCTTTTCCTTAGCATCTTTTTCAGACCCATCATTCATGATGATAGATAACAGTTTATGATAGCAAGGGGAATCAGTGCACAGTAAGTGGTGTGCTGGAGTAGTATATAGCAGTTGCAAAATCCTGGGGCGACGGGGTACAAGTGGTATCCTAAAGCAGTACACAATGGCATGGGCATATTGCCTGATCCAGGCCCATGCTACCAGTAGGCAGCTCCCTGGAATGCCAGGGTTTTGGGGGCCAGAAAATATTTATTTTGAACCAGTGTCTGGGCTGCCTGGTCCAGTTTGGGCCATCCTCGGCCCAAAGGATATTACCTTTAATGACCTGTCTGGCAAGGTCCAGTAGTGTCTCCTCATCTGCGGCATCCTCTGCTGTGTCTAACACTGTGCTTCAACCTGGCTGAGATTCAGTAAAGCCTGAAAAGCTTTGCTGGGTCCCCAGTGCCGGCAATAGGAACTATACCATAGAGATGAGCGCCTGAAATTTTTCGGGTTTTGTGTTTTGGTTTTGGGTTCGGTTCCGCGGCCGTGTTTTGGGTTCGACCGCGTTTTGGCAAAACCTCACCGAATTTTTTTTGTCGGATTCGGGTGTGTTTTGGATTCGGGTGTTTTTTTAAAAAAACACTAAAAAACAGCTTAAATCATAGAATTTGGGGGTCATTTTGATCCCATATTATTATTAACCTCAAAAACCATAATTTCCACTCATTTTCAGTCTATTCTGAATACCTCACACCTCACAATATTATTTTTAGTCCTAAAATTTGCACCAAGGTCGCTGGATGACTAAGCTAAGCGACACTAGTGGCCGACACAAACACCTGGCCCATCTAGGAGTGGCACTGCAGTGTCACGCAGGATGTCCCTTCCAAAAAACCCTCCCCAATCAGCACATGACGCAAAGAAAAAAAGAGGCGCAATGAGGTAGCTGACTGTGTGAGTAAGATAAGCGACCCTAGTGGCCGACACAAACACCGGGCCCATTTAGGAGTGGCACTGCAGTGTCACGCAGGATGTCCCTTCCAAAAAACCCTCCCCAATCAGCACATGACGCAAAGAAAAAAAGAGGCGCAATGAGGTAGCTGACTGTGTGAGTAAGATTAGCGACCCTAGTGGCCGACACAAACACCGGGCCCATTTAGGAGTGGCACTGCAGTGTCACGCAGGATGTCCCTTCCAAAAACCCCTCCCCAATCAGCACATGACGCAAAGAAAAAAAGAGGCGCAATGAGGTAGCTGACTGTGTGAGTAAGATTAGCGACCCTAGTGGCCGACACAAACACCGGGCCCATTTAGGAGTGGCACTGCAGTGTCACGCAGGATGTCCCTTCCAAAAAACCCTCCCCAATCAGCACATGACGCAAAGAAAAAAAGAGGCGCAATGAGGTAGCTGACTGTGTGAGTAAGATTAGCGACCCTAGTGGCCAACACAAACACCGGGCCCATTTAGGAGTGGCACTGCAGTGTCACGCAGGATGTCCCTTCCAAAAAACCCTCCCCAATCAGCACATGACGCAAAGAAAAAAAGAGGCGCAATGAGGTAGCTGACTGTGTGAGTAAGATTAGCGACCCTAGTGGCCGACACAAACACCGGGCCCATTTAGGAGTGGCACTGCAGTGTCACGCAGGATGTCCCTTCCAAAAAACCCTCCCCAAACAGCACATGACGCAAAGAAAAATAAAAGAAAAAAGAGGTGCAAGATGGAATTGTCCTTGGGCCCTCCCACCCACCCTTATGTTGTATAAACAAAACAGGACATGCACACTTTAACCAACCCATCATTTCAGTGACAGGGTCTGCCACACGACTGTGACTGATATGACGGGTTGGTTTGGACCCCCCCCAAAAAAGAAGCAATTAATCTCTCCTTGCACAAACTGGCTCTACAGAGGCAAGATGTCCACCTCATCATCACCCTCCGATATATCACCGTGTACATCCCCCTCCTCACAGATTATCAATTCGTCCCCACTGGAATCCACCATCTCAGCTCCCTGTGTACTTTGTGGAGGCAATTGCTGCTGGTCAATGTCTCCGCGGAGGAATTGATTATAATTCATTTTAATGAACATCATCTTCTCCACATTTTCTGGATGTAACCTCGTACGCCGATTGCTGACAAGGTGAGCGGCGGCACTAAACACTCTTTCGGAGTACACACTTGTGGGAGGGCAACTTAGGTAGAATAAAGCCAGTTTGTGCAATGGCCTCCAAATTGCCTCTTTTTCCTGCCAGTATAAGTATGGACTGTGTGACGTGCCTACTTGGATGCGGTCACTCATATAATCCTCCACCATTCTTTCAATGGTGAGAGAATCATATGCAGTGACAGTAGACGACATGTCCGTAATCGTTGTCAGGTCCTTCAGTCCGGACCAGATGTCAGCATCAGCAGTCGCTCCAGACTGCCCTGCATCACCGCCAGCGGGTGGGCTCGGAATTCTGAGCCTTTTCCTCGCACCCCCAGTTGCGGGAGAATGTGAAGGAGGAGATGTTGACAGGTCGCGTTCCGCTTGACTTGACAATTTTCTCACCAGCAGGTCTTTCAACCCCAGCAGACTTGTGTCTGCCGGAAAGAGAGATCCAAGGTAGGCTTTAAATCTAGGATCGAGCACGGTGGCCAAAATGTAGTGCTCTGATTTCAACAGATTGACCACCCGTGAATCCTTGTTAAGCGAATTAAGGGCTCCATCCACAAGTCCCACATGCCTAGCGGAATCGCTCCGTGTTAGCTCCTCCTTCAATGTCTCCAGCTTCTTCTGCAAAAGCCTGATGAGGGGAATGACCTGACTCAGGCTGGCAGTGTCTGAACTGACTTCACGTGTGGCAAGTTCAAAGGGCATCAGAACCTTGCACAACGTTGAAATCATTCTCCACTGCGCTTGAGACAGGTGCATTCCACCTCCTATATCGTGCTCAATTGTATAGGCTTGAATGGCCTTTTGCTGCTCCTCCAACCTCTGAAGCATATAGAGGGTTGAATTCCACCTCGTTACCACTTCTTGCTTCAGATGATGGCAGGGCAGGTTCAGTAGTTTTTGGTGGTGCTCCAGTCTTCTGTACGTG
The DNA here is from genome assembly GCF_028390025.1 of Pseudophryne corroboree. NCBI lineage: Eukaryota > Metazoa > Chordata > Amphibia > Anura > Myobatrachidae > Pseudophryne > Pseudophryne corroboree. The sequence continues at coordinate 778,733,493 of NC_086447.1, read as the reverse complement.
GTGCCTGTACGCCGAAAGTGTCCCGCAATTTTTCTGGCCACCGACAGCATCTCTTGCACGCCCCTGTCGTTTTTTAAATAATTCTGCACCACCAAATTCAAGGTATGTGCAAAACATGGGACGTGCTGGAATTTGCCCATATTTAATGCACACACAATATTGCTGGCGTTGTCCGATGCCACAAATCCACAGGAGAGTCCAATTGGGGTAAGCCATTCCGCGATGATCTTCCTCAGTTGCCGTAAGAGGTTTTCAGCTGTGTGCGTATTCTGGAAACCGGTGATACAAAGCGTAGCCTGCCTAGGAAAGAGTTGGCGTTTGCGAGATGCTGCTACTGGTGCCGCCGCTGCTGTTCTTGCGGCGGGAGTCCATACATCTACCCAGTGGGCTGTCACAGTCATATAGTCCTGACCCTGCCCTGCTCCACTTGTCCACATGTCCGTGGTTAAGTGGACATTGGGTACAGCTGCATTTTTTAGGACACTGGTGACTCTTTTTCTGAGGTCTGTGTACATTTTCGGTATCGCCTGCCTAGAGAAATGGAACCTAGATGGTATTTGGTACCGGGGACACAGTACCTCCAACAAGTCTCTAGTTGGCTCTGCAGTAATGATGGATACCGGAACCACGGTTCTCACCACCCAGGATGCCAAGGCCTCAGTTATCCGCTTTGCAGTAGGATGACTGCTGTGATATTTCATCTTCCTCGCAAAGGACTGTTGGACAGTCAATTGCTTGGTGGAAGTAGTAAAAGTGGTCTTACGACTTCCCCTCTGGGATGACCATCGACTCCCAGCAGCAACAACAGCAGCGCCAGCAGCAGTAGGCGTTACACGCAAGGATGCATCGGAGGAATCCCAGGCAGGAGAGGACTCGTCAGAATTGCCAGTGACATTGCCTGCAGGACTATTGGCATTCCTGGGGAAGGAGGAAATTGACACTGAGGGAGTTGGTGGGGTGGTTTGCGTGAGCTTGGTTACAAGAGGAAGGGATTTACTGGTCAGTGGACTGCTTCCGCTGTCACCCAAAGTTTTTGAACTTGTCACTGACTTATTATGAATACGCTGCAGGTGACGTATAAGGGAGGATGTTCCGAGGTGGTTAACGTCCTTACCCCTACTTATTACAGCTTGACAAAGGGAACACACGGCTTGACACCTGTTGTCCGCATTTCTGTTGAAATAGTTCCACACCGAAGAGCTGATTTTTTTTGTATTTTCACCAGGCATGTCAACGGCCATATTCCTCCCACGGACAACAGGTGTCTCCCCGGGTGCCTGACTTAAACAAACCACCTCACCATCAGAATCCTCCTGGTCAATTTCCTCCCCAGCGCCAGCAACACCCATATCCTCCTCATCCTGGTGTACTTCAACACTGACATCTTCAATCTGACTATCAGGAACTGGACTGCGGGTGCTCCTTCCAGCACTTGCAGGGGGCGTGCAAATGGTGGAAGGCGCATGCTCTTCACGTCCAGTGTTGGGAAGGTCAGGCATCGCAACCGACACAATTGGACTCTCCTTGTGGATTTGGGATTTCGAAGAACGCACAGTTCTTTGCGGTGCTACTGCTTTTGCCAGCTTGAGTCTTTTCATTTTTCTAGCGATAGGCTGAGTGCCTCCATCCTCATGTGAAGCTGAACCACTAGCCATGAACATAGGCCAGGGCCTCAGCCGTTCCTTGCCACTCCGTGTGGTAAATGGCATATTGGCAAGTTTACGCTTCTCCTCCGACAATTTTATTTTAGGTTTTGGAGTCCTTTTTTTACTGATATTTGGTGTTTTGGATTTGACATGCTCTGTACTATGACATTGGGCATCGGCCTTGGCAGACGACGTTGCTGGCATTTCATCGTCTCGGCCATGACTAGTGGCAGCAGCTTCAGCACGAGGTGGAAGTGGATCTTGATCTTTCCCTAATTTTGGAACCTCAACATTTTTGTTCTCCATATTTTAATAGGCACAACTAAAAGGCACCTCAGGTAAACAATGGAGATGGATGGATACTAGTATACAATTATGGACGGACTGCCGAGTGCCGACACAGAGGTAGCTACAGCCGTGAACTACCGTACTGTGTCTGCTGCTAATATAGACTGGTTGATAAAGAGATGTCGTAGTATGTATGTATGAAGAAGAAAGAAAAAAAAAACACGGTTAGGTGGTATACAATTATGGACGGACTGCCGAGTGCCGACACAGAGGTAGCCACAGCCGTGAACTACCGTACTGTACTGTGTCTGCTGCTAATATAGACTGGTTGATAAAGAGATGTCGTAGTATGTATGTATAAAGAAGAAAGAAAAAAAAACCACGGTTAGGTGGTATACAATTATGGACGGACTGCCGAGTGCCGACACAGAGGTAGCCACAGCCGTGAACTACCGTACTGTACTGTGTCTGCTGCTAATATAGACTGGTTGATAAAGAGATGTCGTAGTATGTATGTATGAAGAAGAAAGAAAAAAAAACCACGGTTAGGTGGTATACAATTATGGACGGACTGCCGAGTGCCGACACAGAGGTAGCCACAGCCGTGAACTACCGTACTGTACTGTGTCTGCTGCTAATATAGACTGGTTGATAAAGAGATGTCGTAGTATGTATGTATAAAGAAGAAAGAAAAAAAAACCACGGTTAGGTGGTATACAATTATGGACGGACTGCCGAGTGCCGACACAGAGGTAGCCACAGCCGTGAACTACCGTACTGTACTGTGTCTGCTGCTAATATAGACTGGTTGATAAAGAGATGTAGTAGTATGTATGTATAAAGAAGAAAGAAAAAAAAACCACGGGTAGGTGGTATACAATTATGGATGGACTGCCGAGTGCCGACACAGAGGTAGCTACAGCCGTGAACTACCGTACTGTGTCTGCTGCGACTGGATGATAAATAATGATATAAAAAATATATATATATCACTACTGCAGCCGGACAGGTATATATATTATATAATGACGGACCTGCTGGACACTGTCTGTCAGCAGAATGAGTTTTTTATAGAATAAAAAAAAAAACACCACACAAGTGAAGTCACACGACGAGTGTTTAACTTTTTCAGGCAATCACAATATAGTATACTACTAACTATACTGGTGGTCAGTGTGGTCAGGTCACTGGTCAGTCACACTGGCAGTGGCACTCCTGCAGCAAAAGTGTGCACTGTTTAATTTTAATATAATATGTACTCCTGGCTCCTGCTATAACCTATAACTGGCACTGCAGTGCTCCCCAGTCTCCCCCACAATTATAAGCTGTGTGAGCTGAGCACAGTCAGATATATAATATATACATAGATGATGCAGCACACTGGGCTGAGCAGTGCACACAGATATGGTATGTGACTGTCTTGTACTCCTGGCTCCTGCTATAACCTATAACTGGCACTGCAGTGCTCCCCAGTCTCCCCCACAATTATAAGCTGTGTGAGCTGAGCACAGTCAGATATATAATATATACATAGATGATGCAGGCATGCAGCACACTGGGCTGAGCAGTGCACACAGATATGGTATGTGACTGAGTCACTGTGTGTACCGTTTTTTTCAGGCAGAGAACGGATATATTAAATAAAACAACTGCACTGCTGGTGGTCACTGTGGTCAGTCACTAAACTCTGCACTCTCTTCTACAGTATCAGCCTCAGGTCAATCTCTCTCTCTCTCTCTCTCCTAATCTAAATGGAGAGGACGCCAGCCACGTCCTCTCCCTATCAATCTCAATGCACGTGTGAAAATGGCGGCGACGCGCGGCTCCTTATATAGAATCCGAGTCTCGCGAGAATCCGACAGCGTCATGATGACGTTCGGGCGCGCTCGGGTTAACCGAGCAAGGCGGGAAGATCCGAGTCGCTCGGACCCGTGAAAAAAAACATGAAGTTCGTGCGGGTTCGGATTCAGAGAAACCGAACCCGCTCATCTCTACTATACCACCAATGCCATCTATAGACAGCATAATGGTTGTGCCTTGTTGTTAAGTAAAGCCCTGCGTACTCTCATAGACTACAAGAGAAGAGAGCACTCCTCTCAGCGGCTCTACTACTCTTTCTCTGCAATAGTAAAGCTGATTGTCAGCAGACACTACAGGTATGTGGGTAAATTAATTTTGAGGTGGGGTGATATAGGAGAGCATCGTTATAGGGCTGAGGGTAGATATGGTAATGCATCTATACATGGGAGGAGTCAGAGACAAGTGTTTATACCGAGTTTCTCTGAATATAGCTATATTATCCAGTTACGCCTTGGCAAATCCTTGGTACACTGTCAGCTGGAGTAATTTTCATTCCAAAGGAATATGCGGAAACTCAAAGAACCCAAATGGGGTTGCAAATGCTGAACGCTCCTTGGTAGAGGGCGTCTGCCAGTTCCCCTTACTATGGGCCTAATTCAGACCTGATCGCAGCAGCAAAATTATTCTCTAATGGGAAAAACCATGTGCAGTGCAGGTGGGACAGAAATAACATGTGCAGAGAGAGTTAGATTTGGGTGGGGTGTGTTCAAACTGAAATCTAAATTTCAGTGTAAAAATAAAGCAGCCAGTATTTACTCTGCACAGAAACAAAATAACTCACCCAAATGTAACTCTCTCTGCATATGTTATATCTGCCCCCCCCCCCCCCCAACCCCCTGCAGTGTACATGGTTTTGCACATTAGAGAACAATTTTGCTGCTGCGATCAGGTCTGAATTAGGCCCTAAGTTTTAAAGTGGACAAAAAGCAGGCCACCCCCAACCTGTCCAGTTGCTCATTTTCTTGTGGCATAGGATATGCATCTGTCACTGTCAATTTGTTCAGTCACCTGTAGTCTGTGCAAAAGCACCTACTGCCATCCTTTTTAGGCACTAACACTGCACCAGCAGTCCATAGGCTCTTGAATGGCACAATGATTCAAATTTCCAGGTTTTATTAACCTTTTGCTTGATCATGGCTGAAACATTGGGCCTCACCCTGCAAAACGGTATCTTAATTAATCATATTACATCATATTCGACATAATGAGCCACTAATCTGGCCCAAGTTTGATGGCGAAATGGGTGCCATTGAACCACTTGCACAGTCCATTAGTTTGTGGCTGGTATGGAGTGGGGCATACTGGATGTATTTCAAGCTTGTCCCACATAGTTTGGACTACCTTTCTTTGAAATTGCGTCCCTTGGTCAGTTGTTAGTTCCAGTGGAAACCCTAAATGACTGAAGATATCCATGAGAGCCTGAACAACATGTTAAGCATCTTGGTTTGGATGCCAGAGCTGCAGTCTCTGGATTCCTAGACATGTTGTCAACCGCAGTTGGTATAAATTGTTACTCAGTCTCTCTGGGTTTACCTAATTAATAAATAATGATCTTAGAAGGGCTCACTAATTATGGGCATCAGTTGGAGGGGCATGCAGTGTGGAGAACCCATAAAATGCTGGCAAATCTTGTAGGAAATGCGATGGTGCTTTATGTCCTGCTTGATTCCAAGCCCAAAAAAATCGGGCATGAATCTTCCATACTCATAACTGATCTGCTATGGAGCTCATGGTGCCATTGCAGAATAGCCAATTTTCTTCTAGTTAGCTCTGGTTCAATCTTGTCCATCCCTGTTGATACTCTATATAGTCACCGTTCCTCTCGCACAAACCTTTTCTCAGTGACGTGGTCCTCAGTCCTGTTGGCAGCACCTCAAACCCTGCTAGTGATGGGTTTGTCCTTTGGATTTTCCTGAAAGCTCCATTAAGTTGAAGTCAATATTGTGCATATTAATCAGGTGTTCACTATCGCTTACAAGTAGCGATTCAGGGATCATGGAAGCTGATCCCAGTAATGCTCCTATTACTGTGGCTGAAGGGATAGCTGACTCTTGATTCTAACTCATTCCCTAGCAAAACATTAGTACCCCAACCTCTACTTTCCTTATTCTGGCCTCCAGCTGGTGCAAAGCTAACTCTCCAGTTCATTAATAGCTGGATTTTTGGAACTAATACAGAAACTAAGGATAGTGACGCCCATGAGTGCTGTTGTGCTTGACAAACCTGTCTAGTTAGCTTGATTCAAAAAAGAAAGGGTTTTTGATCCTGCACCAACCTTAGATTTAACGTACGTTATAAATCACATATTAGCCAGAGGTGGACATAATTTATGGAAATTCCTATCTGTCCGTATGGCGGTGCGCCCAGAGTCAAAAAAGGGGGAACAGATGTATATACACAGGAGAGAAAGTATGACTCTTGTTTGGGCGCACTCTTATTATAGTATCTAAATGTCAATAGGTGACTAATGACTTAAAAATAATAAAGAAGTAGTCTTTGTTTCTGCTCTTATGGGATACGACGAGACTCAGTATACCCTTGTGTGCCCTATATATAGGAAATTATTGATGAAATGTTCAGATCTTAGTTATGCCTAGATAACTGCGTATTGGAAGGTAGCTACATATTAAACTACTTCCGTCTGCCCAAGATCAGTACAAACTGTGTTTGTATTAATGCACCCTTAGTTGGGTTATGTAAGTGGGTGGGAAAACCCACTGTATAGGAAAATCTGATAAGAAACCCTGGTCAGGGATAGTTCATGGCGATTGAGGATACAAAGGTAAGGAAATAGAGTATAAGTGGTGATACTGCTGTTGGTGTTCTTCTAACAGGGAAGAATGCCTCCTACTCCACTGGGTATTCCCTAGCGGTCGCCCATCTAGGTACTGACCCAGCCCGCCTTCGCTTAGCTTCCAAGATCGGACGAGATTGGGCGTGAGCGCAGGGGTATGGTCGTAGAAAGATTTGACCCTGTGCCACCAATGAGAGTGCACCGAAACAGAGGAATGGAGTATTTCTTCAAGAGAGTTTGGGATAGGATAAGGTGGTAGCTGCAGTGGGAGAAAGGTTGCAGCGGTTAGATCAGTGTGAATCTGCTGTCCACGTTAGACTGAGGAGACGTGTCCCCTGGGGGCCCCGCTCCCCAGAATCGTGGATGAGAGTTCACAGAAGGAAGACAGATGGAAATTGGAGGGGGTGTAGGGTGGGACGATGGGTGCTGAGCAAAAAGGATGATGGCATGTAAAGTGTTGAAAACAAGGAAAAACCCTTGCTGGTTAGACTGTTACATGCTGTTTGAACCAAGTTGGACAGGAACAGAGGTTCGTATGGGAAATTGTCTGAGGGTTGCACACACTGTTACACAATTGCAGAATTAGTTTGCTGAAGTAAACAATTCATGTGTATGCAGGATTATTCAGCTAGATAGCGGTTCTAAGACAATAAAGTATCAGACATCACCCATTTAAAGGTCATGTAAAGTAATTAGAAACAAGAAAAAAGAGAAAAATCCCTTGCTGGTTAGACTGTCACATGCTGTTTGAACCAAGTTGGACAGGAACAGGGGTTCGTATGGAAAATTGTCTGAGGGTTGCACATACTGTTTCACAATTGCAGAATTCGTTTGCTAAGGTAAACAATTCATATGTATGCAGGATTATTCAGCTAGATATCAGTTCTAGGACAGTAAAGTATCAGATATCACCCATTTACAGGTCAGAGAGGCAGGTGCCCATAGGGAATCAAAAAAGTCAAAAAAGTCAGCAGGCAGTTACCCATCAGGGACCTGTCTATACACACCCTGGTTAACTGAGCCAGCAATAATAGTATCACACCCAAGAAATATCTATATATGTATGTATGCAGGATTATTTAGCTGGATGTTGGTTCTAGGTCAATAAAAGTATCAGATATCACCTATTCAAAAATCAGAGAGACAGGTGCCCATGAGGAATCAAAAAAATCAACAGGCAGGTACCCATCAGGGGACCTGTCTATATAAGCACCCTGGCTGGCTGAGCCAGCAGTGTTAATGGCACAAAAAATAAATATATGGAAAAAAGGGCAAGGCTGGCGATCCCAGCAGTCTTGGTACCATAAGAAATATATTTATATGTATGCAGAATTGTTCTGCTCAATATTGGTTCTAAATCAGTAAGGTATTAAATATCACCCATTTCAAAGGTCAGAGAGGCAGGTGCCCATGAGGAAAACGCGTTTCACCCGGTCACGGGCTTGTTCACTTCCATTCTGAGCATCATTGAGCTCAGAATGGAAGCCCATGAGCTCAGAATGGAAGTGAACAAGCCCGTTCCTGTCCAAGCTCTGTTCCTGTCCAACTTGGTTCAAACAGCATGTAACAGTCTAACCAGCAAGGGTTTTTCCTTGTTTTCAACACTTTACATGCCATCATCCTTTTTGCTCAGCACCCATCGTCCCACCCTACACCCCCTCCAATTTCCATCTGTCTTCCTTCTGTGAACTCTCATCCACGATTCTGGGGAGCGGGGCCCCCCAGGGGACACGTCTCCTCAGTCTAACGTGGACAGCAGATTCACACTGATCTAACCGCTGCAACCTTTCTCCCACTGCAGCTACCACCTTATCCTATCCCAAACTCTCTTGAAGAAATACTCCATTCCTCTGTTTCGGTGCACTCTCATTGGTGGCACAGGGTCAAATCTTTCTACGACCATACCCCTGCGCTCACGCCCAATCTCGTCCGATCTTGGAAGCTAAACGAAGGCGGGCTGGGTCAGTACCTAGATGGGCGACCGCTAGGGAATACCCAGTGGAGTAGGAGGCATTCTTCCCTGTTAGAAGAACACCAACAGCAGTATCACCACTTATACTCTATTTCCTTACCTTTGTATCCTCAATCGCCATGAACTATCCCTGACCAGGGTTTCTTATCAGATTTTCCTATACAGTGGGTTTTCCCACCCACTTACATAACCCAACTAAGGGTGCATTAATACAAACACAGTTTGTACTGATCTTGGGCAGACGGAAGTAGTTTAATATGTAGCTACCTTCCAATACGCAGTTATCTAGGCATAACAAAGATCTGAACATTTCAGCAATAATTTCCTATATATAGGGCACACAAGGGTATACTGAGTCTCGTCGTATCCCATAAGAGCAGAAACAAAGACTACTTCTTTATTATTTTTAAGTCATTAGTCACCTATTGACATTTAGATACTATAGTTAGCTTGATTGACTGCAGATGGATCTTCATATTTTTGGGGATAGACTTCCTCAATATCATAATACTTCCCACTTACTCCTAAATCTGTCTCCTCGTGGCAGAAAGCTACCAGGTATGCTGCTGCTCTGGCATCCTTGAACGGCTCGTGGCACTTTATAGTATACACTTCCATTGCACATGCCCTTGCTGATAGCTGTAGCATTGGCAAGGCCAGGAGATCTGTATAGCTTAGGGTTGCTGAACTGTCCAACTGGCCTTCCACATGTCTTTCATAATAACTTAATATTTATAAAGAACTATTTACACAGGAAAACCACCTGGCAAAATTTAAACACCACTAGTGCCAGGAACAGTTTAACAATATTATTTACACAAGACATTAACATATTATACTATAAAGGCTTTTTATGTCCTAACCAATCTTTTGGTTTTGCACACTACTGTATGTAGTTATTCTGCCATAAAAACTATGCACAGTGCATGATACCTCTGTGGGCAGTAGGTATCTGACGTTTCACTCTCTTGGCAAGAGTTCATAATATCCGGCTTTCCTCACAACAGTATGTGTTATAGTTTATGTATAATACAATATAGCATACCTCCCAACATGACCCTCTCCAGGAGGGACACAATGCTCTGCTTCTGGACTTTTCTCTTAATTTATGATTGCCGGCACCTGTGTTGAACAGGTTAATGGATAAGAAAGGTGTTTCAGCACAGGTACTGGCAATCATAAATTAAGAGAAAAGTCCAGAAGCAGAGGGTAATGTTGGGAGGTATGATATAGCAATTTATGGTGAGAGGGTAATTGTGTACTATGATGGGGGTAATTCAGACCTGATCGTAGCAGCAAATTTGTTAGCAGTTGGCCAAAACCATGTGCACTGCAGGGAGGGGGGGGGGGGGGGGGGTGTCAGATATAACATGTGCAGAGAGAGTTAGATTTGGGTGGGGTGTGTTCAAACTGAAATCTAAATTGCAGTGTAAAAATAAAGCAGCCGGTATGTACTCTGCACAGAAACAAAATAACCCACCCATATCTAACTCTCTCTGCACATGTTATATCTAGAGATGTGCACTTGCCACTTTTCGGGTTTTGTGTTTTGGTTTTGGATTCGGTTCCGCGGTCGTGTTTTGGATTCGGACGCATTTTGGCAAAACCTCCCTTAAGAATTTTTGTCGGATTCGGGTGTTTTTTTTTAAACCCTCAAAAACAGCTTAAATAATAGAATTTGGGGGTAATTTTGGGCCTATAGTATTATTAACCTCAATAACCATAATGTCCACTCATTTCCAGTCTATTCTGAACACCTCACAATATTATTTGTAGTCCTAAAATTTGCACCAAGGTCGCTGGATGACTAAGCTAAGCGACCCAAGTGGCCGGCACAAACAACTGGCCCATCTAGGAGTGGCACTGCAGTGTCAGACAGGATGCCACTTAAAAAAATAGTCCCCAAACAGCACATGATGCAAATAATACATAAAAAAGAGGTGCAAGATGGAATTGTCATTGGGCCCTCCCACCTACCCTTATGTTGTTGTATAAACAGGACATGCACACTTTAACAAACCCATCATTTCAGCGACAGGGTCTGCCACACGACTGTGGCTAAAATGATTGGTTGGTTTGGGCCCCCACCAAAAAAGAAGCAATCAATCTCTCCTTGCACAAACTTGCTCTATAGAGGCAAGATGTCCTCCTCCTCATCGTCCGATTCCTCACCCCTTTCACTGTGTACATCCCCCTCCTCACAGAGTATTAATTCGTCCCCACTGGAATCCACCATCACAGGTCCCTGTGTAATTTCTGGAGGCAATTGCTGGTGAATGTCTCCACGGAGGAATTGATTATAATTCATTTTGATGAACATAATTTTCTCCACATTTTCTGGAAGTAACCTCCTACGCCGATCGCTGACAAGGTGACCGGCTGCACTAAACACTCTTTCGGAGTACACACTGGAGGGGGGCAACTTAGGTAAAATAAAGCCAGTTTGTGCAAGGGCCTCCAAATTGCCTCTTTTTCCTGCCAGTATACATACGGACTGTCTGACATGCCTACAGTGATGCTGTCACTCATATAATCCTCCACCATTCTTTCAATGGTGACAGAATCATATGCTGTGACAGTAGACGATATGTCAGTAATTGTTGGCATGTACTTCAGTCCGGACCAGATGTCAGCACTTGCTCCTGACTGCCCTGCATCACCGCCAGCGGGTGGTTTTGGAAATTTGATCATTTTCCTGGCAGCTCCAGTGGCGGGAGAAAATGAAGGAGGAGCTGTTGGCGGGTCACGTTCCGCTTGATTTGACAAGTGTCTCACCAGCAGGTCTTTGAACATCTGCAGACTTGTGTCTGCCAGAAAGAGAGATACAACGTAGGCTTTAAACCTAGGATCGAGCCCGGTGGCCAAAATGTAGTGCTCTGATTTCAACAGATTGACCACCCGTGAATCCTGGTTAAGCGAATGAAGGGCTCCATCCACAAGTCCCACATGCCTAGCGGAATAGCTCCGTTTTAGCTCCTCCTTCAATCTCTCCAGCTGCTTCTGCAAAAGCCTGAGGAGGGGAATGACCTGACTTAGGCTGGCAGTGTCTGAACTGACTTCACGCGTGTCACGTTCAAAGGGTTGGAGAACCTTGCACAACGTTGAAATCATTCTCCCCTGCGCTTGAGTCAGGTGCATTCCCCCTCCTTTGCCTATATCGTAGGCAGATGTATAGGCTTGAATGGCCTTTTGCTGCTCCTCCATCCTCTGAAGCATATAGAGGGTTGAATTCCATCTTGTTACCACCTCTTGCTTCAGCTGATGGCAGGGCATGTTCAGGAGTGTTTGCTGGTGCTCCAGTCTTCGGCACGCGGTGGCTGAATGCTGAAAGTGGCCTGCAATTCTTTGGGCCACCGACAGCATCTCCATTATGCCCCTGTCGTTTTTTATAAAATTCTGCACCACCAAATTCATTGTATGTGCAAAACATGGGACGTGCTGGAATTTTCCCACATGTAATGCACACACAATATTGGTGGCATTGTCCGATGTCACAAATCCCCAGGAGAGTCCAATTGGGGTAAGCCATTCTGCGATGATGTTCCTCAGTTTCTGTAAGAGGTTGTCAGCTGTGTGCCTCTTATGGAAAGTGGTGATACAAAGCGTAGCCTGCCTAGAAACGAGTTGGCATTTGCGAGATGCTGCTACTGGTGCAGCTGCTGCTGTTGTTGCTGCGGGAGGCAATACTTCTACCCAATGGGCTGTCACAGTCATATAGTCCTTAGTCTGCCCTGCTCCACTTGTCCACATGTCCGTGGTTAAGTGGACACTGGGTATAACTGCATTTTTTAGGACACTGGTGACTCTTTTTCTGACGTCTGTGTACATTCTCGGTATCGCCTGCCTAGAGAAGTGGAACCTAGATGGTATTTGGTACCAGGGACACACTACCTCAAGAAATTCTCTAAGTCCCTGTGAACTAACGGCGGATACTGGACGCACGTGTAACACCAACATAGTTGTCAAGGCCTGAGTTATCTGCTTTGCAACAGGATGACTGCTGTGATATTTCATCTTCCTTGCAAAGGACTGTTGGACAGTCAGTTGCTTACTGGAAGTAGTACAAGTGGTCTTCCGACTTCCCCTCCGGGATGACGATCGACTCCCAGCAGCAACAACAGCAGCGCCAGCAGTAACAACAGCAGCAGTAGGCGTTCCACTCACGGATCCATCGGAGGAATCCCAGTTAGGAGAGGACTCGTCAGTCTTGCCAGTGACATGGCCTGCATGACTATTGGCGTTCCTGTCTAAGTAGGAAATTGACATTGAGGGAGTTGGTGGGGTGGTTTGCAGGAGCTTGGGTACAAGAGGAAGAAGGGATTTAGTTGTCAGTACTGCTTCCGCTGTCACCCAAAGTTTTTGAACTTGTCAATGACTTCTGATGAATGCGCTCCAGGTGACGTATAAGGGAGGATGTTCCTAGGTGGTTAACGTCCTTACCCCTACTTATTACAGCTTGACAAAGGCAACACACGGCTTGACACCTGTTGTCCGCATTTCTGTTAAAATAATTCCACACCGAAGAGGTGATTTTTTTTGTATTTTGACCAGGCATGTCAATGGCCATATTCATCCCACGGACAACAGGTGTCTCCCCGGGTGCCTGACTTAAACAAACCACCTTACCATCAGAATCCTCATTGTCAATTTCCTCCTCAGTGCCAGCAACACCCATATCCTCATACTGGTGTACTTCAACAGTGACATCTTCAATTTGAAGATCAGGAACTGGACTGTGGTTGCTCCTTCCAGCACTTGCAGGGGGCGTGCAAATGGTGGAAGGAGCCACCTCTTCCCATCCAGTGTTGAGAAGGTCAGGCATCGCAACCGACACAATTGGACTCTCCTTGGGGATTTGTGATTTAGAAGAACGCACAGTTCTTTGCTGTGCTTTTGCCAGCTTAACTCTTTTAATTTTTCTAGCGGGAGGATGAGTGCTTCCATCCTCATGTGAAGCTGAACCACTAGCCATGAACATAGGCCAGGGCCTCAGCTGTTCCTTGCCATTCCGTGTCGTAAATGGCATATTGGCAAGTTTACGCTTCTCCTCAGATTATTTTAATTTAGATTTTTGGGTCATCATTTTACTGAACTTTTGCTTTTTGGATTTTACACGCTCTCTACTATGATATTGGGCTTTGGCCTTGGCAGACGACGTTGAAGGCATTTCATCGTCTCTGCCATGACTAGTGGCAGCAGCTTCAGCACTAGCTGGAAGTGGATCTTGATCTTTCCCTATTTTACCCTCCACATTTTTGTTCTCCATTTTCTAATGTGTGGAATTATATGCCAGTAATATATCTGGAATTAGATGGCAGTAATGTCTGGAATTAGATACCACTATATAGATACCAGATACCACTGTGACTGGAATGATGATGACCTATGCACAGTGACAGGACACTACCACAGCACCCTACAGCAGCAAGATGCAGCACAAGACACTGGACTTTTAGTCACCACAATGCAGCACTGACACTGAGCACAGATATTAAGCACTGTTCAGGATACTAGAAGTGACACGGTGCAGCAAGATACAGCTATGGCCTACTGTACTGTACTACCATATACTGGTCACCACAATGCAGCACTGTACTACTATATACTGGTCTCCACAATGCAGCACAGATATTGAGCACTGATCAGGATACTAGAACTGAGTCTGACACGGAGCTGCAAGATACAGCAATGGCCTACTGTACTGTACTACTATATACTGGTGGTCACCACAATGCAGCACTGTACTACTATATACTGGTCACCACAATGCAGCACAGATATTGAGCACTGATCAGGATACTAGAACTGAGTCTGACACGGAGCAGCAAGATACAGCAATGGCCTACTGTACTGTACTACTATATACTGGTGGTCACCACAATGCAGCACTGTACTACTATATACTGGTCACCACAATGCAGCACAGATATTGAGCACTGATCAGGATACTAGAACTGAATCTGACACGGAGCTGCAAGATACAGCAATGGCCTACTGTACTGTACTACTATATACTGGTGGTCACCACAATGCAGCACACTGAGCACAGATATTGAGCTTTTCAGGCAGAGAACGTGGCCACGTCCTCTCCGCTCAATCTACAATGCACGAGTGAAAACGGCGGCGACGCGCGGTTCTTTATATGGAATACGAATCTCGCGAGAATCCGACATGGGATGATGACGTTCGGCCTCGTTCAAGTTAACCGAGCATGGCAGGAAGAACCGAGGCTGCCTCGGACCCGTGTAAAACACGTGAAGTTCGGAAGGGGGGGGGGGGGGGGGTCGGATCTTGACGAACCGAACCCACTCATCTCTAGTTATATCTGCCCCACCTGCAGTGCACATGGTTTTGCCCAACTGCTAACAAATTTGCTGCTACGATGAGGTCTGAATTACCCCCCGATATGCATTGTAGTATAGACGGAGTATACTAGCTACAGTACGTGTGCCTGTCAACTTTGCTGTATTACCTGCAGTCATATAATGTTTTGTTCTCTGCTTTAAAATTAACAGACTTAGGGGCAGATGTACTAAGCCTTGGAAAGGGATAAAGTGGAGAGAGATAAAGTGCCAGCCAGTCAGCTCTTAACTGCCATGTTACAGGCTGTGTTTGAAATATGACAGGAGCTGGTTGGTTGATACTTTATCTCTCTCCACATTATCACTCTCCAATGTTAAGTGCAACTCCCCCTTTGTGTATTGTGCAGTTATACAGGCATTTCTGCACACTAGATAAATACTCAAAAATCATGACAATGAAATGTTTGTTGATGGTTTATTGTGTCAAAATTTAAATTTTTTTGTTACAAAATCTAACATTGGAAACCCCCATCTTCAAACCCTGCAATTGCCCCTGAGCAGCAGTGGAGCCTTTACAGCATTCTGCATCAGACATCACTGCATCTGGACAGCAGTGCCTCTGGACTGCAGCCTTGCCAGTAAACCAGGAGTAGGTAAGAAATCATTTATTTTTTTAGACTCCTGGGGCCCTTGGGCAACTGCCCATTGAGCCCATATGAAAAAAACGTCCCTGAGGGGGAGACCGAGAGAGATACAGTAAGATAGAGAGAGAGAAGGGAGGGAGGCAGAGAGAGAGTAGCAGAGACAGAGAGAGAGACAGCGATGAGGAGATGGAGAGAGAAAGGGGGGGTAGACAGAGAGAGAGAGAGAGAGAGAGAGAGAGAGAGAGAGAGAGGGGAGATGGAAAAGAAGGAGAAAGAGAGATAAAGGTGGAGAGGAAGGTGCAGGGGAATAGAGAGAGAGAGAGAGAGAGAGAGACACAGGGGGAGAGAGAGTGGGGGTGGAGATGGAGATAGAGAGGGGTGGAGATGGAGGGGGGGACAGAGAGAGAGGGGAACACAGAGATAGAAGGGCAGAGATTGAGAGAGAGACAGACAGAGAGGGAGGAGATGGAGAGAGAGGGGTGATGGACAGGGAAGAGGAGCGAGTGAGGGAGGGAGAGGAAGGGATAGATGGAGAGAGAGGGATAAAAAGGAAGGAAGAGAGGTGCAGGGGAACAGAGAGAGAGAGAGACGTAAGACGGAGCGAGAGAGGGGGTGGAGACGGAGAGAGATGGGCGGAGATGGAGAGAGGGCAGTGGCGTAACTAGAAATTTTGCGCCCACACATAATTGGCACTAGTAAAGCGATGAATCAGCGCGTGCCGCAAAAAGGGTGTGGCCTTTCTGAAATGGGCGTGGCTTTGCATAAAGGGGCATGGTTTTGTAGGAAAAGACTACCTTATACCCCAGTTTTGCAACCTGCACGCCCAGACGTTGGCCACCACAGGAAAAAAAAAGTATCCTGATTCATGCCCCTTACATTATTTGTCATTTTTCCTCCTTATAGTAATGCCCAGTATACATTATGCCACATACTGCAATGGCCCTTAGACATTATGCCACACACAATAATGCCCATGACACAATATGCCACACACCATAATGCCCCCGACACATTATGCCACAATGCCTGTGATACATTATGACCCGCAATGCCCGTTATACATTATGTTACACACTGCAATGCCCCTGATACATTATAGCACATACAATGCCTGTGACACATTATGACACACACCGTAATGTCCGTGATACATTATGCCACACACTGCAATGTCCGTGATACATTATGCCACACACTGCAATGACCCTGAGAAATTATACCACATACCACAATGCTCGTGATATAGTATACCACACACCGTAATGCCTGTGACACATACCGCAATGCCCGTTATACCCTATGCCACACACCGCAATGCCCGTTAAACATTATGCCACACACTGCAATGCCCCAGAGACATTATACCACATACCACAATGCCCGTGATATAGTATACCACACACACCGTAATGCCTGTGACACATACCGCAATGCCCGTTATACCCTATGCCACACACCACAATGCCCGTTATACGTTATGCCACACACTGCAATGCCCCTAAGACATTATACCACATACCACAAAGCCCGTGATATAGTATGCCACACACCGTAATGCCTGTGACACATTACACACACCGCAATGTCCGTGATATATTATGCCACACACCGCAATGCCCATTACACATTAAGTCCTACAGTAAGGCTTCTAATTACTTTTAAATTACCTGCTCGTTGCCAGAGGTTTCATGCTCTTGGTTCCATGCACGGTGCCAGGGGTTTTCATGCTCAGGGTGTCATGCTCGTTGCCAGGGGTTTCATGCGGTAGGTGTTATGCTTGTTGCCAGAGGTATCATGTGCTGGGTTTCAAGCTTGTTGCCAGGTGACAATATTTGTTGTCAGGGGTTTCATGCACTGGGTGTCATGCTCGTTGCTAGGGGGTAATGCTTGTTGCCAGGGATTTCATGAGCTGGGTGTTATGCTTGTAACCAGGGGGTAATGCTTGTTGCTAGGGCTATGCTCCCAGTGCCACATATGCGCCTAGTGCCAGATATTCTCCCCACAGTGCAAGGTACACATATGCCCACAGTGCCAAATATGCTCCCCCAGTGTCAAATATGCCCCCCCAAGTGCCAAATATGATCCTCCAGTGCCAAACATGCCCCCCCAAGTGCCAAATATGCTCCCCCAAGTGCCAAATATGCTCCCCCCAGTGCCAAATATGTTCCCATAGGGCCAAATATGTTCCCCCATTGCCAAATATGCTCCCCCAGTGCCAAACATGCCCCCCCCCCCCAAGTGTCAAATATGTTCCCCCAGTGCCAAATAATTTTGGTTACCTACCGGTAAATCGTTTTCTCGTTCCCCGTAGAGGATGCTGGGGTCCACATTAGTACCATGGGGTATAGACGGGTCCACCAAGAGCCATTGGCACTTCAAGAGTTTGAGAGTGTGGGCTGGCTCCTCCCTCTATACCCGTCCTACCAGACTCAGTCTAGAAACTGTGCCCGAGGCGATGGACATCTTTGAGAGAAGGATTGTACACAGATAGTGGTGAGATTCATACCAGCTCACACATACAAGGCACATCAAGCTAACTAGCTTGAAACCTCAGCAACAGCTGAAACAGTACTTACCAAGTAACAATGCAATACACAACTAAAACAAAGTTGTACTGAACCAGATAACTATTGCAGGAAAATGAAGCGCTGGGCGCGCGCCCAGCATCCTCGATGGACTACGAGAAAAGGATTTACTGGTAGGTAACCAAAATCCTATTTTCTCTTACGTTCTAGATTAGAGGATGCTGGGGTCCACATTAGTACCATGGGGATGTACCAAAGCTCCCAGAACGGGAGGGAGAGCACGGAGGCTCCTGCAGAATTGATTGACTGATGTTCAGATCATCAGAGGCCAAAGTATCGAACTTGTAGAACTTTGCAAACATGTTCGACCCAGACCAAGTTGCTGCTCGGCAAAGTTGTAACGCCGAGACATCCTGGGCAGCCGCCCAGGAAGACCCCACCTTACGAGTAGAGTGGGCCTTAACAGACGTATGGCACGGCAATCTTGCTGTAGAATACGCATGCTGGATAGTGAACCTGATCCAGCGAGAGATCGTCTGCTTAGAAGCAGGACACACAAATTTTTCTTGGGATCATACAGGACAAACAGAGAGTCCAATTATCTGTGACGAGCAATCCTCTTCACATAGATTTTCAAAGCCTTAATAACACCCAAGGACTTTGATGAAATTAAGGAGTCAGTAGCAACTGGCACCACAATAGGTTGGTGGATATGAAATGCAGACACAACCCATAGCAGAAAAACTGTTCACGTGTACGGAGCTCAGCTCTATCTTCATGGAAGATTAAGTAAGGGCTCTTAAAGGACGAAACCTCCAACTCCGACACACGTCTAGCAGAATCTAAGGCCAACAACGTGACAGCCTTCCTTGTAAGAAATATGGCCTCAACCTTCTGTAGAGGTTTAAACAGTCCGATTGGAGGAACTGCAACACCATGTTAAGGTCCCAAGGTGCCGCAGACGGTACAAAGGGAGGTTGGATGTGCAGAACTCCCTTCACAAAGGTCTGAACCTCAGAAAAGGGCAGCCAATCGTTTTGAAGGAAATGGATAGTGCCGAAATCTGGACTTGTACAGATCCCCAAACTCAGGCCCATATCCACACCTGCTTGCAGGAAGAGGAGAAACCATCCCAGTTGATTTTCAAATACGATGGTAATGTTTAGACTTTACTCCTTTCCTAGCCTGCATCAGGGTAGGAATAACTGTGTTCGGGAGGCCTTCCAAGTTAGTATAAGGCGTTCAACCTCCACGCCATCAAACGTAGCCGCGGTAAGTCTTGATAGGCGAACGGCCCCTGATGCAGCAGGTCCTCCCGAAGAGGAAGAGGCCTTGTCTCTTCTTGCAATAGAGTCAAAAGGTCCACGTACCAAGCCCATCTTGGTCAGTTTGGAGCAATGAGGAACATTCATTCACCTCGGTGCACCTGAAACAGGCGCCAGGTCCTGGGAACCTGCAGTAGCTGGTTTCTTGGACTTGGGCCCACCTCCCCAAAATGAGGTGCCAAACATGCCCCCCCAAGTGCCAAATATGCCCCCCAGTGCCAAATATGCTCCCCCAGTGCCAGGTACATCTCCATCCCCCCCCCGGGCTCCCCCGCTGCTGTGCTGTTTTGTGAAGGAGGGACACGGAGTGCACAGTGCACGCCTCTCCTGTGTGTCCTTCCTGCGTCTCTGGCGGCAGCGACATGTCTATCAAAAGTGCTGGTTCGTGAGCCAATCAGAGCTCATGAATGGGTACTTCATTTAACATACACGCTGCTGCCGCCGGAGACCCAGGAGGGACACACATGAGAGGCGCGCGCTGTGCCCTCCGCGTCCCTCCTTCCCAAAACAGAATCAGTGGTGGCGGCTAGGGCGCCCCGCAGCCCGTGAGCGCCTCCAAGCGATTGCAGTGGCTGCGGACCCCTAGTTACGCCACTAAGAGAGGAGGAGACATAGAGAGGAGCAGGGATAGAGGGAGAGAGACAGAGGGGAGAGATAGAGTGAAGGGAGGAGATGGAGAGAGAGTTTGGGCAAAGAGAGAGAGAGAGACAGGAAAGGGGGAGATGGAGGGTGGAGAGAGAGAGTGGGGGGTGGAGGAAGAGACAGATAGAGGGGGCAGAGGGAGAGAGTGTGCAAGAGAGAGGGCAGAGCGAGGAGAGAGAGGGAAGCAAGAGAAAGTGGTGCTGAGAGGGAGATAGATAGGGGGCAGAGGGAGAGAGAGAAAGAGAGAGAGGCTAAGCAGCCACTTGTAGAACTCTAGGATTGTGTTTCTCTTACCTGGCCTCTGTGGCATGTACAATCAGGTGCTGCTGCTGCACTTGGAGATGGCCAGTGCCTTTGCTTCCCTCCCGTGGATGGACTTTTGGCGCCTGGGACGTCAGGGGATGGGGAGAAGCTGAGAGAGGGACCCCTCCTTTCCCCTCCAGTTGGAAGCTCCTCCGCCCTTCAGTCAGACAGTCCCACACAGGCAGGTAGGAGCATTACAGAGTATAGGGGGAGGAGCTGAGAGAGGTGCCCCTCCTCCCCAATTTAATCGGTAAGTCCCACACAGACAGGCAGCAGCATTATGGAGTAGCTGGCTGGAGGGAGGCGGAGAGGCTGCTTTCTCAGCTCCTCCCCCCCTCCAGCCGGCCAGTCCCACAAAGGAAGCATTAATGATTTTGGGGGGTAGGAGCTGAGACACGGCTTCTCCTCCCCCTCCCAGCCGGGACCTGAACACTGCAGGATCCGCATTGATGCAGACTCTGGTGCACTAGCGGCAGGCAGTGCAGCACTGGCATAACATGAGTCATGTGGATTGTAATGCTGGAGCTGTGATCCCTTCACTATGGTCGACCTAAACATTGTCGACCTAGACTCTGTCGATCTAATGATCCACACCCGTGCAATGCACCGGCTGCATCGCTGCTAGTTCCGACACTGGCTGGAGAGCCACATGTTGGCCAGGTTTGCCAGACGCCTTTAAGTTGCAGATTTTTATTAAAAATGAAAGTAGAAACACAGTTGTAAATGCTTCATTTTACCACTCCGCATTATTGCCATCTTGAGATGCGAATAGAGATTGGAGGACTTTAGCGACAGCTAGCATGGAAAGAGGCTGTCGCTGGCAATACATTCTTGTGCCACATTTTCCTCTAAATTATATTATTTAAAACTTTAATATATTTTAGCATTAACATAAAGAACATTTCTATGATGTGATAATGATGCAGTAACCACGGGCTGTGATGATGAGGATACTGTGACCATGGGAAGTGATGATAACGATGACATGGTGACCACAAGCAATGATGATAATGTTATGCTAACCACAGACAGTGATGACAATGATGATACAGAGACCACAGGCAGTGATGACAATGATGATACGGAAACCAATTGCAGTCATGACGGAGACCATGGGCAATGATGACGATGATACAATCACCTTAAGCAGTGATGATGATAATGATGATACAGTGAACACAGGCAGAGATGATAATGATGATACAGTGACCAGAGGTTCAGATGATAAAAATGATACAACGAACACGGGCAGAGGTAATAATGATGATACAGAGACCAAGGGCCGTTGATGACAATGATGATATGAATACCACGGGCGGTGATGACACTGATGATATGGAAACCACGGGCATTGATGACAATGATCATATAAAAACCACAGGCAGTAATGACAATGATGATGATGATACGGAGACTAAGAGCAATAATGACGATGATGATATGGAGACCAAGGGCAGTGATGACAAAGATGATATGGAGACCAAGGGCAGTGATGATAATGATGATACAATCACCTCAGGCAGTGATGATAATGATGATACAATGAACACGGGTAGAGACGATAATGATGATACAATAAACACGAGCAGTGATGACAATGATAATACAGACACCGAGGGCTGTGATGACAATGAAATGGAGACCATGGGCATTGATAAGATTGATGATACAGAGACCAAGGACAGTGATGACAATGATGATACAATCACCTCAGGCAATGATGACAATGTGTCACATCTGAGGGCTGAGGCTGTCCTGGGGAGGCCTCAGGCGTAGGGGCTGGCATGTACGTGAACCTCAAGAGAAAACGAAAAAGAAATACCCAAAGGTATTTACTAAACCCAGGCGCTAGATGGGTGGTTCACCACAGCAGCTAAACAAAAAAGGGTTGGTCAGACCCCCGAACAATATAAAAGCAAAGAGGTACAGCGCCTAATTGGTCACAAATGCAAAAACAGGTAACATATAAAATTCTTCATTTTATTAAAACATATAGTTAAAGTGTATTTAAAAAGTAAGTAATAATTGAATCAAGTGCACATAAGTGGCAACTGCCACATGGAATCAAATATAGATCAGAAATGGTGTTTTTCCTAGTATTGTAAATCCTTATAGGAGGTAAGTGTTGTATGGAGCCTGTTCCTATAAAAGTCCCCTTGGGTTTATGGACCCAATGTCCTATCCGTGAGTTATAGTTACCACCAGCGTCCCTTGAGGTAATTAGGTGAATCTGCATCCGCAAAAGACTGTTCCTCAGAGGGTGGTAGATGTAAATCCTCCACGGTATAGTAGGAAGTTCCTTAGGGGTCCAAATATTGGAAATCCATGTACGGGGGCTTGGTCCAGGTCCAGTCCTTCCAAAGGCTAGGCAAAAACACTATCAAGCAGGTCCCCCCAACGCGTTTCGTTGCATACGTGCAACGAAACGCGTTGGTGGGACCTGCTTGATAGTGCTTTGGACCCCTAAGGAACTTCCTACTATACCGTGGAGGATTTACATCTACCTATAATGTACGTGAACCTGAGTGGCAGTATGGTGTTCCAGGACATGAAGGGAATCCTTAGCACTGGCGCCCGAAGGCGTGATCAAGACGACAATGTAATAAAAGTTAAGTTCTTTATTAAGCACACAGTTCACTAATCACAATGGCAGTCAGATGCAAGAATCAATGCTCAGCAATTGGTATTCACAGTATATGTGTCACAGGACAGTTCCTCAGATGCGGTGGTAATAAGTATGCTGTTTGGTATGGTAAGAACTCGATAAGGCACACAGTCTTGGAAGACACTGAGATGGTAAGTCCATAGAGATAACAGCTAACCACTGTACTGACGAGATGAACGGATACTGACCAGAAGATGACTCACTGGAAACTGGAGTCGGTGACGGAGGCTGAGAGCTGGAGGACTGCCGAGGATGCTGGGTAGAACTGGCACAGATGGTGAGGATGCAATGGAACTCGGCAATGGTGACAAAGTTCGATGTTGGAACACCGATGGTGAACTGGAATTCAATGTGGGAACACCGCTGACGAATGGAAGCGATGTGGGAACACCACTGATGACTGGAGACGGTGTAGAAACACTGCTGGTAACCGGAGGCAATTTGGAAGCACCGATGATAGCTGGAAAATAAAATTTTACTTACCGGTAAATCTATTTCTCGTAGTCCGTAGTGGATGCTGGGGACTCCGTAAGGACCATGGGGAATAGACGGGCTCCGCAGGAGACATGGGCACTTTAAGAAAGAATTTAGATTCTGGTGTGCTCTGGCTCCTCCCTCTATGTTCCTCCTCCAGACCTCAGTTAGAGAAACTGTGCCCGGAAGAGCTGACAGTACAAGGAAAGGATTTTGGTAATCCAGGGCAAGATTCATACCAGCCACACCAATCACACCGTATAACTTGAGATAAACATACCCAGTCAACAGTATGAACAACAACAGAGCAACAGGTCAACCCTGATGCAACCATAACATAACCCTTATTTAAGCAATAACTATATACAAGCATTGCAGAAGAAGTCCGCACTTGGGACGGGCGCCCAGCATCCACTACGGACTACGAGAAATAGATTTACCGGTAAGTAAAATCTTATTTTCTCTACCGTCCTAGTGGATGCTGGGGACTCCGTAAGGACCATGGGGATTATACCAAAGCTCCCAAACGGGCGGGAGAGTGCAGCACCGATTGAGCAAACACAAGGTCCTCCTCAGCCAGGGTATCAAACTTGTAGAACTTTGCAAAAGTGTTTAAACCTGACCAAGTAGCCGCTCGGCAAAGTTGTAATGCCGAGACCCCTCGGGCAGCCGCCCAAGAAGAGCCCACCTTCCTAGTGGAATGGGCCTTAACTGATTTTGGCAGCGGCAATCCAGCCGCAGAATGAGCCTGCTGAATCGTGTTACAGATCCAGCGAGCAATAGTTTGCTTTGAAGCAGGAGCACCAAGCTTGTTGGAAGCATACAGGATAAACAAAGACTCTGTTTTCCTGACCCTAGCCGTTCTGGCTACATAAACCTTCAAAGCCCTGACCACATCAAGCAACTCGGAATCCTCCAAGTCAGTAGTAGCCACAGGCACCACAATAGGTTGGTTTATATGAAAGGATGAAACCACTTTCGGCAAGAATTGTGGACGGGTCCGCAATTCTGCTCTATACGCATGGAAAACCAGATAGGGGCTTTTATGTGACAAAGCCGCCAACTCTGACACACGCCTAGCCGAAGCCAAGGCTAGCAGCATGACCACCTTCCACGTGAGATATTTCAATTCCACCGTTTTGAGTGGTTCAAACCAGTGGGATTTCAGGAAACTCAACACCACGTTAAGATCCCAAGGTGCCACTGGAGGCACAAAAGGGGGTTGAATATGCAGCACTCCCTTTACAAACGTCTGTACTTTAGGTAGAGAAGCCAGCTCTTTTTGAAAGAAAATGGATAGGGCCGAAATCTGGACCTTAATAGAACCCAATTTTAGGCCCAAATTCACTCCGGACTGTAGGAAGTGGAGGAAACGGCCCAGCTGGAATTCCTCCGTAGGAGCATTTCTGGCTTCACACATATTTTCTCCATATACGGTGATAATGTTGAGCTGTCACGTCCTTCCTAGCCTTTATCAGCGTAGGAATGACCTCCTCCGGAATGCCTTTCTCCGCTAGGATCCGGCGTTCAACCGCCATGCCGTCAAATGCAGCCGCGGTAAGTCTTGGAACAGACAGGGCCCCTGCTGCAACAGGTCCTGTCTTAGAGGAAGAGGCCACGGGTCCTCTGTGAGCATTTCTTGCAGATCTGGATACCAAGTCCTTCGTGGCCAATCTGGAACAATGAGGATTGTTCGCACTCCTCTTTTTCTTATTATCCTCAGCACCTTGGGAATGAGAGGAAGAGGAGGAAACACATAGACCGACTGGCACACCCACGGTGTCACCAGGGCATCCACAGCTACCGCCTGAGGGTCTCATGACCTTACGCAATACCTCTGTAGCTTTTTGTTGAGGCGGGATGCTATCATGTCCACCTGTGGCAGTTCCCACCGACTTGTAATCTGTGCGAAGACTACCTGATGAAGTCCCAACTCTCCCGGGTGGAGGTCGTGTCTGCTGAGGAAGTCTGCTTCCCAGTTGTCCACTCCCGGGATGAACACTGCTGACAGTGCGCTTACGTGATTTTCCGCCCAGCGAAGAATTCTGGTGGCTTCCGCCATCGCCACCCTGCTCCTTGTGCCGCCTTGTCGGTTTACATGAGCCACTGCGGTGATGTTGTCTGATTGAATCAGAACCGGTTGGTCGCGAAGCAGGGTCTCCGCTTGACGTAGGGCGTTGTATATGGCCCTTAGTTCCAGGATGTTGATGTGAAGGCAAGTCTCCTGACTTGACCACAGACCTTGGAAATTTCTTCCCTGTGTGACTGCGCCCCAACCTCGGAGGCTTGCATCCGTGGTCACCAGGACCCAGTCCTGAATGCCGAACCTGCGGCCCTCGAGAAGGTGAGCACTCTGCAGCCACCACAGGAGCGACACCCTGGCCCTGGGGGATAGGGTGATTAACCGATGCATCTGAAGATGTGATCCGGACCACTTGTCCAGTAAGTCCCATTGAAAGGTCCTCGCATGGAACCTGCCGAAGGGAATGGCCTCGTATGATGCCACCATCTTTCCCAGGACTTGCGTGCAGTGATGCACAGACACCTGTTTTGGTTTTAATAGGTTCCTGACCAGTGTCATGAGTTCCTGAGCTTTCTCTATCGGGAGATAAACTCTTTTCTGGTCTGTGTCTAGGATCATGCCCAGGAAAGGCAGACGAGTGGTAGGGACCAACTGCGACTTTGGAATATTTAGGATCCAGCCGTGTTGCCGTAACACTTCCAGAGAAAGTGCTACGCTGATCAGCAACTGCTCTCTTGATCTCGCTTTTATGAGGAGATCGTCCAAGTATGGGATAATGGTGACCCCTTGCTTCCGCAGGAGTACCATAATTTCCGCCATTACCTTGGTAAATATTCTCTGTGCCGTGGAGAGACCAAACGGCAACGTCTGAAATTGGTAATGACAATCCTGTACCACAAATCTGAGGTACGCCTGATGAGGCGGATAAATGGGGACATGAAGGTATGCATCCTTTATGTCCAGAGACACCATAAAATCCCCCCCTTCCAGGCTTGCGATTACCGCTCTCAGCGATTCCATCTTGAACCGGAACCTTTTCAGGTACATGAAGAAAAAGGGAAATGTGAGACAGCGCTAATTACTTTGACGTCTTTTTATATATAATTAAAACACAATTTCACAATATCACATATAAATACCGGCCAGTATTCTTTAAAATATACATATACTCTAATTGACTTCCTAAAAAAAATGAATGTAACTTATCCCTTTATAGGGCTGCTGAATCTAACACTATTTTCTACAATAGAGCTGCAGTGTTATATTGCAGAGGTAACCCTCTATCCTTTCTGGAGGCAAATGGATCGCTGTAATTTGCAAATTAAAGTCCCACTGTAGGTAATTCCAACACAGTTCTTTTTGGGTACAGCATGCACCTCTACCAATCAATTCAAAGGTGATATGCAGTTCTTAATGCATGCCAAGCAAAGGTATGTTAAACGTGTTAGTCGAAAGCAAATCTTCCCAGCACATTAATGACATGCACCAAATGAGCTGCTGGTTGGTATATAGACAGTTCTTTTAGGTGCACCATGCAAAGCACCAATTACCTCTCACAGCTGCTCCTCTCACTTGTAGCTCTGCCTGTGTTCTCAGGCTGCAGTGTGGAGTCCGTTATATTCCCCCTTAGCACTGGGGTATTGTATTGAATGTGCGCCGGCCGGCTTAGCAGACAATGCTGCAGGAGTGGTAAAATCTCTCCCGGGTGTCTTGCTCGTGACAAATGCATTTCTCCGCCTCCTAATTAGCATCAGCGGCTTCCTCAGTGTCAGGTACATGTTCAGGGATTTTAAATTCAATATGGGTCTGACCGAACCGTCCGGTTTCGGGACTACAAACATGGTCGAATAATAACCCCTTCCTTGTTGAAGGAGGGGAATCTTGACCACCACCTGTTGAAGATACAATTTGTGAATTGCAGTTAACACTAATTCCCTCTCGTGGGGGGAAGCTGGCAGGGCCGATTTGAGGTATCGGTGAGGGGGGCATCTCTTCGAATTCCAGCTTGTATCCATGAGACACAATCTCTATTGCCCAGGGATCCAACTGGGAGTGAACCCACCTGTGGCTGAAATTTCGAAGACGCGCCCCCACCGGGCCTAGCTCCACCTGTGGAGCCCCAGCGTCATGCGGTGGATTTTGTAGAGGCCGGGGAGGACTTTTGTTCTTGGGAACTAGCTGTGTTATGCAGCTTCTTTCCTCTGCCCCTGCCTCTGGCAAGAAAGGACGCACCTCGGACTTTCTTGTTTTTCTGAGATCGAAAGGACTGCATTTGATAATACGGTGCTTTCTTAGGCCGTGAGGAAATATATGGCAAAAAATTTGACTTTCCAGCCGTAGCTGTGGAGACCAGGTCCGAGAGACCCTCCCCAAACAATTCCTCACCCTTGTAAGGTAAAACCTCCATATGCCTTTTTGAGTCGGCATCACCTGTCCATTGCCGAGTCCACAGGACCCTTCTGGCAGAAATCGACATAGCATTGATTCTAGAACCCAGTAGACTAATGTCTCTTTGAGCATCTCTCATATATAGGCCAGCGTCCTTAATATGCCCCAGGGTCATTAATATAGTATCCTTGTCTAAGGTATCAAGTTCCTCAGATAAGGTATCCGTCCATGCTGTTACAGCACTAGACACCCAGGCCGACGCGATTGCCGGCCTCAGTAAGGTACCTGAATGTGTATAAATGGACTTCAGGGTACCCTCCTGTTTTCTATCCGCAGCATCTTTGAGGGTAGCCGTATCCTGTGACGGCAGGGCTACCTTCTTGGACAAGCGTGTTAAAGCCTTGTCCACTCTAGGGGAGGATTCCCAGCGTAACCTGTCCGTTGGCGGGAAAGGATACGCCATAAGAATCCTTTTGGAAATCTGCAGTTTTTTATCTGGAGATTCCCAAGCCTTTTCCCATAACTCATTTAGCTCACGTGAGGGGGGAAAGGTTACCTGCGGCTTCTTTTACCCATACATATGAACCCTCCTGTCAGGGACTGGGGTTTCCACTATGATGTGCAACACATCCTTAATTGCTATAATCATATAACGGATGGATTTAGCCAATTTTGGCTGTAACGTTGCATCATCGTAATCGACACTGGAGTCAGAATCCATGTCGGTATCCGTGTCAACAATTTGGGATAGTGGGCGCTTCTGAGACCCTGACGGCCTCTGCGACATACAATCAGGCATGGGTAGGGACCCTGACTGTCCTAGGGCTTCAGCTTTTTCTAACCTTTTATGTAAGGAATTCACACTATCATTTAAAACCTTCCACATATCCATCCAATCAGGCGTCGACGCCATCGGCGGAGACACCACATTCATTTTCTCCCGCTCTACTTCCACATAGCCTTCCTCATCAGACATGTCGACACAAGCGTACCGACACACCACACACACAGGGAATGCCCTTTTTGAAGACAGTTCCCCGACAAGGCCCTTTGGAGAGACAGAGAGAGAGTATGCCAGCACACACCCCAGCGCTATAACCCAGGAATAACACAGTAACTTAATGTTAACCCAGTAGCTGCTGTATATTGTGTTTTTTGCGCCTAATTTATGTGGCCCCCCCCCCCTCTCTTTTTACCCTCTTCTACCGAGAATCTGCAGCGGAGAGCCTGGGGAGCTTCTTCTCAGCGGAGCTGTGGAGAAAAAATGGCGCTGGTGAGTGCTGAGGGAGAAGCCCCGCCCCTCGATGGCGGGCTTCTGTCCCGCTCAAATATGCATTTTCTTGGCGGGGGCTCATACATATATACAGTGCCCAACTGTATATATGTGTACTTTTTCCAAAAGAGGTCCATATGCTGCCCAGGGCGCCCCTTCCCTGCGCCCTGCACCCTTACAGTGACCGGAGTATGTGAGGTGTGTGGGAGCAATGGCGCACAGCTGCAGTGCTGTGCGTTACCTCAGTGAAGAACGGAGCCTTCTGCCGCCGATTTCGAAGTCTTCTTGCTTCTCATACTCACCCGGCTTCTGTCTTCCGGCTCTGCGAGGGGGGCGGCGGCGCGGCTCTGGGATCGGACAGCGAGGGTGAGATCCTGCGTACGATCCCTCTGAGGCTAATGGTGTCCAGTAGCCTAAGAAGCAGGACCTAGCTTCAGAGAGTAGGGCTGCTTCTCTCCCCTCAGTCCGACGATGCAGGGAGTCTGTTGCCAGCAGAGCTCCCTGAAAATAAAAAACCTAACAAAATACTTTCTCACAGCAAGCTCAAGAGAGCTCACTGAACAGCACCCAGCTCGTCCGGGCACAGTCTCAAACTGAGGTCTGGAGGAGGGACATAGAGGGAGCAGCCAGAGCACACCAGAATCTAAATTCTTTCTTAAAGTGCCCATGTCTCCTGTGGAGCCCGTCTATTCCCCATGGTCCTTACGGAGTCCCCAGCATCCACTAGGACGTTAGAGAAACAATGTGAGCACACTGCTGAGAGCTGGAAACGGTGATTGAACACTGCTGGTAACAGAAGGCAATGTGGAAACACCGCTGGAGTCAGGCAGCACCGCAGGATGGAAACAGGTGCAGGTCTCTTTAAGTGGAGCAAGGTCACAGGAGCTGGAATACCTGGAGACAGCAAGCAGGAACAACCACAGAATGCAGAGACATCCAACACTGGGTTAGACAACCATACAACCATAGAACTGACAACAGGGAGTCTTGGTTCAGGATACTTATACTTGCTGGAAAGCAGGTATTGGCTGAGCAATCAGAGAGGATTCTGTGTGCAATGGATTGGCTGTAGAGAGTCATGTGACTAAGCCAAACATGGCTGCTCCCATGTTTGGTTCTGGAGGGAAAAGTCAGTTTGTAAACAGCATGTGGAAACTTGTAATGATGGCGACGGAGGCTGCGGAGAACAGGAGACGCCATCTGCTGGAACAGGAGGGGCATGCTGCATAGCTGTCATGACAGCGCTTCCGGGATCACTAAGGAGAGACTGTGGAGATGCCGTGCAGCATGCTGCATGCAGACAGAGCAGATGGAATCCAGGCTTGGAGCACAGGGACAGTCCCAGAAAGCACTTGGATGGTAGGCAAGCGTGTTTAGTCACCCGGATCGTGACAGCACCCTCCCCCATTTAGGGGTGGCCCCGGGACACTACTTAGGCTTACCGGGAAACCTGGAATGGAAAGACTGGACCAACTTTGGAGCATGGACATCAGATGCATTTGTCCAGGATGGTTCTTCTGGCCCGTAACCTTTCCAATCGATCAGACATTGAAGATGACCATACCGAAAGCATGAGTCCAGAATCTTTGCCACTTCATACTCGACGCTGTGTTGTGTCTGGACCCTGAGTGCTTTGGGAAGCGCTGAATGAAACTGATTCAGGACCACCGGCTTGAGGAGAGAGATGTAGAATGTCATTGGAACTTTTAAGAACGGAGGCAACTTGAGTTTATATGCAACAGGGTTGATGACTTCCTCATTTTGGAAGGGCCCGATATATCGAGACGCAAAATTCATACTGGAAACCTCCAGCCTCAGATTTTTTTGTGGAGAGTCAAACACGATCCCCTGGTTTGAGAGCAGGCACTGCTTTGCGCTTCTTGTCAGCGAATTTCTTGTACCTAGCGGAAGCTTTCAGTAGAGTTGAACGGATGTTCTTCCAGTTTCTGGAGAACTGTCATAGAGGGGGAGATGTACTAAGCCTGAAAAGTGATAAATATCACTGTGATAAAGTACCAGCCAATCGGCTCCTAACTGCCATGTCACAGGCTGTGTTTGAAAAATGACAGGAGCCGATTGGCTGGTACTTTATCACAGTGATATTTATCACTTTTCAAGCTTAGTACATCTGGCCCAGAGTGAGATCAGCAACAGGCACCGATGTTGCTGGAAGCGGTTGAAATTCAGGGACCTTGGGATAGAACCCGTAGTTGGCAAGAAAAGGCGTGGACGAGGATGAAGAATGATACTGGTTGTTGTGACAAAATTCAGCCCACAGAAGAAGATGAGCCCAGTCATCTTGTGAAGAAGATACATAGATTTGGAGAAATGCCTCTAAGTCCTGATTCACCCTCTCAGTTTGCCCATTAGTCTGGGGGTGATAAGCAGTAGAGAACTTTAACTTGACTTGGAGGACCGTACATACACTTCGCCAGAATTTGACCACGAATTGGACTCCCCTATCGGAAATGATCTCTTCCGGCAGTCCATGAAGTCTAAAGATTTCTTGAATAAAAACTTGAGCCAGCTTGGAAGCTGATGGAAGACCGGTGAGAGGAATGAAATGTGCCATCTTGGTGAACCGATCAACTACAACCCAGATGGTGTTAAACTTATTACATTCAGGAAGATCAGTAATGAAGTCCATTGATAAATGGGTCCATGGTTGATGGGTGAACAGACAGAGGCATCAGTTGGCCTGCAGGCGACTGGCAAGATACCTTATGCTGGGCACACTTGGAGCAGAAGGAAATAAACTCAGTAATGTCCTGTTTCAGGGTCGGCCACCAGTATGATCTGGAAACAAACTCGTAGGTTTTCTGAATACCCACGTGCCCGGTGAAGCGAGAAGAATATGCCCAATGCAAGAGTTTCTTTCTGAGAGACAGTTTCACAAAACTTTTCCCAGGTGGAGGCGTGCAGTCTACTCCCATGGCGCAGAATGCCACTGGATTAATAATGGGATGTTTACCAGTGGATTCAGACTCACTTTCTTGCTCCCAGGAGCGGTAAAGGGCATCAGCTTTACGATTCTGGGACCCTGGACAAGACGAGAGCTTGAAGTTGAACCTGGAAAAGAAGAGTGCCCATCTTGCTTGGCAAAGATAGAGACACTGCACAGCTTTCAAATCTCATCTGCATCTCATCTGCACACTATCACCATTTTGACAGACCATAACAACCAAAGAAGGTTTTTATGCTCTGTCAAAATGGTGATAGTGTGGGAGGCACCTTCGAGTAAGTATCTCCATTCTTCCAGGGCGAGCTTTATGGCCAAAAGCTCTTGATCACCAATGGCATAGTTGCACTCTGCAGGAGAGAACTTTCGGGAGAAATAGCCACAAGGATGAAGGTGGCCATCTGCGTCTCGCTGGGATAACACAGCACCAACTCCAACGAATGATGCATCCACCTCCACGGTGAAAGGTAAGTTGGTATTCGGCTGTTTTAGGACTGGAGCAGAGACAAATTTCTGTTTTAGGAGATAGAAAGCTTGGGTAGCCTCTTCTGATCATTTGGAAGGATTGGCACCTTTCCGGGCGAGAGATGTGATCAACGCCACAATGGTGGAGAAACCTTGAATCAATCTCCTATAATAATTTGCGAAACCCAGGAATCTCTGAACGCCTTTAAGCGAGGTGGGTATCGGCCAATCTTGGATAGCCTGGAGTTTCTCTGGCTCCATTTCTAGACTGGAGCCAAAAACGATATATCCTAGAAATGGAATGGACTTGACTTCGAAAACACACTTCTCTAATTTACAATAGAGATGATTGACACGGAAACGGGACAGAACTTCCTTCACCCAGAAATGATGTTCCTCTAGGTTGTTGGTGATAAAGCTAAATATTTATCTTATTTAAAACCCTTTAAGAGGCCTAAGAACACTGTACGCTATTGACGTATGGAGTACCGTAAGGGTACGCACGTTGCGTAACAATCTCTTAGCCGTGGTCGAGACGCTCAAGCGTCACGTTCGCTCACGGCCAAGAGATCACAGGCAGGCACGCTGCTGACTAACGTAATGGTTCGCTATAGCGTAGCGGACGCTCGGGACCACGAGGAGATCACCAGCGGCGCAGACGCTCACAATGTTAAACCTTTATATCTAAACCATAAACAATGTAATATGCAGTAAAACCTTAGTGTAGAGATAGGGTGTAGATGCAACACAGTGTAACCTTATTAACTTAAAAGCTGTTCGAGCGTCACCGACGCTCTGAGAATACTTAACACTATAAGAAATACACAGATACCGTGCTTAGGGTCTAACGCCTTATATGAATGTTATTACTTGCAAAAAGAATAATACAATACAAGTCACACACTACAATATAACATAGACTAACTAACCAGATAACTACACAGGAAATACAATATAATACAATTACGTTTGCAGGAAAATTAAGAGAGAAAGGGGAGAAGAGAGAGAGAGAGAAATGGCCCACAATAACAAGAAATACAATATGATTGCGAAGAAAAACTTACGCACAAAGGGGAACGATCGCATGCGCCTCTGGACATCCAGCTCCCGATTATCAGCAATGAGAACCGTTGAAGAGTGAGCTGGATGTAATCGGCTTGTCTATTTATGCCCCACACACAATACAATTCAATGGTCCCTACAATCTCATTGTTCATTGGACACAGGAATCCCTCCTCGCATTATAACAAAAGGTCATAGGTTGATTCATACAGGTGGGCTGTGACAATTTCCAACTGCTCAGGTGGGTGGGAAACTAGGTTTCCCGCCGCATGGATAAGTAAGTGCAAATAATAGTAAATGGACATAAACTTCTTATGTCCATAACTATTCGCACGAGCGATTAATTCGCTTCAAACCAACACCGGAATATTGCTAATTAAATACTCTTCCGATGGATACTAAACACCACTGTATTACTCCTGTCTGACCCTTCATATCAAACAAAGAGGGATTTCTCCGTACATGAACATTCTACATTAACCAAACTTTCAGATTCTATCAAAGGGACCATAATCTACAAAATACATTATATGGTGAAAATATGTAACGAAAGAGTCGCCCGCTAGACGCATACAATCTCTACCGTAAATGCGCATACCGTGCGCCTGCGGGTGCCCGCAACAGCGAGTATGCGCACGCACGGGAGAGCGCACGCACGCGCAGCAGGGACACATATGAGGTGCAAATATGGCAGTGTGCATCGTGATATTTTTCTGACTTTGACATTGGCGAAGATGAGTAAGTCATCGAGGTAGACAACAACATGTCGATAGAGAA
The DNA here is from genome assembly GCF_028390025.1 of Pseudophryne corroboree. Classification (NCBI taxonomy): domain Eukaryota; kingdom Metazoa; phylum Chordata; class Amphibia; order Anura; family Myobatrachidae; genus Pseudophryne; species Pseudophryne corroboree. The sequence goes on along the minus strand of NC_086447.1, from coordinate 778,699,106 downwards.
TTTCATGGAAGATTTCATTTACGAAGTGTTGAAACACAGCTGGAGCATTGCTGAGTCCAAAAGGCATGACGAGGTACTCATAATGTCCGTCACAGGTGTTAAAAGCAGTTTTCCACTCGTCACCCTTTCGGATGCAGATGAGATTGTACACACCCCTCAGATCTAACTTGGAAAAGTTAGTAGCTCCACTGACACGGTCAAATAACTCGGTGATTAATGGTAATGGATATCGATTCTTTACTGTGATGTCATTAAGGCCACGGTAATTAATACACGGATGCAGTCCACCATCTTTCTTTTTCACAAAGAAGAAGCCTAAGCCTGCAGGTGAAGAAGGCCAGATGAATCCCTTGGCAAGATTTTCTTTAATATACTCCTCCATAGCGTGGGTCTCAGGAAGAGACAGAGGGTAGGTGCGCCCTCGAGGAGGAGTCTTCCCAGGAATGAGGTCGATAGGAAAGTCCCACTCTTTATGAGGAGGAAGAATATCTGCGGAGGACTTGCTGAAGACATCAGTAAACATAACATAGTAACATAGTAATTGAGGTTGAATAGCGGCAAATTGCCCATCGTGTTCAACCCGTATTAAGTTGTGATGATTCAACATACCCGCCTGAATAATGTTTTATGACTAGTTAACTACTATAACCCATATTACCCCTGGATTAACCATGTAGATATTTTAAATATTATAACCTTGGAAATCATTTTCATTCAGAAATGTATTGTCAAAGTCGAAAAATATAGCGACCTATGATGCCTTGTACTAACCCCATGCGCTTGCCCGCTGCACGTGCACATTCTCTCCCGTGCGTGCACATATTCGCAGTTGCGTGACGGCGCCTCCACGGTTGTGCGCTCAGGCGCGTGGTATGTGCATTTACGGTAGAGTTTGTGTGCGTCTGGTGGGCGACTCGATCGTTACATATTTAATCCAAATAATGTATTTTATAGGTAATATTCCCTTTAATAATATCTGTAAGTATGATTAGTGTAACTGGTTCAGGGACAGAGAGATTCCTCTTTGCATGCTGGGAGGGCTCAGACAAAGGTTGGAGGGTAGTGTATGGTGTCCAGCTGTGGGGTATTGAAGGGGTGTTGTGCCTATGATAGTTGGGAGGGATTCGCATAGTTCCTGCTCATGGTTATACACAGAAGTAGAAAATAAGATTAATTGCATTCCGAATAAATTACACATAAGTGCAGGGTAGGTGAATGGAATTCAGTCATTTCTTTCCCACAGACTGAATACAATAGCCTTATTTACACTAAGCTTTGAGATTCTATGAAGAGGGCTTACACCTTTGTTTATGAATAGAACCAGGTTTCTCTCCAGAATAATGAGTGCTGAGTAGTCAATTGTCTCAACTGAAGGTGGGGTAAACAAAGCCCAGAGACAGAGTTTGTTTGGAAGATCCAAAACAATAGCTTTCCTCAATATAATCAGACAAAGAGGAATTTAGAATACTAACAAGTCCTAGCCATCGCCCACTTCTTGAACTAACCAATGATCCCAGGTGCAGTACATGTCCCACCCCCTAACCAATGGAAAGAGAGCACACAGTATCTATTGTAGTATGTCTTGAGTTAGTAAATAAATATAGCTTGCAATAGGCTTGGTGACACAAGACTCTGCAAGGTTTTCACACTGAAGGCTAGAGCCCTGGTCCAGGTTGCGCCGGCGAAGTCATTCCCACGTGTGTAAGTTTCTCTGTAACCAACTTATTCTCTGTTTGTATTTGCCACACTCTCTCTCTCTCTCTCTGTTATTTGTTTAGGATTAAGAAACTGTTGTATATTGTATAATTTCAGTTATTCTGTTTAGGTGTTTATGTTAGTGCTGTAGTGTATAAGCTGTAACTGTTTTCCCCTTTTACATACTAAAATCATCTAGATAAAGGTTTTGGAACCTTACAAGGTATTGTGTGTTTATCATTACATTGCTAAGGGTATTCGGAGCGTCTCAATCGCTCAAGCAGCTTTTATATCAACAAGGTTAAGAAGCGTTATATCATTACAGTATAAGTATATCCCTTCATTGTGTTGCATACAAGGTTTACTGTGTGTCATCCTGTGAGCGTCTGCGCCGCTTGTGTTCCTCTTGTGGGCATAGCGTCCGCTACGCTAGTAGCGTAGCATTACGGTACTCGGACCGCCTATAGCATGCTCGATACCCAGCGTAAGCCGTGAGCGAACGTGCCGCTCGTGCGTCTCGACCATGGCCTAGCGTCTGCTACGCTAAGTGCGTACCCTTACGGTACCCCGTACGCCCATTGCGTACTGAGTCTCTTACCAATATATAGTGAATGTTATAAGATAAATAATTAGCTTTATCAATTGGGGCCTCGTCCTTCCTCCACATATCCGCACTAGCGAACACAAGCAGACTTTATCTGTCAGCAAAGGGGGAAGGTAGTATCCCTTGGTATCCGTGTTGGTGGTTGGGGATACGGTAGTGCTGACTAGATAAGCGTCTGCATCACTACGTTGTAGGAGTGCTGGTGGAATCTGGAACCGGAAGGTAAGAACAGTACGCTATTCTCTTTTTAAATCTGGTTTTAATTTCTATTTGGTGCCAACTGCACACGCAGATTGGATTGCTTGTCTGTTTAAATAGGTTTAAAAGTATTTTTAATCGCTCTGCATAGCTTGATAGTTTTATTTTTAACTCAGGCCTAAAATAACTTTAGGGGCTGGCATGATGATTTTCTTTGTGACAAGGGAGTCCGCATGGTCTGTCCTCCTTTTTGTGTAGCCCTCATGGATGTGGAAGGGGGAGAAGCAGCGGCCATTTTGGGAAGGTCAATTTTTTTTTCTTTCTGAATGGCTGATTTTCAGTTGACTCAGGAAATAATCAGCCATCCATTGTCAAAAAGAAATCACCATTTAATGAGTTTTAATGCATTTATTTAATCCATATCATAGTCAATCATAAGTGGTTCAGATAGAGTTTAATATAAGTTAATAGTAAAATGAATATTTGATTTAGGAAATACACAGAAATAAAACAAAGTTGTTGTTTTTCTTTTTTCTTTTTCTCCCTTCAAGAGCCTGTTTAACTCTGCTACTTGTGAGATGGGCCATTGAAATGCAAATGAACCTGTGTAACTGGGTTTTTTTTTTTTTTCTCCCAGCAGTGAAAGAAATCGCCTTCACAGATAGTTAAAAAGCACATTCATATGCAAATTAGAAGCACTGAATAGGGTCTCATAGATGTAATAGTGATTTGTACATAGATGTAATATCTATATGTGCGTGCTTACATCAATGTATGTTATTAGATTAATTTAGAATTGCATTTTCACCTGTGTATTTTCACATATCTCACTTTCCTGTTTGCCATTTATCATTGATAACGTGCTGAGAAAGATTTGTTGCTATTGGTAGTTAAAAGTAAAATTAATACGTAAGGGAGTAATTTGTAAAACACGCACACGGTTTTGCCTAAGATACAAGGGAGACCTGTGTGGTGCTTGGTAGATGATTACAGTTAAAGATCATTTACATTGATATAAACGTGTTAGTTGTGTTTCTGTGGACATATCTGGCCTGCGTACACATGTCTCTAACAAAGGGCGGGACTAGCGTACGCAAGGGCCGATGCACGTAGCGTATATTACGCAACGGAGCGTATGGGTACGCCCACGTAATACAAATCACACGATAGTATTGTTTTAGTAGGCGATACGGAAGCAACGCGATAATAGCGCAAGTCAATCTCAGTGTCCTAAATTTTAGCGTAAATAATCCTTCTCTAGTTGTAACTCCTTTTGGGACTAAGACTGCGATACTGAATGAAAGGGATTTCTGTACAGAAACGAAAGTAAAGAGTATATGAGGTGAAAGAGTGTGTATATATATATATAAGTTTCTCATTTTTGGGTGGAACCACAGGAAATCGAGTTCTCGTGAGGTACATTCGTGAAAGTGACAGCGCGGTGGCTTGGGAGGCATCCCTTGTTAAATATTGAAATAAGAGCATTAGAGTATAGCAGACCAGGAGGTCACGGACCAGGAGGTCCAGAGACAGACCAGGAGGTCTAGGTACAGCGGACTAGGAAGTCCGCTATAGATAGAGTCAAGAAGCACAACCCCAGGAGGGTTGGTGCAATACCCATATAGGCCATTAAGCTCTGGCTGAAGGAATTCGCAGCCACAATTTTCGATTCCACTGGTCGTTCCGCACATAAGATTAGTTGCTTATGTGCAGTACGATTGTACCGCATGTAATTGTGTGCATTAGTTTGTAACTTGACCCAGTACCATTTGCGTACGCTAGAGGGGTCATAAACGCTATTTGTACATTCTAACGTGATTTGTGTAATTTTTTATTTTAAGGGAGGTTCGCTGGTCACTCAGGAATTCTCCAGCAACTGATATTTACTGGGAAGGGTAAGTGCTCTTCGGATCACACCCACATGTTCCAGTAAATATAGGTTCAGGTTGCAGGGGCCCTAGGTTGAGTACGCCAGCGCTAAGGCAGTGTGTGGGCGTATTGGTCGACGTGGGCGAGTGAGTGAAGGTACTCGGTAAACTTTCACCGTCGGCCTACCCCGGACATCTTGGTTTTGTAAGGGTTCGCTGAAGACCCTGATTTGAAGGTCAGAGGTAGTGAAAGCAACACCTGCAAAGATGGGGGCCAGTTGTTCAGGTAGGGGGCGATCAACCCTGGTTCAGGTTGATTTAGTAAACCGACCAATAGGGTCGGCAAGGTATATCATGTGTGAGAAATACGGTTCACACACAGAGGTTTTGTGCGATGAATGGGAAAGAATGACTGGACATGACGGGGAAAAGTTCCCACGGGTTGGCAGTTTTAGCCCCAAGGTGTTACAAAATCTAAGGAGAAGGATATGTCTCATTAAATCTGCAAAGAGACGGATCAAATATTATGATTGTTTACAGTTATGGCAACGGGAAAGTGAAATACAAGGAGAATTAGCTTATACAGCTGACTCTCACTTTGGTAAGAAAAATATGGCAACGGGAGAGAAAGTGGTTACAGAGAATGGCACACTGGTGTATGATAAAAATGCACTTAGCAACTGTATTAATAATTATGGTAGTAGTAAATGTAACAATGATAAAAGTAAAACTGTTAAATGTACAACTGTTAACCTGTGCAAGTTGCACCCCATGTTAAACTTCCCTCAGGATTACAAGCAAGAAAGTGAGCCCAGCACGAGGTCGGCACCTTTTCCAGCAGCCATCATACAAGACATCCAGGTGGACGCGACCCAATCGGTAAAGGCAGTAGTCGAACCCCCTAACGGAGGGTCAGGTGAGGTCATGTCCACAGGTACGTACGGTGTTATATATCACGCACAAACAAATGTACCTCATATTGTAGAACCAACACAAGATGATGTAGTTGAACTTAACCCTGTCGGGGTGATCGCAGTCCCAGATGGGAAGACTGACGCTCAGGGAATCATTCCCGCCAGGAGCAGTGCAATGCCCTGCCCCTGGTCCCGGACAGAATTAAGGACAATTATGTCTGAATTTCCTGATCCTAGGAGAGATCTAGTTGCATGTCAGAGGTTTATTAAAGAACTAGGAAACTCCACAGAACCCACCAACAAAGAGTGGCGGACAGTGCTGAGGGCATGTTTGCCTTCCAGTGTTGACCCTGCAGAATTTATTACTGATTGTAAATTAGACACAGAAGTACCTCGTACGGAGGAACACAATCAGGAATGTATTAAGCAGATCAACCGACAGTTAGGAGTATATTTCCCAGCCGTTGTCGAGTTTAATTTTTTTTTCTCCATAAGACAAAGTGAGGGGGAAAGTACTTCTAATTATTTCAATCGAGCACTGCGAGTAATGGCTAGAGATACTAGGATCACGGACATTGAGAAAAATGCACAGCATAGAGATATAGAGGTTAAGGTATTAATGGATGGTTTACAGGAAGTGTTGAGAACAAGGGTACAGACCTCTCTACCTAACTGGAGTGGTGTCTCGGTGGCTGTCTTGAGAGAGAGTCTGCTATTGACCATGAATGGAACATCAAAAGACACCTGGAGTCACAGGGCAGTAAGCAAATGACAATCAGTAGACAAGCCCTGACAACGAAGCCACACCAGCTTAAGCCCCAAACCCCTGTGAGAAATTCAAATGTGATAGTTTGTTACCATTGTCACAAAGAGGGACATTTTGCACGAGACTGTAGAGTGAAAAATATACAAAAGTCATATAAAACCCCTAGGCAACGACATGAAAAATGAAATTGTAATCAGGTACCACATATGTCAAATTTTGAGCTACACCTATAATTTATGATCCGGAAAGTTGGTCATTTAACCTTGATAGTAAGCCTGAGGTTACAGGTAAGGATATTGGGAGGTCAGTCCCTTGTAGACACAGGAACGGCCGAGTAAACTTTGTAATTTATCTGTAAATGTTTCTTTTCCCCATCTCTGACGTTCATCGGCAGAACTCAAACATCACATAGCTACTTGGTCTTTGCAGAAGTCTACCTAACCCCAGTGTGACCTACCAACATCGGTGTGTCCTGGCTAGGCACAAAAGGGTGAAGTGTGGAAATACTTGTGGGGGAGACTGCGCAAAGATATCAATGGATGTGATGGTGTGACAGCCTGATGGTGAGCGGAAGATCTGACAATGTTTTTTTTGTTTGTTGTTTTAGGTAACATATATATGAATTGTTCTCTCTCTCGTTTGTTTTTTTTCCCTCTTCTCTCTCATGTTCTCATGCTTTACAGATGGTATGTCACACATCAGTTAGACAAATGGTAATGCAAGATTTTTGCTCCTTACAGAAAGATCGCAGATTTGGAAGGAATATTGTATCACCAGAATGTTCGTTTGGAAGACTGAGAGACAGCACCTTTGAGATGACAACAGAGCAAGAAGAACAACAAGACTAGAGGACAAAAGAATTGTAACATTTTTCTTTCCCCTAAAATTATTTTTTGTACCCCCATTACAAATTTCTCTTTCTCCTCCTGTAAGATGGACTTGCCCCAAGAGACTGTGATCCGGATTTTCCTGTTGACCCTGTTGTTGACCAGAGCAGTCTGTTTCGGTGAGAGTATCATGGAGGTCGAGAAAGGATCTGGAATGGGTTCTGATGACCAGGATGGAGGCGTAAATTTCCAAGAGCAGCACAATCACCGAGTAAAGGCGAGTATCAGAAAGCGATCTGATAGCATTGACAATAGAAGGAATTGTGAAGAATTGTTAGCTGAAGAGAACTGCATCTGTAGGCATTGTGACAATATAGTTGAGGATGGGTGTATCAAGAAATGTCAGTCCAGTTTTAATGTCCACATGGACCGGCAACCATTGGGTGACTATCACTCCTTAGTGGGTAAAGTGTTAAACCAGACAGACTGTTGGGTATGCTCTCAAGTACCTCAAGGCCATAGCAAATTAGGACTAGTACCATTCCCTTTAACTGTAGGAGAGGTACTTGAGTTAAGTGGTGGGAGGCCGGTGGACAAGAAGTTTAATATCTCTAGTCCTCCTAGTTTGAAGCTCCACCAGTATCATGTGGATAAGTCCTTAGTATGCTTTAACATTTCCAATCCCCGAAAGCCGGGAAATTGGGAAGTGTCATGGAGTAATCAAACCATGACATTTTCATATAGAGCCGATAGAATGCCCATAAACACAGAGCTTATACGCCAGATAGCCAACAGTGGAAGATATTTCCGGTATAGGTACACTCTAGGAAGTAAGACCATGCGAGTTGGAGAAGTATCACCAGGATACTGTGCACATATCGTACATCTGGATACATGTACTAGACAGATGGGAGAGTTAGGGTTAGGAGATTTCACATGGAAAATTTGTAACATGGTTATGTCATACTCTGTCCCATATGTTCTCCCCGATGATGCATATTTCATATGCGGGAGAAAGGCGCATAAGTGGCTTGCCCCAAACTCAGAGGGATTGTGTTACATTGGAAAAGTACTGCCTGAAGTAATGACTGTATCCCATATCAAAATGAAAGACATTCACCGTGGTGCCCAAGCTCCTTATACTCACACTCATTACGAGCACGTCGTTAAACGGCACCTGATAGAAAGAACAGAGCATCCGGCCTCTGACCTGATCCGTGAATCCACTGGGATTCAAGTCCTACTCGCGTTAGATATCACTCGTACCGCCAGAGGAGTGATAAATTATAGATATATATCTGCGCTAGCAAATTTGTTAGACAATATCACCGAAATGTATGACGACACATTCAGGTACACTGGGAGAGAGTTACAAGCCTACAAAACAGAGCTGGTTCAGCATAGGATGATTCTCAATTATCTCACAGCAGTGACAGGCGGGTATTGTGTTACCCTAGCCACTCAATATGGAGTAAAGTGCTGCACGTATATTACAAACAGCACTGAGGACCCGGCCGAGGTCATAGACCAAAAGATGGATGACATTTTGCAATTGAAGTGGGAGTTTCGAAGGAAACACAATCTCACACTCGCTGCTGTGAGTAATGAGCTGACCAGTTGGGTGTCATGGTTGAACCCACGAAATTGGTTCTCTGGTTTAGGAGAATGGGCCCAAGGCATTATAATGGATGTAGGGAAATTTCTCTTGTGTATCTGGGAGTCGTCATATTGGTTGGTCTGATATTTAGATGCGTTCGGACTTTAACGAAGTGTAAAGGTAGTACCGGAGTGATGAGTCTGAGGAGCGAGGACACTGTAATAACAACAACTAATTTGATTTATGACCCAACGATAGAGACAATGTTGTGATGAAAATGTGATTCCACGGTCCGTTTCTTTCACCCGATTCTCCTTTGATTTCCTCCAAGGTACAAAGACATCTGCTTGGAAGAAGAATTTGACAACCTCTTTTATACAGACCATTGATGAACTATGTCACAGACCCCCAATATCCCTAGTGACTTTAACTTTTTACGAAAGCCCAATACTTTAGAGACTGTAATTTTATGGACACTGGAAAAGCTTTTGTCGCCACCTATAGCAAAAGCACCGAGAGACATCAGACAACATGTACATCAAGACAAGACATCAGACAAGACCTCAATCGGCGACTGTTTATTTAAACTCACATAGTTTACGACTGCATTTATAACGATTGTTTCTTATCTTCATCTCTACAACCTCCAGGTAGTATCTCACATAGTCGACAGGTGATTCTCACATAGTAGCATTCACATGTTCCCCCCCTTCATGTATCATCAACTAAATGTGCTCCCCCATTTGTTGCAACCAAAAGCCGAAAAGAGCTCGGTAGAGTTTGACAGCCCATCCACAGACCCTTGATACGGGATAAGAAGGATTCAAATGTATACTTCGCAATACCTCGAAGCTTGATTTAGAACACGTACGGCACGATGATACATGACCCCTCAGACATGGATTCATACTCACATGCTTTACTATCTCACTAGGTCATATCTTTCCCACCTTCTCCTCTCCTCCTTTTACCCAATCATAAAAAGGTATTTACATGATGACATATATTTTTCTGTTTGAATTGTTTAGGAAGTGGCAGTTATTGGTGACTGCCAAAGGGTGGACTGTCAAAGTTGAAAAATATAGCGACCTATGATGCCTTGTACTAACCCCATGCGCTTGCCCGCTGCACATTCTCTCCCGTGCGTGCGCATATTCGCAGTTGCGTGACGGCGCCTCCACGGTCGTGCGCTCAGGCGCGTGGTATGTGCATTTACGGTAGAGTTTGTGTGCGTCTGGTGGGCGACTCGATCGTTACATATTTAATCCAAATAATGTATTTTATAGGTAATATTCCCTTTAATAATATCTGTAAGTATGATTAGTGTAACTGGTTCAGGGACAGAGAGATTCCTCTTTGCATGCTGGGAGGGCTCAGACAAAGGTTGGAGGGTAGTGTATGGTGTCCAGCTGTAGGGTATTGAAGGGGTGTTGTGCCTATGATAGTTGGGAGGGATTCGCATAGTTCCTGCTCATGGTTATGCACAGAAGTAGAAAATAAGATTAATTGCATTCCGAATAAATTACACATAAGTGCAGGGTAGGTGAATGGAATTCAGTCATTTCTTTCCCACAGACTGAATACAATAGCCTTATTTACACTAAGCTTTGAGATTCTATGAAGAGGGCTTACACCTTTGTTTATGAATAGAACCAGGTTTCTCTCCAGAATAATGAGTGCTGAGTAGTCAATTGTCTTAACTGAAGGTGGGGTAAACAAAGCCCAGAGACAGAGTTTGTTTGGAAGATCCAAAACAATAGCTTTCCTCAATATAATCAGACAAAGAGGAATTTAGAATACTAACAAGTCCTAGCCATCGCCCACTTCTTGAACTAACCAATGATCCCAGGTGCAGTACATGTCCCACCCCCTAACCAATGGAAAGAGAGCACACAGTATCTATTGTAGTATGTCTTGAGTTAGTAAATAAATATAGCTTGCAATAGGCTTGGTGACACAAGACTCTGCAAGGTTTTCACACTGAAGGCTAGAGCCCTGGTCCAGGTTGCGCCGGCGAAGTCATTCCCACGTGTGTAAGTTTCTCTGTAACCAACTTATTCTCTGTTTGTATTTGCCACACTCTCTCTCTCTCCCTGTTATTTGTTTAGGATTAAGAAACTGTTGTATATTGTATAATTTCAGTTATTCTGTTTAGGTGTTTATGTTAGTGCTGTAGTGTATAAACTGTAACTGTTTTCCCCTTTTACATACTAAAATCATCTAGATAAAGGTTTTGGAACCTTACAAGGTATTGTGTGTTTATCATTACATTGCTAAGGGTATTCGGAGCGTCTCAATCGCTCAAGCAGCTTTTATATCAACAAGGTTAAGAAGCGTTATATAATTACAGTATAAGTATATCCCTTCATTGTGTTGCATACAAGGTTTACTGTGTGTCATCCTGTGAGTGTCTGCGCCGCTTGTGTTCCTCTCGTGGGCACAGCGTCCGCTATGCTAGTAGCGTAGCATTACGGTACTCGGACCGCCTTTAGCGTGCTCGATACCCAGCGTAAGCTGTGAGCGAACGTGCCGCTCGTGCGTCTCGACCACGGCCTAGCGTCTGCTACGCTAAGTGCGTACCCTTACGGTACCCCGTACGCCCATTGCGTACTGAGTCTCTTACCAATATATAGTGAATGTTATAAGATAAATAATTAGCTTTATCAGTATCTATTTCTTTTTTAAATCCATTTTACGGAGTCCGCCGTTACCACCTTCCCTGGCAGGGAATTCCAAATCCTTATTGCACTAACAGTGAAGAACCCTTTCCTCCGTTGCGTTCGGAGCTTTCTCTCCTCCAGCCGCAGCGAGTGCCCACGTGTCCTAAACTGTGTTCTTTTAATAAATAATTCCTCTGATAACTCTTTGTGATGTCCCTTTACATAATTGAAGATATTAATAATATCTCTTCTTAGGCACCTCTTTTCTAGCGTATACATATTCAACCTAGTAAGCCTTTCCTCATAATCCAGTCCCTCTAGGCCTTTAATCAATTTAGTAGCTCGCCTTTGAACCCTTTCGAGTTCACCAATATCTTTTTTATACAGTGGTGCCCAAAACTGAACACAATATTCCAGGTGCGGACGTACCAATGCTTTATACAGCGGCAGGATTGCATCTGAGTCCCTTGTCTCAATTCCTCGTTTTATGCACGCAAGCACCTTACTTGCCTTCTTTACTGCGCTTTGACATTGTTTACGGTTGTTAAGCCTATTATCAATGAGTACACCAAATCTTTTTCCAATTCTGTTTCCCCTAGATGTTCCCCAGTAAACTCTTGGTATTGAAGAGGCGGAACATCGGGAGGCTTGGAAGTGGAACTTCGAGCTTTTGAAGACAGGTTCCGAAACAGGAAGGTCTCCATGCCATGACTTGTGTAGACTTCCAGTCAATCTGGGGATTATGAAGACGATGCCATGGGAGGCCCAAAACTATAGGATGTGTAGCTTTGGGAATGACTAGGAACGATAACAGTTCAGAGTGGAGAGCTCCTACCTTCAGTCGGATAGGTAGGGTCTCGTAATTAACAACAGCATCATTAATCCTGCTGCCATCCACAGCAGTCAGGCACACAGAGGACGAAAGTCTCTTGGTGGGTAGGGACCACCGTTTCACGAGATCGGCAGTAACAAAGTTCACGGCTGATGCAGAATCCAGAAGAGCAATAAGATTCCTGAAGCGCTGAGACACTTGTAGGGATAAAGAAAGATTACAATCACAGGATGATGGAGAGGAGTTCATCACGCCTAGCCGGTCCTCTCCTTGACTGGCTAGGATTTGGAGTTTCCCTGACGCTTAGGGTAAGCGTTAATAACATGAGATGATGCAGCAAAGTACAGACACAGATGTTCGGATAGGCGTCTTCTACGCTCTGCAGGTGACAGACGAGAACAGTTAATCTGCATGGGCTCTTCTTTAGGAGGAGATGGCTGGCGAGGAGAAACAACTGCAGATGTTTTAGGAAGCATAGACCTCCCATGCCCAGCCGCCCTTTCGCGGAATCGAAGATCCACCTTCGTGCAGAGAGATATGAGCTCATCCAATTTTTAAGGCAAGTCTCTGGTTGCTAGCTCATCTTGAATCCGTTCGGATAACTCGTGCCAGAAAGCTGCATAGAGAGCATCGTCATTCCAGGAGAGTTCAGATGCTAGAATCTGGAATTGTACCAGATATTGACCGACTGTTCGTGATCTTTGGCGCAGCCGGAGAAGGTCAGTAGAGGCAGACGTCACTCGCCCTGGCTCGTCAAAGATGCACCTAAAGGCCACCATGAAGTTTGTGTATGAGGATAGTAGCACATCAGATTTCTACCACAATGGTGATGCCCAATCCAGGACAGAGACGCAGAAGAGAGAGATAATCTAGGCTACCTTGGTACGCTCTGTAGGGAAGTTGCCAGGCTGTAGCTCAAAATTTATTTTGCATTGGTTCAAGAACTCATTACAGGCTTTAGGGGAACCATCGAACTTGGCTGGTGTTGGCAAGTGCAGTCGAGGTGCAGAAATGGGAATAGTTGGTGGGGATACCATTGGAGATACTGCTGGAGATACACTGGACGCCCCTGAACCACGGAGGGTTACTTGGATTCCATCCAGCCTGGTAGAGAGGTCCCGGAGACAGCGAATCACCTGACCCTGTGCAGCCTCTTGTTGTTCTAGATGGGCTGCCAGCTGTTGTACAGGTTTGGACGCTTGTGCCTGTTCTCTGGCTGTATTCATTTGGTCAGTGCTAACTGTCACACCTGAGGGCTGAGGCTGACCTGGGGAGGCCTCAGGTGTTGGGGCTGGCATGTACGTGAACCTGAGAGGCAGTATGGTGTTCCAGGACATGAAGGGAATCCTTTGCACTGGCACCCGAAGGCGTGATCAAGACGACAATGTAATAAAACTTAAGTTCTTTATTAAGCACACAGTTCACTAATCAAAATGGCAGTCAGATGCAAGAATCAATGCTCAGCAATTGACATTCACAGTATATGTGTAGCAGCACAGTTCCTCATATGCAGTGGTAATAAGTATGCTGTTTGTTATAGTAAGAACTTGATATGGCACAGTCTTGGAAGACACTGAGATGGTAAGTCCATAGAGATAACAGCTAACCACTGTACTGACGAGATGAACGGATACTGACCAGAAGATAACTCACTGAAAGCTGGAGTCGGTGACGGAGGCTGAGAGCTGGAGGACTGCAGTGGATGCTGGATAGAACTGGCACAGATGGTGAGGATGCAATGGAACTCAGCGATGGTGACAAAGTTCGATGTTGGAACACCGATGGTGAACTGGAATTCGATGTGGGAACACCGCTGACGAATGGAAGCAATGTGGAAACACCGCTGACGACTGAAGACGGTGTAGAAACACTGCTGGTAACCGGAGGCAATGAGGAAGCACCGATGATAGCTGGAAACGATGTGAGCACACCGCTGAGAACTGGAGACGGTGATGGAACACTGCCGGTAACTGGAGGCAATGTGGAAACACTGCTGGAGTCAGGCAGAACCGCAGTATGGAAACAGGTGCAGGTCTCTTTAAGTGGAGCAAGGTCACAGGAGCTGGAATACCTGGAGACAGCAAGCAGGAACAACCACAGAATGCAGAGACATCCAACACTGGGTTAGACAACTATAACACTGGGAGACCCTATTGGTCGACATGCATTAGGTCGACAGAGTCACTAGGTCGACATGGTCATTAGGTCAACATGTGTTAGGTCAACAGGTCAAAAGGTCGACATGAGTTTTTTAACTTTTGTGAGATGACATTGTGGCTGAGAGTAGCAGAGGAAGATGACAGTGTGGCTGAGAGATGCAAGGGGGAGATGATGGAGTGGCTAAGAGATGCAGGGGGAGATTATGGTGTGGCTGGAAGACGCAGGGGCAAAGACAATAGTGTAGCTGAGAGATGCAGGGGGTAGAAGGTGACAGGTGGCATTTAATAGGATTTTGGTACTCACCGTTAAATCCTTTTCTCCTAGTCCGTAGAGGATGCTAGGGACTCCAAAAGGACCATGGGGTATAGACGGGATCCACAGGAGCTTGGGCACACTAAAAAGACTTAAGTCTGGGTGTGAACTGGCTCCTCCCTCTAGGCCCCTCCTCCAGACCTCAGTTATAGGAACTGTGCCCAGGAGAGACGGACACTACAAGGAAAGATTTTTGTCTTAACTAAGGGCTACCAAATTACCAGCCCACACCATAAACATACCGTACCACCGGAATAACACCAAACCAGATAACAGTATGCATAAAACTCCAGCAACCAGCTGTAACAAACCAATACACAAGTCGTGTATAACTAACTTAACCAGTAAGAAAATATACATAATGCAAGTAAGAGTCCGCACTGGGACGGGCGCCCAGCATCCTCTACGGACTAGGAGAAAAGGATTTAACGGTGAGTACCAAAATCCTATTTTGTCTTACATCCTAGAGGATGCTGGGGACTCCAAAAGGACCATGGGGATTATACCAAAGCTCCAGAACGGGCGGGAGAGTGCGGACGACTCTGCAGCACCGACTGAGCAAACGCCAGGTCCTCATCGGCCAGGGTATCGAACTTATAGAATTTAGCAAAAGTGTTCGAACCCGACCAAGTAGCCGCTCGGCAAAGCTGTAGTGCCGAAACACCTCGGGCAGCCACCCAAGATGAGCCCACCTTTCTGGTAGAATGGGCTTTAACCGCCTTCGGCACCGGTAACCCCACCGAAGAATGAGCCTGTTGGATCGTACTACAAATCCAGCGTGCAATAGTCTGTTTTGACGCGGGATGACCAACCTTGTTGGCCGCATACAAAACAAACAACGCTTCAGTTTTCCTAGTAACAGCCGTCCTAGAAACGTAAACTTTTAACGCTCTTACAACATCCAGAGATTTTGGAATCGCCACTTCTTCCGAAGCTACCGGAACCACAATAGGTTGGTTAATGTGAAATGACGAAACCACCTTTGGTAGAAATTGTTGACGAGTCCTCAATTCCGCCCTATCCGCATGAAAAATCAAGTACGGACTCTTATGAGATAAAGCTGCCAATTCCGATACTCGCCTGGCAGATGCCAGCGCCAAAAGCATAACCACCTTCCAAGTGAGAAATTTTAATTCAACCTTCCGCAAAGGTTCAAACCAGGAAGACATGAGGAACCGCAAGACGACATCAAGGTCCCATGGCGCTACAGGCGGTACAAACGGTGGAGCGATATGCATTACACCCTTCACAAAAGTCTGAACCTCTGGGAGGGTAGCTAACTCTTTTTGAAAGAAAATAGACAAAGCCGAAATTTGCACTTTGATGGAACCCAATTTCAGGCCTGCATCTACACCCGCCTGTAAAAAATGGAGAAAACGACCCAAGTGAAAATCCTCCGCAGGAGCCTTTTTAACCTCACACCAGGAAACGTATTTCCTCCAGATACGGTGATAGTGTTTCGCCGTAACCTCTTTCCTAGCCTTAATGAGAGTTGGAATGACCTCCCTGGGAATACCCTTACGAGCTAAGATCTGGCGCTCAACCTCCATGCCGTCAAACGCAGCCGCGGTAAGTCCGGAAACACGCATGGACCCTTGTTCAACAGATCCTCCCTTAGAGGAAGCGGCCAAGGATCTTCCACCAGCAAGTCCTGAAGATCCGGGTACCAGGCCCTTCTTGGCCAGTCTGGAACGACGAGAATCGCCTGAATCCTTGCTCGACGAATGATCCCCAGCACCTTTGGAATGAGAGGAAGAGGAGGGAACACATACACCGACTGGAAGACCCACGGAGACACCAGGGCGTCCACCGCCGTGGCTTGTGGGTCCCTTGTCCTGGAACAATACCTCGGGAGCTTCTTGTTGAGCCGAGACGCCATCATGTCTATCAACAGAATTCCCCAGCGTCCTGTCACTTCTGCAAAAACCTCTTGGTGCAGAGCCCACTCTCCCGGATGAAGGTCGTGTCTGCTGAGGAAATCCGCTTCCCAGTTGTCCACCCCCGGTAGGAAGACTGCTGACAGTGCGCTGACGTGTTGTTCCGCCCAGCGAAGTATCTCTGTGGCCTCCGCCATTGCCGCTCTGCTCCTTGTTCCGCCTTGCCGGTTTATATGGGCCACCGCTGTGATTTTGTCTGACTGTACCAGGACCGGTCGACCCTGAAGAAGACTTCTTGCTTGGAGCAGGCCGTTGTAAATGGCTCTTAACTCTAGAACATTTATGTGGAGACAGGCTTCCTGGGGCGACCATTTTCCCTGGAAATTTCTTCCTTGGGTGACTGCGCCCCAGCCCCGGAGACTTGCATCTGTTGTCAGAAGTACCCACTCCTGGATACCGAATCGACGTCCCCCCAGGATGTGATTCACTTGTAGCCACCACAGGAGAGAAATTCTGGCTCTGGGAGATAAACTTATCTTCCGGTGAATGTGTAGATGAGACCCGGACCATTTGCTCAGCAAGTCCCACTGAAACACGCGGGCGTGAAATCTGCCGTATGGAATGGCTTTGTACGCCGCAACCATCTTCCCCAGAACCCGAGTACTATGATGTATCGACACACTCGACGGCTTCAGAAGTTCTCTGACCATCGTCTGCAATTCCA
The DNA here is from genome assembly GCF_028390025.1 of Pseudophryne corroboree. Lineage (NCBI taxonomy): Eukaryota > Metazoa > Chordata > Amphibia > Anura > Myobatrachidae > Pseudophryne > Pseudophryne corroboree. The sequence continues at coordinate 778,682,072 of NC_086447.1, read as the reverse complement.
GAGCCTTTTCTTCTGGAAGGAATACCTTCTGTAACTCCGTGTCCAGAATCATGCCCAGAAACGTAAGCCGAGTGGTCGGAATCAACTGGGATTTCGGCAAATTGAGGACCCATCCGTGTTGTTGCAGGACCGATAGAGACAACTCCACACTTTTCAGTAATCGTTCCTTGGACCTCGCCTTTATCAGGAGATCGTCCAAGTACGGGATAATTGAAACCCCTTGTTTGCGAAGAAGCACCATCATTTTCGCCATGACCTTGGTGAAAATCCTCGGAGCCGTGGAAAGCCCAAACGGCAACGTCTGAAATTGGTAATGAGAATCCTGTATCGCAAACCTGAGGAAAGCCTGATGCGGAGGATATATCGGGACATGTAAGTAGGCATCCTTTATGTCGACTGACGCCATAAAATCCCCCCCTTCTAGGCTGGAGATCACAGCTCGAAGGGATTCCATCTTGAACTTGAAAACTTTCAAGTATGGATTGAGCGATTTTAAATTTAGAATTGGTCTGACCGAACCGTCCGGTTTCGGCACAACAAAGAGGCTCGAGTAGAACCCCTCCCCCCGCTGAGACGAGGGAACGGGAATAATGACCCTCTGTAGACAGTTTTTGAATCGCTGTTAGCACCACCTCCCTGTCCGGAAGACCTACTGGTAATGCCGAAATGAAGAACCGGTGAGGGGGCATCTCCTGAAACTCCAGTTTGTATCCCTGAGACACGATCTCTAGTACCCAGGGATCCAGGCCCGATTGAATCCTGACTGAAACTTCGTAGACGGCCCCCCACCGGTTCGGACTCCCCCAGGGAAGCCCCAGCGTCATGCGGTGGACTTGGTAGCAGCAAGGGAGGACTTTTGGTCCTGGGCGCCTGAACCTGCAGAAGGTTTCCTTCCCCTTCCTCTACCTTTTGAAGCGAGGAAGGACGAGCCTTTTCCACGCCTGTACTTATTGTGACGAAAGGACTGCATCTGCTGATGTGGTGCCTTTTTCTGTTGTGTGGGAACATAAGGAAGAAAAGAGGACTTACCCGCAGTCGCGGTAGAGACCAGGTCAGCCAAGCCGTCCCCAAACAGGACAGTACCTTTGAAGGGTAGCGCTTCCATAGCCCTCTTGGAGTCGGTATCAGCGTTCCATTGATGGATCCACAGGGCCCTCCTGGCTGTTATCGACATGGCATTGGTTCTTCAACCCAAGAGACAGACGTCCCTCTCGCATCCTTTATGTAATCTGCAGCGTCCTTAATATAACCAAGAGTTAGAAGCACATTATCTTTATCCAGAGTATCCATATCATTAACTAAATTCTCAGCCCATTTAGCAATAGCACTACTCACCCATACCGACGCCACAGCGGGTCTGAGCAATGCACCTGAATTAGCGAAAATGGACTTCAGAGATGTCTCCAGCTTGCGATCCGCCGGATCTTTGAGAGCTGCCGTGTCAGGAGACGGAAGTGCCACTTTCTTAGACAAACGAGATAAAGCTTTGTCAACAGTTGGAGATGCCTCCCATTTTTCCCTGTCATCAGAGGGGAAAGGATACGCCATGTAAATTCTCTTGGGAATCTGCCATTTCTTATCCGGCGACTCCCAAGCCTTTTCACAAAGAGTATTCATTTCATGAGAGGGGGGAAACTTCACCTCAGGTTTTTTTCCCTTGAACAAGCAAATCCTAGTTTCCTGTACCGCAGGTTCATCAGAAATGTGTAAAACATCTTTTATAGCCACAATCATGTACTGAATACTCAACTGGAGTCCGTGTCGGTATCAGTATCTACCACCTGAGTAAATGGCGCTTTTGCGCCCCAGACGGGGTCTGAACCTGAGACAAAGCCTCTTCCATGGACTTTTTCCACACCTGTGTCTGTGCCTCAGACTTATCTAATCTCTTTGATAAGCAAGCTACATTCGAGTTTATCGTACTGAGCAATGCTAGCAAATCAGGTGTCGCTGCGTCGACAGTCCCAACTCTAGCTCCGCATCCGCTCCCCCAATAACCTCCTCCGGTGAATATGCTTCAGCCTCAGACATGCCGACACGTAGTACCGACACACCACAACACACAGAACGTCCCTGCTAGGTGACAAGCCTACAATAAAGCCCAGATAGAGGACACAGAGGGAGTATGCCAGCTCACACCTCAGCGCCCATATATCGCAAAAAACGATATATGTACCCAGCGCTGCCTTATCTCACTATTTAGCCCCACACTGCGGCCCCCCTCTGAAAAAGCCCCCCCCCCGTTACTTGGAGAAGCGTGGAGGTCCCCGCAGCGTCTCTATCCCTCAGCCCCGTGTTGCAGGGAAAATGGTGCCGGTGAGCTGCAGGACGAAGCTCCGCCCCCTTCCCGGCGCGCTTCGGCCCGCCAAATTCAAAACTGTTTAAAAATACCGGCGGGGGTCTGTACACGGTGCCGAGGCACCCACAATCTTTGTGCCGCCCTAAGAAACTTCAGTAACATGCTGCCCAGGGCGCCCCCCCCCAGCGCCCTGCACCCAGTGAAATACCGTTGGTGATGTGTGTGGGAGCATGGAGCACAGCGTTACCGCTGTGCTGTACCTTCCGTCACTGAAGTCTTCTGCCGTCCTGAAGTCTTCTGATCTTCTCATACTCACCCGACTTCTGGCTTCTGTGAGGGGGTGACGGCGGGCTCCGGGAACAAGCAGCTAGGCGCACCAAGTGATCGAACCCTCTGGAGCTAATGGTGTCCAGTAGCCGAGAAGCAGAGCCTTGAAACTCACAGAAGTAGGTCCTGCTTCTCTCCCCTCACTCCCACGCTGCAGGGAGTCTGTAGCCAGCAGTGCTCCCTGAAAATAAAAAACCTAACAAAAAGTATTTTCTAGAGAAACTCAGTAGAGCTCCCCTAGTGTGCATCTAGTCACTCCTGGGCACAAAGTCTAACTGAGGTCTGGAGGAGGGGCATAGAGGGAGGAGCCAGTTCACACCCAGTCTTAAGTCTTTTTAGTGTGCCCAAGCTCCTGCGGAACCCGTCTATACCCCATGGTCCTTTTGGAGTCCCCAGCATCCTCTAGGACGTAAGATAAATGTATTTATTAATAGTTTCTTATATAGCGCAGCATATTCTGTTGCGCTTTACAATTAGAACAACAGTAATAGAACAAATGATCAACAGTACAGAATGAATGTCAACATAAAACATCAAGCGCCAGAAAAAACTTCCCTTAGATGTGAGGAACTCTGTAGAGAATAATCCTTTCTACTTCACAAAAGATGGTTTCTCCTTCCACTCTCAATGAAGATGGTACATGAAAAGGAATAGGACAATACAATAGTGTAGTATGTCTATACCAAATAATATTGCACCCGAGTGATAAAATCTGAAGTTAGGGGACAAGTGCAGGTCCTTCACCACAGCTTCAATAACTTTCCTTTAATCAGGAGGTTAATTTCAGGTATGCATACCCCAACTCACAGGTAAGATGTTTATTTTCAAACATATAAAGGTATCTTTGACCGGATATATCCCCAATGAAACTGTATTTAGAATAGAACAAAACTGGGTAACAACAGGCAGACATAGAGGTAGCAAGGCCCTGCTCGCAAGCTTACAATGAATCTGGTCGAATCTCTGTTGTATGATGATGACTTTGGTTATATTCCTACACAAACAGGCATCTTCCAGACCATGTGATTTCCTACATGAATAGTGAATACTGACTTAAGACGCTTTCTGACCAGGGAGGATACATTTCTTCAGAGGTTCCCCATTGTAAGAAACCATCATATAGGTAAGGTGCATATGGAATGGAAATTAATGTTCTCAGAGTGACGAGAAATGTGGGCGTGGCATGTTGACAAGTCACTATTTTCATTGGCCATACCCCATTTTTGGGCATGTGTCGAAGGCACGTGCACACAGTACCACTAAGAATTTTTTTTTTCTACTTGCACCACTGCCCAGAACAGAGAACATACAGTTAAAAGACATATATGGAAAAAGCTGAAACATGCAGTCTGGAGCAGGCACCCTGAGACAACTGGAGCAGTTTGCTAAGGAAAAGTGGGCCAAACTACATGTTGTATATAAGTCTCATTGAGAGCTACAGAAATCATTTGACTGCACTGATGGCATGTAAAGGTTGTGCAACAAAATATTAGGCTAAGGGTCCCATCATCTTTGTCCATGCCATTTTCATTTGTTTCAATATTTAAACTATTCTCTTAATTAAAAAAATGTAATGCAAAGTCTGATTTCCATTAAATATGGAATGAACAATACATTTTGCCACTTACAAGGCATTTCACTAAAATACATGGGTTCTTCCTTTTCCATGGAACAGTATCAACATGTCCACATCTGTATACAGTATGTTGGCAACAGATAACTTGAGAATAACACCGCTCAACTAAAAAAAAAAAAAATATTTTGAGTCTTTATTTTAATGACAATTTTCTGATTCTCTATATGTAAAAATAACCAAAACCTTTGTTTATGTTTTTAAAACTTTGCTTTTGTCCCTTTTTACAATGATCAATAAATATGAAAGTTTTTGAATGACCATATAAGGAGAAGCGTGTTTTAGTAAGTAAGGGAGGGGACGAGCGGGGGGAAAGCAAGTGGTATTCTGACCCTCATTACACGTAAGCAGTGTGTAACTATTCAGATAGCGAAACCATGTCCATCTCACTCAATGCACAGACAATGAGATTTCTGGAACTGTAAACTTTTCATTAATACAGACTGGAATGATTGTCCCTATATTATAGCTGTAATTCTGCAGAATAGATCACTGTACATGTAACAAATAAGAGAATAAACAGTGCACGGAAATAAGATATAAGTCTCTGGGGTAGAGGAGACTTAACACGGCCTGTCAGCAACTCATGCACAGATAACGGAGTAGTAACAGAAACGGGTGTACAGCCGGTATACCGACAACTGTTTTCCCTCTTGGGGTGTCCACGACACCCCTGGAGGGAGAATAAATAGTGTGGTGAGTGCAGAGAGCCCGCAAGGGGCTCTTTTGCGCTCACCCTGCTGCCGGTATACCGGCGGTCGGGATCCCGGCGCCGGTTTGCTGGACACGGGGATCCCGAGCTCCGGCATAACGTAGTACATCCTAGACAAACAAATGCAAAAAAGATAACATGGGTGCCTATTCGGAAGAGCAAGGTGAACGTTTCATCAAGATGTGATGGATTTTGAAAGTTGTTATCAGGGGCAATACAATGAAAATATTATGGGGGATTATATTTGGGGGCTAATACAAGAAAGTCCATACAATCACAGCAGAAATACGGAAAATATTCATTTCTAAACTTTTTTTTATATATTCTGTAACAGTAGTTGTTTGTTTTACATTTTTGGTAAATAAAAGTAATTCAAATTCATAACAAATGTTTGGTTTATTTTTACATACAATAAAGTTATGAAAATAGTGAAATTTTCATAAAATCCGTAATTTCATTCGGATAGCTACAAAAGCAATCTTTTTCAGGTAAAAGTATTTTTTCTTTAATTAGTAATGTGGAAGAAATAAAATCAAATATGCAGAACCCAGGCTCAAAATTTGTGTTGACCGGTGCTATCAACAAGGGCCCTGTCTCTGTGAAATTAGATGTTCTCCCTTTTTGCTTGGGTTTCTTCCCATACTCCATAAATCTACTGGTAGGTTAATTGGTTGCTGACTAAAATAAATTGATTGCAGTCTGTGTGTCTATATGTTAGAGATCTTAGACTGTAAGCTCCAATATGGTTGAGACAAATGTAAACAACAAATATTCTCTATACTATGCTACATAATATGGTGCTATTTCATTAAAATATACCTGCATAAGAATTACCAAGAACAATTTGCTAGGAGTATAATATATAGATTGTTGTCTAGGGACCAGTCCTTAGGGGCAAAGTCTAAAGCAACGTCACACCATCATTTCTAACCAGGACAGTGCAAGTTATTACCATGCAAGTAATTTGGAACACTGAACCACTGGCACACTATAGCAACTGTGCTATCAAAGTGCCCATTCCCTATTTCTGGGTGTGTGTTCTCTTTGTAATCTTGGTTTAGAACGTCCCTAGACAGGAGAAAAGATTTCTCAAACGCATAGTGACCTTCAGCCAACTGTAGATTTGAAAATAAATTGATGAAATCTCTATACAACTGCATACAGATGCTGAAAATATTTGAAAATAAGTTAGAATCTATACACACATCTTCCGCAGGAGTTATATTAAATATAGTAGTATATTATATAGTATATATAGTACTATATAGTATAGAAGTATATTAAATATATTTTTTTTATATCACCTACATATTACAAAGCACTTTATAGAGAATATTTAATCATTCACATCAACCTGTACGTTGCATGAATCTTGACAGTGTAGATATTAAATGGGGAAGTGCAGTTCTGGGCTTGAGAGGATACAATACATTGCATGCAAACTGCAGAAGTGTTAAATCTATAAATGCCCTGTGCTGAGGACACTCATGAGCTAAACTCGGTTAAGCCGATGACCTGACATAGATTCTACAGTGATTATCTAGCTAGCAGACAAATAACTGCTGCAGTATACTGTATTTACCAACCTCAAGTTTCACTATAAATATTCAATTAAACCAGAAATAATAACTGCACTGAAATATCCCTCTGCTACTGAGAGCTTACTGTAATAGACTATAATAAACTTAATGACTATTGAGCTCCAAAACCACTTCTGTCGCAGGATGCAAACTCTCTCCACTGAAATAAGACGCAAGTATACATCTTTACACATCTAAAATGTATTATAAAGCTAAACATTAGATACAAATATTTTTTCTCACAATGGCGCATATCACTTAAATGTTTGAAGAAAAGTCCTTACTCCAATTGACTGTAAGAATGGAAAAAGTCCAAAATCCCTTTTGTCATGAAGTGGAATAATTCTTATCCATATGTAGTATAATTTCACAGCAGGTTCTCAATCTCAAAGAGAAGAACAAAAGGATCTAGTGCAATATTGTCTGAACAAATGAGCAGAATTAATTTTATTACATTAGACTCACAATAAAAACATGAAAAACAAGCATATCACCACAATTGTGGGTGGGGATCATCACAGCTGACAAATTCCACTCTATTACCCGTCCCAGATCGAATGGGGTTCAGAGGCCGAAAGCCCGGGATTCTTTCACCTCATATGATGAATCGTGGATCCAGTGATGTTATCCCTCAGATTGATCTCACCAGCAACCTAAAGCTTTTCGGACAACATGTCCTTCCTCAGAGGCATGGTGAGAAAACAATGGGCTCCTATACTTATACCACTTCTAATTGGATACATGAAAATTAGTTTTCCCGCCGGTACGCCCTAAATGACGTCACCGGAGGTGTCCCCAGTCCATTAAAGACGTAACTTCCTGTCCTCGGAAAGTCCTCCTACACGTTTGCCGCTGTCCGCGGCTAAACGCGCTCCGATCCGTTTCCGGCGGAAGTGACATCTCCTTTCAGCGCTAACCTCCGTCGGAGATGATCCCAGAAGTTAATCATGCGTTCCAACGGACTTCTCCTTTCTCAGCCGGATGCAGTATCTTAAACTCTCCGGCGGAAAGGAAGTTATATCAGAATGTTAACACTGCGTTCCACCCACTTTCCGGAAATATTTAAAGTGCAATGCATTCCATAAGATCAAATGTCCAAAAGAGTCCATAAATAATCCATAGATACATAAAAAAGAAAAGATAAAATACTATTAACAATAAAATCATAAAAAACATTTTATTTCAAACTCCCCATTTAAACCATTTGGAACCAAAGTTTTTAATTTAAAAATCCATCGCATTTCTGTTTTGGCGAGCCTAGACTCAAGGTCCCTATCTTTCCAGTTTGTTAGAATTGTTTGTATGCCAAAAAACGATCTAATTTCATTGGGGTTGCAATTATGTTTTGATTTAAAGTGCATAGAAAAAGTATGGGTCTCTAACCCTTTCTTCACATTATAAATGTGTTCGGCAAGACGTGTTTTTAAATTCCTCGTAGTCTTGCCGACATAAAACATTCCACATTTGCACTCCATCACATACACTACATTTTTCGTGTTGCATGTAATGAAATCCCGTATCGGGTATTTTATTCCATTGATCTCAAATTCCTTAATTTTGTAAACCCCTTTCACATTACGGCACATAACACATATCCCACATCTATGGAATCCCTGAGTCCTAGTGCTTGTTCTCTTATTCACTTCTATTGCACTATGTACCAATGAATCTTTTAACGTTTTGGCTCGTCTATAAATAAAAGAAGGTTTTTCCGGTAATTGATTACTTAAAACAGGATCTTCTTTTAAAATATACCAGTGTTTCCTAAAAACCGACTCAATTTCTTTATGCTGATTATTAAAATTACATAAAAACGCCCACTGTTGGGTGTTTCGTGGCTCTCTTGTTTGTTTATCATCTAATAATTGACTTCTCACCACCATTTCAGCTTTTTCGCGTGCTGTTTTAACTTTCTTTGTGTCATACCCTTTATCTTCAAACCGAGATTCTATTTCATTAAATTGTTGGGAACAGACTTCACTATCCGTGCAGTTCCTCTTAATACGTAGGAACTGTCCGTAAGGAACCCCATCAAGCCAATTATCGTGATGCATACTGGTCCTGTCTATATATGCATTCGAATCTGTACTTTTTCTAAAAGTTCTTGTTTTTAGTGTACCATTCTGATTATAATTTGATAGATCTAAAAAATTGATCTCAGTTTGACTGATAGCAAAAGTTAATCTGATGTTAGCATCATTACTATTTAGGAATTTACAGAAATAAATAAGACTATCTTCCGTGTCGTTCCATACGAACAGAACATCGTCTATATATCTACGCCATGTCACCAGGCCCGCCCCCAGCTGGTCATCCTTCCAGATGACAGAATCTTCCCAATATGCCATAAATAAATTGGCATAGCTGGGGGCGAACCTGGTGCCCATGGCTGTACCCACATTCTGGACATAATAAGTTCCATTAAAATAAAAATAATTATTTTTAAGAATGAATTTGATACCCCTTAAAATAAATTCCTTAATCTCCTTAGACAAGTCAGATTTCTCCAAAAAATATGTCACAGCACGTAGACCAATATCAATATCTATAATTGTATACAAAGTAGACACATCTCCGCTAATCAAAAAATAATTTTCCCTCCAATCCACTTTTTCTACAATATTAAGAACATCTCTGGTGTCTTTCAGAAATGCTTTTGTTTGTCTCACTAGTGGTTGGAGGTAGAAGTCAATTACCGCAGATAAATTAGACGTTAAACTATTTACACCAGCTATGATAGGTCTTCCGGGAGGGTGGAGGGGGTCCTTGTGGATTTTCGGGAGGACATATATAGTCGGTGTCGATGGAGATTTAATATTCATAAACTCAAATTCAGACTTTGTAATCGCTCCACTTTGCAATGACTCACTAAGGAATTCCTGTAGTTCCTTCATAATTCTAAGAGTGGGGTCACTTTTAAGTTTCTTATAAGTGTCCCCACTTTCTAATTGTTTTATAATCTCCATCATATATGCCTCCTTGTCCATTAGGACCACCCCTCCACCCTTATCTGACGGCTTGATGATAAGATCTTTGTCATCTCTAAGTGAACTAAGTGCTAGAAATTCCTTTTTAGTAAGGTTACATTTTCTTTTACTTTTTTTCTGTAGAAGTTCCTCTACCTCCTTATTGACTACTTTACTAAAACATTCGATGAAACTACCTCTTTGGTGTATAGGAAAGAATGTTGATTTGGGTTTAAATGTTGAGCAAGAGGGAACCCCTAAATCACTTGCAGTATCTTCTTTATTGGCAAAAAATCTTTTTATTGTGAGTTTTCGCTCAAATTTATTTAAATCAATATAAAAATCAAAGGGATCCAGCTGACTGGTTGGAGAAAATTTAAGTCCCCTTTTCAGAACCATTAGTTCACTTTCTGTAAGTTCTCTTTTACTTAAATTAAATATCCTAGTAACTTCCTTTTCTCTTACAGTGATAGCTACTGGATTCTCCTTCGTTTTTTGTTTCTTTTGACCTCCCCTTTTCCCCCCTCTTTCTTTTTATTATTATTAGTGGTTAAGGGTCTTTTATTTTTGGTAAAAATCTCCTCCTTGTCCTGTGTCCTACATCTAAAAAAGGTGAATGTGTTTCATCCTCACGATATAGGCTTTCGAATCTATTTCTCATAGTGGGTATAGATTCATTCCTTGGCCCATATTCCCTTTGTGTGTCATTTACTCTCTCCCTCCAATTCTCATGTCTTTTATAGTTGGACCTTCTTAAATGAAAATTATCCTGTTGGTCGCTTTGTTGCATATGATATAGAGGTTTACGGTGGTTATATCTTTCTCGTCTATTTTTTCCAACCGTTACCCAATGATTTTCCTTTTGTTGATTATATGTTCCTCTATTTACCTCAGCGCGAGGAATCTGTCTATTCATTACTACTTTTTGTTTACTATTCTTATGAGGCGTTTTTTCCTCTTTATGTATATTTGCTGAATTCTGTTCCTCTCTCTCCCTAATATCTCTATTATATTTATTTTGTTTTCTTTCCCTCAGATCTCGTTTCCTTATTTAATTTACGGACTATTTCGATTTCGGCTTCTTTAAAGTCCTCTAGATCTTTTGCCGGATCTACTAAAGTCTGTAATCTCTCTATCTCTTCTGTAAGGGATTGTAGATTTTTTCTACGTTCCCTTAATATTAGACCTATTAATTTCAATGAACATTGATTCAAAATTGAATCCCATTCTTTTAGGAAATTTTCATCTGTTAGGTTAAAAGAGGTTTTTTTTTTAATTTTTAATCCCTTTGGGACGAGATGATCTGCCTCATAACGCTCAAGTGCGATTATTTCCCACCACGTTCTATTCTCTTTCAGTACCACATTCTCTAATTTATGGAGTAATGAAGTAAGATCCTCATCAGCAATATCAACCTCAAACTGTTCATTATTAAACAAATTTGGTAACAATTCCCTCCTCTTTTCCCTAAAGGAAAACATTGAAAGCTGCTTCCAAGATCTAGTGAGAATTTACAATACAAGACAAAAATTGATCACGGATCATAGTTAGCGCATCCGTGATCAATTTTTGTTTTATAAAGCTAAACATTGGCAAGTCCATTCAAACAAGCTTTGAAGTATAAAATCTAAATATTCCCTTTTAACTGACAGGAGTAGGTATAAGTACAGTATAGCAAATACTATACAGATCCACATTGTATTCTGCTATAATAAACCGTGTATATGTTAGACAGCAAATGCTTACAGTAAGATGCTTGCATAGATGACCATTTTAGATCTGGTTATGTCATACATCAGTGGAAGGAAAACCTCAAGACATTGAGAATTATAGTGTTACATTTTATAAGGTAATCTTAAATATTGTGCTGGGGCCATCTCCTGTTATATATAGTAGTACATGTACTTAGAGTAATGCTGCCATCTACTGTTATATATAGTAGTACTTGTACTTAGAGTAATGCTGCCATCTACTGTTTGATCTAAAGGCCTGAAAATAAGAATTTACTTACCGATAATTCTATTTCTCATAGTCCGTAGTGGATGCTGGGGACTCCGTAAGGACCATGGGGAATAGCGGCTCCGCAGGAGACTGGGCACATCTAAAGAAAGCTTTAGGATTAACAGGTGTGCACTGGCTCCTCCCCCTATGATATATTTTATAATCAAGGGCCCTAATAACCTTCTACTAATGTGTGTCTATTTGCAGCACTGTGAGATTAATATCTAGAATTTCCTGCATTGGATTCAGATGCTTGTACCCAACTGAGTTGTATTTGAAGTTAATTCCGTTTTTTTCTGCTTATTATATCTCTGTGTCTGTTCTAACTCCATTTGTAATTTGATTGTAGAGGTGGGTTTTTAGCTCACATAAATCACTGTAGTGGTTTGTTTCTTCAGCCTGCTATAAATGATTTATAATTTTGCATAAGAACCAGTCACATAGCATTTGGGGTGTGATACATTATCCTTGCGGTCAGGAATCTGGAGGTCACATGACCTACACCAGCATCCCGACAATGAGAATGCCGGACAGGTGCCACCCCGTCCCCTGTCCTAACTCACCTGGGGTGGCAGCTAGGTTTAAGATCCAGGGGAGGGGGGGATTAGTGGTGGCTAGGGTTGAGTTGGGATGTGACAGCTACAGCTAACAAGAACCCCCCCCCCCCCCCCTCCAGGTACTTACCTTCAGGATGTCAGCAGTCAGTGTTTTGGCGTAGAGATTCTGAGTGGTGTTAGGATTCCGGCGTCTGTCACATGACAGCCAGCATCCCGTTAAAACTTTTGTGCTTAAACACTGCGTGATATGGCTAGGCGACTATAGTCAAAGAAATCTGACCCTATATGTACAAACTCTGGTATAAAAATTGTCTAGCTGAACAATCGCCCAATAAGTGGGCCTTTGTTGGATCTGATTTTACTCCAAAAACAATTTCATTGCATATTTTAAAGCAAACATGGTACATTATTTGGTTTATTTAGAAAAACAAAACAAAAGACCATACAGCCTATATGACCAGAGAGATTTGGCCCACTACACATACACTTGGATACGTTTGCTGTGCACGAACTCCTGAAACGCAGTGCTTTGCAGTCGCTCCACTAAATGGTAGAACAGCCTGGTTCATTTACATTTACTGTAACTAGGAGTGCAAATGTAATACTAGAGTCTGATATAATTTAAAGTTATTTATTAATTTACGTCATTGAACACCGCAATGTGAGATTAATTCAATAAAGACATATAAACTTTTGGTTTTCAGACATCACGTAGGCTAAAGGGGCACACACACTACAAGAGTTTTCTTCCAGCAATTTGAGCAATAACGACTGCTTCAAAAGATCTATTGTTCAAATTGTCCAATGTGTACACAACGAGCGATGAGTGCACCTGCACTCCTTTGAAGCGGGTCATCAGTCATCCATGCATGCAGCTCAATCTTCAGTGCATCGATGGTGAAATCGCTCACATTGGCATGTGTGTACGCCATGAACGATGTCTAATATGAGCCATTTGGCCAATTTGAAAGATCTAGAAGTTTGAAGGCACTTCCAGGCTCCATTTTACACAGCACTTCGCGGACCAGAACAGAAGCACAATGCAGTCAGCAGTTCATACTGCCCCACCAAAGTTTTTTAAAGACACTGCGTCGCCACTGCCCCACCAATGCAAGTGCCCCACTGAAGGGAGGAATAAACCTCACCAAACTAGCCACAGAGCATAAATGCAAAGAGCTAAAATAGCTGCTAGGCATTTATACCGTCCTAAAGCCCTGCCCACACACACAGAAATGCCTCCCTAAAATAAAAATACATTTAAATAAGGCGCTAAAATCAGCTTCACAGACGATTCCCAGCAAATTGTTTGTCATTCAGATTGTTTGTAAAAATGCTCAGTGTGTACACTCAATATAATTTGTCAGGGACTACGGGAAGTTCAAGAGAAATTGCTCATCTTTCAAGTTTTCTAGTGTGTATGGGTCCTAAGGCGTGTACACACGGTGAGATTCGGGATAACCCCGATTCTCACTGTGCGATAGGGACTAGGTCGGTATCGCAAGCCTAGATGACTGTGCTTGCGATACTATATACGATTTTGGCTAAGTGTCAATTATACTAGATTGTGCAGGCAAGTCAATTTTGACAGTCTATCTAGGCTTGCGATACCGCACATCAGTATCGCAAGGTGACTTTCACCTTACGATCTGCACTAACTTTTCTCGCGATTGACTATGTAGTCAAAATCGAAAAAAAAATCTTACCGTGTGTACACACCTTTAAACAAATTTGACATATTTTGAATTGTGCATCCAACATAAAATATATTTTAATTGTTAAATATAGTGTCAAAACAGAGCTCACATCACTTAATAAACAGTTGATACAGAGTACATTAATATACAAAACAAGCTTGTGAAATATTACAGTACAGTGAAACTTGGAAAAAGGACAAAACACAAACAAACCCACAGCAACAGATTGAGGTTTGTCATCTGGACCTTTACCCCCACTGCACCCATTATTTATGAAAAAAAGTGCTGTATTCCGTAAGGTATCACTGGAGAGACATGGGCCCTCATTCCGAGTTGTTCGCTCGCTAGCTGCTTTTAGCAGCATTGCACACGCTAGGCCGCCGCCCTCTGGGAGTGTATCTTAGCTTAGCAGAATAGCGAACGAAAAATTAGCAAAACTGCTAATAAATAATTGTTTGCAGTTTCTGAGTAGCTCCAGACCTACTCACAGATTGCGATCAGCTCAGTCCGTTTAGTTTTAGCAACAAATCGCAGCATAGCGAAAATCAGCAACGAGCGAACAACTCGGAATGACCCCCATGGCTGTAAGCACCAATGTCACTTTTTCTGGTCAATCTGGTCGTAAATGTTGAGGCAGTGTAGTATTTTATGGAGCAAATGTCTGTCTACAGATGGAATGTCACTAATGTGTAGTTCCCAGTAGCTTTAAAGGATAAACCTCTCTTTAAAAGGTAAAAGAGGTTTATATTGAGAAAAGGCCTGTTGCTGGCATGGTAATTTAACTCCTAAATGCACAGAGAATTTGCTGTTTTGTGTATCTTTGTGGTAGTAAGTCCTCCTCTGGGTCAGCTCTACGAGGACCAATATAAATGCAGACCCATGTCCTTACGTTGATGGTGGGAACAGCATCTATCTAGCACACAGTAGTTATAAAGGTAAGCCATTATACAACAAATAAAAAGGAAAAGCTTAAATATCAAACTAATTGGACACAGATTTATTAGAGGGTATCCGGATGATAGTTCGACAGTCAAAAGGCCGACCCATATGGGCAACATGTAATATGTCGAGAGGTGCAAAAGGATGAAAGTGCTTAAGGTAGACAGGTTCAAATGTTTTGGGTTTTTTTTTAAATTCAACTTTTACATACCTTACTATCCATGTGGACTACGATTGGGAACAGTATTAAAAAAATGGTAATACTTTCCTGCACTCCACAAGGGTGCTGCTATATTCTAAACAAGTACCACAAACCGTCAAAAAAATAAAAATAAAACCCAGAATTATAGATTTAAAATATGAACTATGCGCTGACGTACACCACTAATGTACACCATGATAGGTGTTTTTTTTTTTTTTTTTTTTTACTGTCTTTTTATTTTTGAGGTGAACAACTGGATCACAAAGGACTGTTGAAAAAAGAAAACAATACACCACACAGAACCGCTCTATTTGAACTATCAGGAAAATTCACTTATTCATCATTGAATGTTTCTAACCCAATAGGGAGCACATAATCCATATTTTATATCTATGATTGGGAATAGTAACCCGTGCTGAGCGCAGCCGTAGCAGAGCGAGGCACCTTGCCCGAAAAGCACAACGAGCCACGCCGTACACTAATTGTGGCGATGTGACTTAAAATGGTAAATGGCACCCAAAAACAATTGTGTCAACCATTTCCATGTCAATCTTTCATGCATCTACTTCCTGGCCTAGTCGACCTGTTCCACGTCGACCATTTGGCGTTGATCTATTGACTGTCAACCTAATAACGGCCACCCACTGATCCACACCCTTGTAAAGAACATACTATCTGTATGAAACATTTGTAAACAACTTTTATTCAATAGGTCACATTGGGGAAACATTATAAATACACTTTGTACGTATATGCTCATGATCTACCTGGACTAGCAAAAAACCTAGCTTCATTAGGACAACTAATCATTGCTGAGCAGCTTCAATCCCACAAGTAGGATCGATCAACACTGATAAGTTGACCACACAAGCTAAGGCGCCAGTTACATTGCCAAGTATCTGGATGTGTGCCCAAGTAGTGCAAAACCAGCACAATGTTCACTGCAATTGGCAAGTACCAATTCTAGTTCGGATTTTTAGTCATAGTGGGTCAAGACCCACACACACAGCAATTTACGGAACACAAATTATGTGATTTAAAAAAACTTGACACATCTATGGCAGGCCTAAGATAACAGTGCCCGCTGCACTAACAGGAACAGCATGAAAATATTCATGTTTAGACCCCAGACACTTGCACAGAACATGCACATGTTGGCCTTTAATCTATTAAAAAGATACAATTTAAAGTACTGTAATTATAGTATATGTACTTTGAAACACTTTCAGATCCCCCCTCCTAAAGTTCTAAAGCAGTAAAGAACACAGAATCTCGAAACTGTCTAAAATGTAAGCAAGAGTATCAATACTGACCATACCCCATATTCCACTGCGACGTATTTACTAACAAAGCTGCAACGAGTTGGTATTACCAATGTTGCATTATTTACTGCATTAAAAACCTCCACTATTGTAGCTGTTTACTTGTGTAGAGACTGATTCATTTAAACACATTAGCTAGCCTTCAATAACAGTTTATCAGGGTTTGGAAGAAACTAAATTTACACATTGCATCCCTTGTTAAGGATCAGTGATGCTTTCGATGCCTCTACGCCAAATGCAACAGTTCGGGTTGATGAAAGAGGTAATTATTACCATTCACCAAATGCTTCTTGCAGGTTGGTAAATAGCGACCTGTTTACTACCATATGCTCATGTGTGTACAGTACAGTCTTTATCCTGTTATACCTGCTCCAAAAAAACAACATTTTCAGGAATGTCAGAGATCCCGGCTGTAAGTGGTGTAGTGATGCCTACATAACCAGAGAGAGCTTCTGCAGGAATAGATAGGGCTATGAACAAGGACATAGAAGTTGTGGCTATAATTAGGTAGGTGGTGGGTTTTTGGGATTGCTATTATCCTGTATGCAGCCAGCAGACTTCTGACAATATGACAAGAGATAAATAATATATTTGGGTGCAGCAGTAATGCATTGTACAGTCCCTAGTGACTACAGATCTCAGTCCCAGTCAGTGATCCTCTCCTCTTCGGGGATGACACTCCAGTTTGGGGACCTGACACCCATGGCTAGCCAGTTGAAGTCATCCACCTGGTCCCAGTTGTTCCTGCTCCTGTCAAGGCCGGCCAGCTCGTAGTCTTGGAGGATCCCGGGGTAGCTCCAGGTGAAGGGAGCGAAGTGGAGGCCGCTGCAGTCCTCGATGATGGCCCTGCTGGTGACGTGCAGGTAGAAGCGACTGTCCCGGGTGCTGTGGGTGCGCAGCTGCTGGCAGGGGACAGAGACCAGGCAGTCGGTGCAGTTGTCCACGAAGACGGAGGAGGAGACGGGGCCGCACAGCACCCGACAGCCACTCAGGCCCCTCATGTGCAGCGTACCCGGGCTGCCGGGCAGGGTGATGGTGCAGTCCCGGAGCTGGCTCAGCTGCACGTCCTTCTGCCGGATCTCCTCTGCCTCCATAGCCAGCACCTGGCCGGATCGGTCCTGTAGGCAGCACTGGGCGGTGGGCTGCTGCGCTGCCGGCTCCTTGCTCCGCGGGGGCTGGGGAGGCGCGGCGGAGGGGGCAGCTGGGGCCTCCTTCTTGCGGGACTTGAAGGCGAATTTCTTCTTGGGCTGGAGCTGCAGGCGGCGCTCCTCCAGGGCGGCCTGCAGGCGGGAGAGCTGCTCCTGGGCCTGGCGGACGTCGTAGGAGGGCAGGAACATCATGCTGTCATTCAGCAGCTTCTGCAGCCGCTGCAGCCTCTCAGACGCCTCCTCCGGGGCCCCGGCCTCCGGCTGTTCGCCGCTCAGCAGCTCCTCAATGGCCGCTCTCTCCTGCCCGAAGCTAGCGGCGAAGTAGCCGCTCTTCTCCTCCAGCACCCCCTGGCTCGCCTTCTCCTGCCGCTTCTTCCCGGCCTCCAGCTGCCGCTCCTGCTCCCGCCGCTGCAGCCTCTCCGGCAGCTGGGGCCGCTCCGTGCCCGCCACCTCCATGCCTGCTACTGACAGCGGTTGCTGAGTAATGGCGGAAATGAGCGTAGTAGGGAAACCCGCGTCGCTCCTGAGTGACGACACATGCCGGTCAGCTGACAGTGATCATGTGCCCGGTTGGCAGTGGTCACCGTATGGGCGATGCGGACACGTCACTAAGCAGCGTCAGCGTGTGCTTGTGTGGCCTCTCTCACATGGTGCAAGTAAGAGGCTGGGGATAGGAGATGGGGAAGAGGAGGAAGCAGCGGGGAGCGGAGGATGTGAGCAACCTGAGCAAGAAGCACAGGAAGCACCTGAAGGAATTTGGGGAGCAGCACCCCTTCTATGATCAGTGAGTGTGGCGGCTCACACTACCCAAGAGTCTATCTATCTATCTATCTATCTATCTATCTATCTATCACATGTCCCTTGTAGCAGCATGGATCAGCATTCAAAGATTTGTATGTATGTGTATCTATCTATCTATATATATATATATATATATATATATATATATATATATATCTGCTTTATTGAAAAATCCAGCAAGCTTCATATAAGCAGCATGGTGTAGCAACACGTAGACCTATCAAAGTACTGGGCATAAATAGTTCAGTATGCAATTGCCCCATACTGCAAAAGGCCCTTAGCCTGGATAATAATATCTGTTTCCTGGGATATGATATCCTATAAAAAGGTATGTAATTCATCCCAACAGCACACAATTCAGTATGCAATTTATTGGCTTGTTTAAAATCTCAAACACAGCATTTACAATAGATTGCAGTTGTAATGAGTTATACATAATCTACAGTACATGTATCACGTCACTGAATATCTTCTGTAACACATTATCATACATTTTTCTGAGTTGCCCATTACCGATGTGTGAATAAGCTGTTATTAAGTAAGGGAAGAGATACTCCTGTATGTTCACAGTGCCTCTATAAGCTAGCACCATCATAGAAAGTACCTGTAGCAAGAATATTTTATGCATTTTCTCATTAATATTTACATTAAACAATACAGTCAGACTCCTTTGTAACACCCCAGATATTGCGTGTTTGTATATTTTTATATAGAAATAGTAAATCAGCGTCTTACTTTCACTTATTTGATTGCAGAGTCTCTAAGAGAGAAGAAAAAACTCAGCTTGTACAGCTGGTAAGTGACTGGGACCTTTCAGAATAATGTATTTGCCCTCTTTAATCCATTACACAATATTTGCTGGTAATTTTATCTAATCTTCTGTCATCTTGAGGAAAGGAAACACATTCCCTTTGCGATCGCATCGCTGAATTGTGGATGCCCCAATGCTTTCCGCAACCTGACTGCAAAGGCAGGCGCAGAGCAGGGCATTTTTTGGGTCGCATTGGCCACGTGTGACGTCACGTGGCCACCCTTAACCTGCCCCGTTTCTTTTAGCATGTCCCTGCAACACCGCACTACCGCCTCGGACCACCCCGTCAATCAGGCAGAGGCGTTTGCATAAGTGAGATGCGATGGCATCTCACTGTGTGCACATGTGCAGTACGGCTCCTGTGCCTGCACACTGTTTCCAGACATTACATTAGTTTCTCATACATCCTAGAGGATGCTGGGGTCCACTTCAGTACCATGGGGTATAGACTGTTCCGCAGGAGCCATGGGCACTTTAAGACTTTTCAAGGGTGTGAACTGGCTCCTCCCTCTATGCCCCTCCTCCAGACCTCAGTTTAGAAAATGTGCCCAGGCATACTGGATGCACTCCAGGGGAGCTCTACTGAGTTTCTCTGAAAGACTTTATGTTCGGTTTTTTATTTTCAGGGAGGACTGCTGGCAACAGTCTCCCTGCTTCGTGGGACTTAGGGGGCAGAAGTAGGAACCAACTTCCTGAAGAGTTTCATGGCTCTGCTTCTGCTGACAGGACACCATTAGCTCCTGAAGGGTACTGAACACTAGCTGCGGCTATGCGCTCATTCCCACAGCCCGCCTTCACCCCGCTTACAAAGCCAGAAGAGAGGTGAGTGTAAAGAAGAGGATCTTCAGTCATCGTGACGGCTAAAAGGTACCGCGCAGCGGGCGGGAATGCTGCACGCCATGCTACCCTTCAACACAGGCACAGCGGGGCGGGGGGCGCCCTGGGCAGCATGAAACCTAATCAAAACTGGCTAATAAGGGGACATAAGTTGCTGAGGCACAGTCCTACCTCCGCCAGTATAAAAATTAGTATTTCAATTTTCTCTTCAAAGAACGCGGGTCCTCCTCCACTTCTGAACCAAGTATCAGGGTGCAAAACAGGGGGGGGCACAGTATAAATTGGTGCTGTATTGTGAATTTATCATTATAAAAGCGCTACAGGTCTGTGGGCATTTTTGTGTTACACAGGGTTTTTACCACTAGTTCAGGTTTGTGAACTGGCAAATCCTTTCTGTGTCCTTCTGACAGATTTTAATGTGGGTCTGTCCCCTATAAGTCCCGGAGTGTCTGTGGTTTGGTTGTGCATGTGTGTGACGTGTCTGACGCAGGGAGCTCTTCCACTGAGGGAGCCATTTTAGGGACACAGAGTTGTAATGTGGTTGCGCTGCCGGCACACCACGAGCCTGAATGGGTGAAAGAATTACGTGATAGTGTGAATCATATCAGTAAGAGATTGGATAAGTCTGAGTCTCATGCAGAAAACTGGAGAAAATCAGTGGAGGATGTGATTTGTCATAGTTCTGCCTTTTCATCCACAGGCGACCCCTCTGGGTCACATAAGAGACCATTTGCACAAATAGTACAAACTGATACCGACACGGACTCTGATTCCTGTGTCGACACTAGTGATTCCAGGGGAATAGATCCTAAATTGGCAAAAAGCATTCAATACATGATTGTTGCTATAAAAGAAGTCTTGGAAGTTACGGAAGCCCCTCCTTTACCTCAGGAGAAGGCTTTTTTTTTTATAAGGAAAAGAAAATTAATGTAACTTTCCCTCTTTCTCACGAGCTAAATACTCTCTTTGAGGGAGTTTTGGCAAACCCTGAAAAGAAATTTCAGATTCCCAAAAGAATTCAGGTTGCTTATCCCTTCCCGGCAGAGGACAGGAAAAGATGGGAGTCACCCCCCCCCCGTTCTAGACAGTGCCCTGTCACGTTTAACTAAAAAGGTGATTCTCCCTGCGCCTGGGACGGCTTCACTAAAGGAGGCGGCAGACCGCAAGTTGGAGACTACATTAAAATCTATTTATGTGGCCAATGGTACGCTACTCAGGCCCACCATTGCTTGTTCGTGGGTGAGTAGTGCTATCGAAAAATGGTCAGACAACTTGTCATCTGAAATTGACACGATAGATAAAGACGAGATACTCCTAACGTTAGGTCATATTAAAGACGCTGCTGCATACATGCTTGAAGCCATGAAAGATATTGGGCTCTTGGGTTCAAAAGCCGCTACCATGGCAGTCTAAGCTCGGAGGGCGTTGTGGATTCGCCAATGGAATGCTGACGCAGATTCCAAAAGAAATATGGAGGCTCTCCCGTATAAAGGTGAGGCCTTGTTTGGAGATGGGCAGGATGCTTTAGTCTCTGCGGCTACCGCAGGTAAGTCGACATTCTTGCCTTATGCTCCTGCGCCGGCAAAAAAGACACATCACTCTCAGATGCAGTCCTTTCGGCCCAACAAATACAAAAAGGGTAAAGGTTCCCCTTTCTTTGCAGGTAGAGGGAGGGGAAGTGGAAAAAAAGTCCACAGCGTCTCCAGGAACGCCGGAGCAGAAATCAACCCCTGCTTCTGCCAAATCTGCAGCATGACGCTGGGACTCCCGTGCGGGAGTCTGCTCAGGTGGGAGCACGTCTAAAACTTTTCAGTCAGCTCTGTGTTCAATCTGGCCTGGACCCATGGGTCTTGCAAATAGTGTCCCATGGATACAAACTGGAGTTTCAAGACGTCCCCCCATGCCGATTTTAAATCGACCTTGCCAGCTTCTCTTCCGGACAGAGAAGTAGTAACAGCTGCAATTCAAAAATTATGTCAGGATCAAGTCATTGTCCTGGTACCCTTGTCACAACAGGGATAAGGTTTTTATTCAAGCCTCTTTGTAGTTCTGAAGCCGGACGGCTCAGTCAGACCAATTTTAAACCTGAAATCTCTGAATTTCTACCTGAAAAGATTCAAGTTCAAGATGGAATCTCTGAGGGCAGTGATTTCCAGTCTGGAAGAAGAGGACTTCATGGTGTCAGTAGACTTAAAAGATGCTTACTTGCATGTTCCCATTTATCCTTCTCATCAAGCTTATCTGAGATTCGCAGTACAGGATTGCCATTACCAGTTCCAGATGTTGCCGTTCGGACTCTCCACGGCACCGAGGGTATTCACCAAGGTGATGGCAGAGATGATGATCCTCCTCCTTCGACAACAAGGAGTCAATATAATTCCTTACCTGGACGATATCCTGATAAAAGCGAGATCCAGGGAACGGTTAGTACAGAACATTGCACTCTCCCGGTCAGTAGTCCAACAACACGGTTGGATCATGAATTTTACGAAGTCGCAGTTGGAACCGACGACAAAATTGTCCTTTCTGGGGATGATATTGGACACAGAAGTACAGAGGGTATTTCTTCCAGTAGAAAAGGCTCTGGAAATCCAGAGAATGTTCAAACAGATTTTGAAGCCAACAAGAGTGTCTATCCATCAATGCATTTGGTTGTTGGGAAAGATGGTAGCGGCGTACGAGGCCATACAGTTTGGCCGATTCCATGCCAGAGTATTCCAGTGGGACCTGTTGGACAAGTGGTCCGGATCCCACCTACACATGCACCAGAAGATAATCCTGTCCTCCAAAGCCAGGATTTTGCTCCTGTGGTGGCTGCACAGTTCTCACCTATTAGAAGGATGCAGGTTCGGGATTCAGGACTGGGTCCTAGTGACCACGGATGCAAGTCTCCGAGGCTGGGGAGCAGTCACACAGGGAAAAAGCTTTCAAGGAAAATGCTCAAGTCAGGAATCCTGTCTTCACATAAACGTTCTGGAATTGAGAGCCATTTACAACGGCCTTCTACAAGCAGGGCATCTTCTTCAAGATCAACCTGTGCAGATCTAGTCTGACAATGTAACAGCAGTCGCGTACATAAACCGTCAGGGCGGAACGAAAAGCAGAGCGGCAATGGCAGAGGTGACAAAGATCCTCCTCTGGGCAGAAAGACATGCAAGAGCTCTGTCGGCAATTTTCATTCCGGGAGTGGACAACTGGGAAGCAGACTTCCTCAGCAGACATCTCCATCCCGGAGAGTGGGGCCTCTACCAAGAAGTCTTCGCAGAGGTGACGTCTTTGGGGAGTTCCTCAAGTAGACATGATGGCATCTCGTCTCAACAAGAAGCTTCAGAGATATTGTTCCAAGTCGAGAGACCCTCAAGCAATGGCAGTGGAAGCACTGGTGTCACAGTGGGTGTTTCGGTCGGTGTAAGTCTTCCCTCCACTTCCACTGATACCAAAAGTTCTCAAGCTCATAAGAAGAACAAGGGTTCGAGCGATCTTCATTGGCCAAGGAGGGCGTGGTAACCAGATCTTCAGGAGTTGCTCATAGAAGATCCTCGGCCTCTTCCTCTTCGCGAGGACCTGCTGCTGCTGCAGGGGCCGTGGGTGTATCAAGACTTACCACGGCTACGTTTGACGGCATGACTGTTGAGCGCCGGATCCCAGCCCAAAAGGGTATTCCCAAAGAAGTCATCCCCACTCTTATTCAGGCCAGGAAAGGAGTAACGTCTAGACATTACCACAGTATTTGGAGAAAATATGTGTCTTGGTGTGAATCCAAGAAGGCTCCTACGGAAGAGTTTCACTTGGGACGTTTTCTCCATTTTCTGCAGGCGGGTGTGGATGCAGGCCTAAGATTGGGTTCAATCAAGGTCCAGATTTCGGCCTTATCTGTTCTTTCAAAAACAATTGGCCTCCCTTCCAGAAGTTCAGACGTTCGTGAAAGGGGTGCTGCACATCCAACCTCCATTTGTGCCTCTGGTGGCAACATGGGACCTTAATGTGGTGTTGCAATTCCTTCAATCGGATTGGTTTGAACCTCTACAGGAGATAGAATTGAAGTTTCTCACTTGGAAAGTGGTCATGCTATTGGCCTTGGCATCCGCAAGGCGGGTATCTGAGTTGGGGGCCTTGTCTCACAAGAGCCCTTACCTGATCTTCCATGAAGATAGGGCAGAGTTGAGAACTCGCCAACAATTTCTTCCGAAGGTGGTTTCGTCTTTCCATATAAACCAGCCTCTTGTGGTGCCAGTGGCTATTGACACCTTCACTGCGTCAAAGTCTCTTGATGTGGTTAGAGCTTTGAAAATTTATGTCGCAAGGACAGCTAGGATTTGGAAAACAGAGGCTCTGCTTATCCTGTATGCTCCTAACAAGATTGTGTCCTGCTTCTAAGCAGACCATTGCGTGCTGGATCAGAGAGAAGATTCAGCACGCTCATTCCACGGCAGGATTGCCGATACCGAAGTCGATAAATGCCCATTCTACTAGAAAGGTGGGCTCATCCTGGGCGGCTGCCCGGGGGGGTCTCGGCATTACAACTTTGCCGAGCAGCTACTTGGTCAGGGGCAAACACGTTTGCAAAGTTTTACAAGTTTGACACCTTGGCCGATGAGGACCTCAAGTTTGGTCAATCGGGGCTGCAGGGTCATCCGCACTCTCCCACCCGTACTGGAGCTTTGGTATAACCCCATGGTACTGAAGTGGACCCCAGCATCCTCTAAGACGTATGAGAAAACAGGATTTTAATACCTAACGGTAAATCCTTTTCTCCTAGTCCGTAGAGGATGCTGGGCACCCGACCAAGTGCGTACTTTACCTGCAGTTGTTAGTTTTGTAGTTACACGAGTGTTGTGTTACGATTATTTTCAGCATGTTGCTGCAATTGTTCATGCCCGTTGGCATGTGTTAAGTTGAATGCCATGTTGTGCGGGATGGTTGATGTGTGAGCTGGTATGAATCTCACCATTAGTTTAAAAGTAAATCCTTTCCTCGAAATGTCCGTCTCCCTGGGCACAGTTCCTATACTGAGGTCTGGAGGAGGGGCATAGAGGGAGTAGCCACTTCACACCCTTGAAAAGTCTTAAAGTGCCCATGGCTCCTGCGGAAACGTCTATATCCCATAGTATTGAAGTGGACCCCAGCATCCTCTACGGACTAGGAGAAAAGGATTTACCGGTAGGTATTAAAATCCTGTTTTTGTGGTATATTTTCAGCCTGATACTTCAGAGGATGAGTCAAATCCTGAAAGCGAGGTGGAAAGTGAGCCAGAGAATGTCAATATATATCATCAGCTGCTGGCAACCTTAAAGCATGTTTCTGATGATGATGATGATGATGAAGAGGAGGATGATGATGAAGAGGAGGATGAGGATGACTGTGTTGAAGATGAGGCACAAGATGAAGAAAATGAACAATTGGTCACTAATGTAGAAGATGAGGATAGTGAAGGAGCAAATGAAGCCGAAAGTGAAGAAGAGCTGTCAGGAGATGATGCAGCAAAAGGTAGTAAGATGTCATTCAGCAGCTCATTGCTTCAGTCCCTAGATGGCATTGCATGCTAGATGTAGTTGTTCATCAAAACATGCAGACACAAGGGAATTTGGTGGGGGGGTGTAACTATGACCAGATCCACATTATACTTTCTCTGACGTCCTAGTGGATGCTGGGACTTCCGTAAGGACCATGGGAATAGCAGCTCCGCAGGAGACTGGGCACAAAAGTAAAAGCTTTAGACTAGCTGGTGTGCACTGGCTCCTCCCCCTATGACCCTCCTCCAAGCCTCAGTTAGATTTTTGTGCCCGGCCGAGAAGGGTGCATGCTAGGTAGCTCTCCTGAGCTGCTTAGAGTAAAAGTTTAAATAGGTTTTTTATTTTCAGTGAGACCTGCTGGCAACAGGCTCACTGCATCGTGGGACTAAGGGGAGAAGAAGCGAACTCACCTGCATGCAGAGTGGATTGGGCTTCTTGGCTACTGGACATTAGCTCCAGAGGGACGATCACAGGTTCAGCCTGGATGGGTCCCGGAGCCGCGCCGCCGGCCCCCTTACAGAGCCAGAAGAGCGAAGAGGTCCGGAGAAATCGGCGGCAGAAGACGTTCCTGTCTTCAGATAAGGTAGCGCACAGCACTGCAGCTTATCTTAAAGTCCGAGAAACTCCCGAAAATGAACATTGTAACGCTCCATGATAAATCTATTCACGTACATGATGTAACATAAAATTTTTAGCTATTAATATATAGTATGTGTTCTACAGCTGTTTCATATTGATACTTGTCATGGTGAGCTCAGACCGTAGACCGAACTGGGCTAGATATGCTGGAAACTAAGGGAATTCTATGACAATGGAAATGCTTTGCTTTAAATTACTATTTAGAAAAATGTGAAGACAGAGAAAGAACAGTCTGTTGCATGAGATGTTGCCGCTAGTAGGACAGTTTGGGGTGTGTTCATGAAGCAGTGAAAAGTGTGGAGAAGTGAGCCTGTGGAGAAGTTGCCCATGGCATCCAGTCAGCATTGAAGTAACACTTTTATAATTTGCATACTATACAATTGTACGGAGCAGCTGATTCGTTGCCATGGGCAACTTCTCCACAGGCTCACTTCTCCACTCTTTTTTTCACTGCTTCATGAATAGACCTCTTTGTTGGTTAAAATCTTTGACCTGAGGTCAGATGGTTTGCATATATTAAAGGCAATTATTTTAATATAAGTTCATATCATACACAGACCAAAAGCACTGATGTAGTATTTGCTGTTTGCATAATCAATATGTTTGGGGAATTGTTAATTAGTGTCTTTAGACAAACTTAATCTAATGTGTGCTAAAGCAGCGCACGCAAAAATAAAAGGATTTTTTCTTCTAATGTAATAACTTAATTGGGTGCTGCGGACAGTGTCAGCGTTCTGCCGATTTAGACGCAAGATTTAAAGCATTATGTTTTTCTCTGAAGGTGGATCTCACAGCTAAGTCACTGAAACCTCAGCACTCTCCATGGCCTGTAGACCATTACATATGGCACTTATACTTTTGTTTTTTTTATGCTGAAAATTTTACTTCGTCGTAGTTGAGATTTTTATGCTTCTAAATGACAGGATTCTAGAATTTCCTGCCTAATAGCAAATTACTTCTGACTTTAGTAGCTGTGGGGGTAATTCCAAGTTGATCGCAGCAGGAAATTTTTTAGCAGTTGGGCAAAACCATGTGCATTGCAGGGGGGGCAGATATAACATGTGCAGAGAGATAGATTTGGGTGTGGTGAGTTCAATCTGAAATCTAAATTGCAGTGTAAAAATAAAGCCGCCAGTATTTACCCTGCACAGAAACAAAATAACCCCCCCAAATCTAACTCTCTCTGCAAATGTTATATATGCCCCCCCTGCAGTGCACATGGTTTTGCCCAACTGTTAAAAAATTTCCTGCTGCGATCAACTTGGAATTACCCCCTGTATTGGCTGAGTTGTTGTGCAGGGTTTCTCTGGTTGCCACGGGGAAACTTCCTCATTCAGCCTGAGTTACTAGATATTTGATGTCCCAGCAAGTGGGAGAAAAGTGTGGTTTACAGAAACCATTGAAATGTTTATTTTTGATAGTCTAACCAGATTGATGTAAGCTAATATATGGTGTCTGTGATTTAAAGCGTATTCTGCGAATTATACTGGGGTAATAATGTTTAAAGCCCAATGGCGTGTATGTTAATCAGACTTTTTTTCTATATTATTCCTAGAGCATGTTGATGCAGGGGAGGATGTGGAAGGAAAAACCGAGCCTGGAGATCCAGCCCAAGTAGGAGAGGAATTCACAGATCTTAAACATGAATCTAAATTTAGTTTAGAGACCAATTTCATGGAAGGTGATGCAGAAGACCACAAGAGCATCCCAATATTGCCCCCTGCTGCGGCCTCTGAAGGTATTATTGTATTCATTTCCTTGAACCGATTAGACTGTTTTTTCTTTTTTGGGCTGTACTGTAGTCTGCCATGCATTCTCTGTAAGTTGATCTGTGGAACAAACCACAATCATTTCGCTTTTTTTCCGATTTAGATCCATTTAAGAAGCATATCGACCAAGAACTGGATGAGGACGACATTAACCAGATTACAACCAACTCTAAAACAACAGTCTCTTTGAAGGTAAAGCATAATTGTTACACTCATTAGGCTGTGCCTTCCTCCTCTCTCTACTTCTTGTTCAGTTGACCCAGACGAAGATGAAAGTAAAGACATTTCCGACGTACTGCCAGTGTTAGCAAGCTGTCTGTAGCAGTAATTTCTGTAGCACTGTTATTTGTAGCTAGGAAGTTACATTTTACTTTTACCTAATCTGTTGTGTTTGCCGCTGCAACTCCCCCCCCCTCCTCCTCCTCCTCCTCCTCCCTCCCTCCCTCTCCCAATAGATTTGTCTTAGGTGGTGCATGCAGTGTTGTGTTATGATTCATTTTTCTTGACCATGTTAAGGCTTTATATTTGGTGTGGTTAAGAGTACAGGTCTGGATTGACGTTCATTAATAATACATTGCAGTATTGAAGATTCAAGCTGCTGTGCAATGGTAGAATTGTTACAGTTCTCCTCTTTATCACCTCAGTGGTCTACGTTGGGTCAGTTGGTGTTTTCATCGACCTTTGGAAAGGCTCGTCCATTAAAATCGGAGAAAGAAACTGACCTTAAAAAGCTCCATCTCCACAAGCCACTGCACTCCACTTGGACCAAACTGAACAGTCCTTTCCTAAGAAGGCAAAGTGATCAGAACTTCACCTCTCTACAGAAAGAACTTTTCACCATTATGGGTTCTTATAAAGACTTGTTTTATCCAGCCAGGATGGCATCAGGGGAAGAGATCAGACATGTCTACTGTCTCCATGCTCTCAATCATGTGCTGAAAGCAAACTCGCAGGTCCTCACCAACAATGCCAAGAAAAGAGATGAGAAGGCCATGCTCGATGAAGAGGACCTACGAGAC
Source organism: Pseudophryne corroboree (assembly GCF_028390025.1). Taxonomy (NCBI): domain Eukaryota; kingdom Metazoa; phylum Chordata; class Amphibia; order Anura; family Myobatrachidae; genus Pseudophryne; species Pseudophryne corroboree. The sequence goes on along the minus strand of NC_086447.1, from coordinate 778,653,303 downwards.
CAGGGCCTGACCAGACCAAAGGTATTTTTATTTCCTGCTACTTTATGTTTTAAAAGTATTCCATTGCTTTTATACAAAATTAAATACACGAAGATCACCAGATACAGCTAGGTATATATGTTACCTCTACTCCATGTATTTAGCACAGTGCTGGAATGCCACCACTTCCCTTTCTGGACACATGCCCCTTGGTGCACGGACAGAAAAGTAAATAAATGCTCTATGTGCACATATAGTAAAGTTCTCTGTAACATCCACAGGTCCTCATTGTTGTGCCATTCCGAGAGTCTGCCTTGCGGGTAGTACAAATTATGATCAGCCTCATGGAGGTCACTGGTCGGAAAGTTGAAGTGAGCAACAAGAAAAGGTTTAAAGACGAGTTTGGTTCCGAGCCTGAGGATAAACCCCCCAACCTGAAAAGGCCTGAGGATTATGAAGCCATGTTTGCCGGGAATATTGATGACCATTTCAGGATAGGTGAGGATGAAAGTCAGCTCACAGTTGTACCCAGTTTCTCTCCGTTATCTACTTTATTGTGCTATAATGCCACCCTGTATTTTTCAATAAAACTTCATACCTGTTTTACTTATCAATCCTCAGTTGATCTAAATCTGGGTACACACTTGGCCAACACTTCGGTGGACCCGCTGTGACCAATCGGCCGATCCAGGTCAGCACATACACTTACCGATCGGCCACCCGATGTGTCATCTTGACATCACAGCTGGGTGGGCATTTGAATTTGCTTGCCCAGCTTTGACTTCAGTCCTCGCAGCAAGTGTACGGGTGGTTGGCAAACCGCCTGTATACACAACCGCATGCATCGATATCGGTCATCGGCTGTGCTGCACTCAACGTCATTCACAAACCTATCATTTGTATACACCGGTCAAACGACTCCCAATATATATATCGGTCGCTTGCCCGTTGTGTACCCAGCATAAGGTATCTGTAAAGTGTCCTGGACTGTAAATGTTAGAAGCCCATTAACGTTCTAGCATGTTTTTGTGGGAGGAAACTGAGCTCACATAGGAAACGCGTACAATTATAGAAAAGACTTGCAAACACACACAGATTGGACCCTGGTGGGAAACAGGCCTGAGAGTAGTGCTAACCATTGTGCAATTCTTGCTGTCTCTGGTTAACAGGATTGGCCATTCTACAGAAGATCATGAGACTTTACTCTCCTTTCTACTCTTCGGACATTATCATTGCTTCTCCACTTGGGCTGCGTACCATCATTGGTAGTGAAGGAGAGAAAAAGAGAGACTTTGATTTCCTTTCTTCTATAGAACTTCTCATCATTGATCAAGCGGATATATATTTAATGCAGAACTGGGAACATGTACTGGTAAGCATTTACTGCAGCAGTAACATAAACATTCTGCTTTGCTCTTTAGTTACTAAAGTCCCCAGGAAGTCATCGATGACGGAAAAAGTAAACCGTATTTGTAAGGAATAATTTCTGCTTCAGGGTCCACAGGTTATCCGCAGGATAACATTGGGATATGAGGTAGCGACAGCGTATTGGCACCAAACGATCAAAGCTTTCGGTCACCCAGAATGCAACGGACTCGTTCCTATATCCCCGCCTCCTGGCTCAGGCAATTCAGTTTTTTGTTTGGTGCGGCAAGAGCCGGACCATGGTCAATGGGCTGCTGGTTTTTAGCAGCCATAAGCTTTTTTATTTTATTATTATAGTCTTACTATATTTCTTGAGTAATCTTTCTAAAAAGCGTCTTATACGTACCTTGGAAAGAGTTGTCCAACAACTCCCTGCCGGGTCGTGACAACGCTTACCCTCGTGTACAGTGCTGTTTCAGCGGGCATCTGTGTAGGATGTACTAGCAAGTCCAGCAGACGTTACCAGGCTGTGGCCAGAGCACGGGGAGAAGGTAAGGCATCGGTTCCGCTTAGTATGGGAAATGCGAGACACAGCCGCACTGTTTCGGGATGGAGACTACCGAACAGTCGCTGTCGCGGCTACCACCTTGGGTGCACCAGCACTAGGCCTCAGGGATCATAGGCTCCAGGGGTACTATGAGGCCGTGATCCCTAGGGTTGAATGTCAGCAGTGGGGAGTAAGACGCTCCCTTGGTCGCCCCTCCCCCCGGTTCATGACCAGTTTCCTCCGAGTTTCCCGCCATGAACTGAGTTCCAGCTTCTGTCTGAGACGCAGTGTATCTAAAAAGACCCAGTCGCAGCATAGGCAGCTGTATGACTGGTGCGTCGGTGTTTACTTGGGCGTCTGTGTTCACTGTAGGTTCACGGGGCGATTGTGTACACTAATAGCGTCTGGATCCACTCAGCGTTCACTAACGTATTGATCGATCCTGGAAGCGGGGTGAAGTCTCCCTGACAGTCTCTGTCTACCTTTGGTACGAATAGTTGGATAAGTGCCTGATGCATATGAGTCTGTAAATTATTGCTGCTGTTTTCTTTCGCTGTACGACTGAATACGTTTAAACTTCTCTATAAGGTAATACAGTAATATGTTTCTCTAATGTCCTAGAGGATGCTGGGGACTCCGTAAGGACCATGGGGATAGACGGGCTCCGCAGGAGACATGGGCACTTTAAGAAAGAATTTAGTTTCTGGTGTGCACTGGCTCCTCCCTCTATGCCCCTCCTCCAGACCTCAGTTTGATACTTTGCCCAGAGGAGCTGGGTGCTTTTCAGTGAGCTCTCCTGAGTTTACTGATAGAAAGTATTTTGTTGGGTTTTTTATTTTCAGGGAGCTCTGCTGGCAACAGACTCCCTGCATCGTGGGACTGAGGGGAGAGAAGCAGCCCTACTCTCTGAAGCTAGGTCCTGCTTCTTAGGCTACTGGACACCATTAGCTCCAGAGGGATTGGTACGCAGGATCTCACCCTCGCCGTCCGTCCCGGAGCCGCGCCGCCGTCCCCCTCGCAGAGCCGGAAGATAGAAGCCGGGTGAGTATGAGAAGAAAAGAAGACTTCAGAGGCGGCAGAAGACTTCATGATCTTCACTGAGGTAACGCACAGCACTGCAGCTGTGCGCCATTGCTCCCACACACCTCACATACTCCGGTCACTGTAAGGGCGCAGGGGGGGGGGGGGGGGGCGCGCGCGCCCTGGGCAGCAATATAAACCTCTTATTTGGCAAAAGGAGCATATATACAGCTGGACACTGTATATATGCATGAGCCCCCGCCAATTTTACACTTTTAGCGGGACAGAAGCCCGCCGTCGAGGGGGCGGGGCTTCTCCCTCAGCACTCACCAGCGCCATGTTTTTCTCCACAGCACCGCTGAGAGGAAGCTCCCCGGACTCTCCCCTGCTTATACCACGGTAGAAGAGAGGGTTTTAAAGAAGAGGGGGGGCACATAATTCGGCGCAGATAATAACAGCGCTACTGGGTAAACATTAAATTGCTGTGTTTTTTCCTGGGTCATTTAGCGCTGGGGTGTGTGCTGGCATACTCTCTCTCTGTCTCTCCAAAGGGCCTTGTGGGGGAATTATCTCCAGATGAGCATTCCCTAAGTGTGTGGTGTGTCGGTACGTGTGTGTCTGAGGTAAAAGGCTCTCCTAAGGAGGAGATGGAGCAAATGTGTGTGTGAGTGGTGTCTCCGTCGACAACGCCGACACCTGATTGGATATGTGAAATAAAGTGCTGAGGTAAATTTATTGCACAAAAGATTAGAGAACAGACAGTGAATCTACACAGGTCTATCCCTATGTCGCAGAGACCTTCAGAGTCTCACAATGCTCACTATCCAAAATAATAGACACTGATATCGACACGGAGTCTGACTCCAGTGTCGACTACGATAATGCAAAGTTACAGCCAAAACTGGCAGAAAAGTATTCAATATATGATTATTGTAATAAAAGATGTTTTGCATATCACTGATGACTCATCTGTCCCTGACACGAGGGTACACATGTTTAAGGGGAAGAAAGCTGAGGTAAATTTCCCTCCTCTCATGAAGAAAAAGAGCGGGAATCTCCAGACAAGAAGCTGCAGCTTCCCAAAAAGAATTCTCAGGGAGTATCCTTTCCCTACTAGGGCCAGGATACGATGGGAATCTTCCCCTAGGGTGGACAAAGCTTGGTCACGTTTACCCAAAAGGTAGCGCTGACTTAACAGCTATCCTCAGGGATCCTGCAGATAGCTTGCAGTAAAAGTACTTTGAAGTCCATTTACACACATTCTGGTACACTACTCAGACCGGCGATTGTGTCGGCATGGGTTTATAGCGCTGTAGCAGCGTGGACAGATACCTTATCAGCGGAGATTGAAACCCTAGATAAGGATACCATGGTATTGACCCTAGTATATGTATATGTGTATATATATATATATCTAAAAGATGCTGTCATATATATATATATATATATATATATATATATATATAAAAAACATGCCCAAAGAGACATTAGTCTACTGGGTTCTAGAGTCAACGCTATGTCGATTTCTGCTAAAAGTGTCCTGTGGAACATGCAATGGACAGGTGATGCCGACTAAAAGAGGCATATGGAAGGTTTACCTTACAAGGCTGAGGAATTGTGTGGAGAAGGGCTCTCGGACCTGGTCTCCACAGCTATAGCTGGTAATTCTGATCTTTTGCCTTATATTCCCTCACAGCCTAAGAAAGCACGACATTATCAAATGCAGTCCTTTCGGTCGCAGAATAACAAGAAAGTACGAGGAGCGTCCTTTCTTACCAGAGGTAAGGGTACAGGGCACAGCTAGTTCCCAGGAACAGAAGTCCTCCCCGGCCTCTACTGCATCCAACGCATGACGCTGGAGCTCCGTTAAGGTAGTCTGCCCCAGTGGGAGCACGTCTTCGACTCTTCAGCCACATCTGAGATCACTCACAGGTGGTTCCCGGGGCAATAAAAAATTGTTTCTCAGGGTTACAAGCTGGAATTCGAAAGGTGCCTCCTCGCCGGTTTTTCCTTATCGGACCTACCGGCTTCTCCCCCAGGAAGGGAGATCATATTAAATACAATTCACACATTGTATCTCCAACAGGTGGTGCTCAAGGTTCCCCTCCTGCAACAAGGAAGGCGATATGACTCAACCTTGGCTGTAGTCCCGAAACCGTACGGTTCGGTCAGACCTATTTTTAAAATTAAAATCTCTGAATCTATACGGGAAAAGGTTCAAATTTAAAGTGTAATTGCCCAGAGCGATTATCGCCAGCCTGGAAGGGGGGGATTTGATGGTGTATCTAAATATAAAGGCTGCATACCTTCATGTTCCCATTTATCCACCCCATCAGGCGTACCTGACCATTGCGGTACAGGATTGTCATGACCAATTTCAGGGTAATTGGCGGAAATAATGGTGCTCCTACGCAAGCAAGGAGTCACAGTTGTCCCATACTTGGACGATCTCCTAATAAGGGCGAGATCAAAAGAGCAGTTGTTGAACAGCGTGTCACTTTCGCTGAAGGTGTCACAGTAACACGGCTGGATTCTCAATTTCCCGAGGTCACAGTTGGTTCCTATAACTCGTCTGCCCTTCTTGGGTATGATTCTGGATACAGACCAGAAATGGGTTTACCTTCAGATAGAGAAGGCCCAGGAACTCATGACTCTAGTCAGGGACCTATTGAAACCAAGACAGGTGTCCGTGCATCACTGCACTCGAGTCCTGGGAAAAACATTCCCTTCAGCAGGTTCCATGCGAGGACTTTCCAATGGGACCTACTGGACAAGTGGTCCGGGTCACATCTACAGATTTATCAGTTGATCACCCTATTCCCCAGGGCCAGGGTATCTCTCCTGTGGTGGCTGTAGAGTGCTCACCTTCTAGAGGGCCGCAGATTCGGCATTCAGGACTAGATCCTGGTGACCACGGACGCGAGCCTCCGAGACTGGGGAGCAGTCACACAGGAAAGAAATTTCCAAGGTCTTTGGTCAAGTCAAGAGACTTGTCTTCACATCAACATATTGGAACTAAGGGCCATATACAACGCCCTACGTCGAGCGGATACCTTTCTTCGCGACCAACCGGTTCTGATCCAGTCAGACAACGTCACCGCAGTAGCTCATGTAAACCGCCAAGGCGGCACAAGGAGCAGAGTGGCGATGGCGAAAGCCACCAGAATTCTTCGCTGGGCGGAGAATCATGTAAGAGCACTGTCAACAGTGTTCATTCCGGAAGTGAACAACTGGGAAGCAGGCTTCCTCACCAGACATACGTCCTGGAGAGTGGAGACTTCATCAGGAAGTCTTGGCACAGATTGCAGTTCGGTGGGGACTGCCACAGACAGACAGGATGGCGTCCCGCCTCAACAAAAAGCTGCAGAGTTATTGCGCCTGGTCAAGAGACCCTCAGGCAGTAGCGGTAGACGCCCTAGTGACACCGTGGGTGTTCCAGTCAGTCTATGTATTTCCTCCTCTTCCTCTCATACCCAAGGGTTGAGAATAATAAGAAAAAGGAGGAGTGAGAACAATCCTCATTGTTCCAGATTGGCCACGAAGGATCTGGTATCCGGATCTGCAGGAAATGCTTACAGAAAATCCGTGGCCTCTTCATCTAAGGCAGGACCTGTTGCAACAGGGCCCATGTCTGTTCCAAGACTCACCGCGGCTGCGTTTGACGGCATGGCGGTTGAACGCCAGATCCTAGCGGAAAAAGGCATTCCGGATGAGGTCATTCCTACGCTGATAAAGGCTAGGAAGGACGTGACATCTTAACATTATCACCGTATATGGCGAAAATATGTTTCTTGGTGTGAGGCCAGGAATGCTCCTGCAGAAGAATTCCATCTGGGCCGTTTCCTTCACTTCCTACAAACTGGAGTGAATTTGGGCCTAAAATTTAGGCTCCATTGAGGTTCAGATTTCGGCCCTATCCATTTTCTTTCAAAAAGAGTTGGCTTCTCTACCAGAAGTTCAGACGTTTGTAAAAGGAGTGCTGCGTATCCAGCCTCCTTTTGTGCCTCCGGTGGCACCTTGGGATCTTAACGTGGTGTTAAGTTTCCTAAAGTCACACTGGTTTGAACCACTTAAAACGGCGGAGTTAAAATATCTCACGTGGAAGGTGGTCATGTTATTAGCCTTGGCTTCGGCTAAACATGTGTCAGAATTAGCGGCTTTGTCACATAAAAGCCCCTATCTGGTTTTCTCTGACGTCCTAGTGGATGCTGGGACTTCCGTAAGGACCATGGGGATAGCGGCTCCGCAGGAGACTGGGCACAAAAGTAAAAGCTTTAGACTAGCTGGTGTGCACTGGCTCCTCCCCCCATGACCCTCCTCCAAGCCTCAGTTAGATTTTTGTGCCCGAACGAGAAGGGTGCAGGCTAGGTGGCTCTCCTGAGCTGCTTAGAAGTAAAAGTTTAAATAGGTTTTTTATTTTCAGTGAGTCCTGCTGGCAACAGGCTCACTGCATTGTGGGACTAAGGGGAGAAGAAGCGAACTCACCTGCGTGCAGAGTGGATTGGGCTTCTTGGCTACTGGACATTAGCTCCAGAGGGACGATCACAGGTTCAGCCTGGATGGGTCCCGGAGCCGCGCCGCCGGCCCCCTTACAGAGCCAGAAGAGCGAAGAGGTCCGGAGAAAGCGGCGGCAGAAGACGTTCCTGTCTTCAAATAAGGTAGCGCACAGCACTGCAGCTGTGCGCCATTGCTCTCAGCACACTTCACACTCCGGTCACTGAGGGTGCAGGGCGCTGGGGGGGAGCGCCCTGAGATGCAATAAAACACTATAAAAACCTTATATGGCTAAAGAAATGCATCACATATAGCTCCTGGGCTATATGGATGCATTTAACCCCTGCCAGTTTTCCTGAAAAAAGCGGGAGAAAAGACCGCCGTGAAGGGGGCGGAGCCTTTCTCCTCAGCACACAAGCGCCATTTTCTTTCACACCTCCGCTGGAAGGACGGCTCCCTGACTCTCCCCTGCAGTCCTGCTACAAGAATCACGGTAAAACAAGAGAGGGGGGGCACTATTGGCAGCAAATATAAACAGCTATAAAGGGAGAAACACTTATATAAGGTTATCCCTGTATATATATAGCGCTCTGGTGTGTGCTGGCAAACTCTCCCTCTGTCTCCCCAAAGGGCTCGTGGGGTCCTGTCCTCTATCAGAGCATTCCCTGTGTGTGTGCTGGGTGTCGGTACGATTGTGTCGACATGTATGAGGAGGAAAATAAATCAGATGAATTAAATGAGGTGTGTGATAAAGCGTGGGTTTCCCCCGATAAAAAACTGCTGATTTCTAATAAATTATTGGCACTATACCCTTTCCCGCCAGAGGTTAGGGCACGTTGGGAAACACCCCCTAGGGTAGATAAGGCGCTCACACGCTTATCAAAACAAGTGGCGTTACCGTCTCCTGATACGGCCGCCCTCAAGGAACCAGCTGATGGAAGGCTGGAAAATATCCTAAAAGGTATATACACACATACCGGTGTTATACTGCGACCAGCAATCGCCTCAGCCTGGATGTGCAGCGCTGGAGTGGCTTGGTCGGATTCCCTGACTGAAAATATTGATACCCTGGATAGGGACAGTATATTATTAACTATAGAGCATTTAAAGGATGCATTACTATATATGCGAGATGCACAGAGGGATATTTGCACCCTGGCATCTAGAGTGAGTGCGATGTCCATTTCTGCCAGAAGAACGTTATGGACGCGACAGTGGTCAGGTGATGCGGATTCCAAACGACATATGGAAGTATTGCCGTATAAAGGGGAGGAGTTATTTGGGGTCGGTCTATCGGACCTGGTGGCAACGGCTGGAAAATCCACCTTTTTACCCCAGGTCACCTCTCAGCAGAAAAAGACACCGTCTTTTCAAACTCGGTCCTTTCGTCCCTATAAGGGCAAGCGGGAAAAAGGCCGCTCATTTCTGCCCCGGGGCAGAGGAAGGGGAAAAAGACTACACCAGGCAGCCTCTTCCCAGGAGCAGAAGCCCTCCCCCGCTTCTGCCAAGTCTTCAGCATGACGCTGGGGCTCTACATGCGGACTCAGGCACGGTGGGGGGTCGTCTCAAGAAATTCAGCGCGCAGTGGGCTCACTCGCAAGTGGACCCCTGGATCCTGCAGGTAGTATCACAGGGGTACAAATTGGAATTCGAGACGTCTCCCCCTCGCCGGTTCCTGAAGTCTGCTCTACCAACGTCTCCCTCCGACAGGGAGGCAGTATTGGAAGCTATTCACAAGCTGTATTCCCAGCAGGTGATAATCAAGGTACCCCTCCTACAACAGGGAAAGGGGTATTATTCCACGCTGTTTGTGGTACCGAAGCCGGACGGCTCGGTGAGACCAATTTTAAATCTAAAATCTTTGAACACTTACATAAAAAGGTTCAAATTCAAGATGGAGTCACTCAGAGCAGTGATAGCGAACCTGGAAGAAGGGGACTATATGGTATCTCTAGACATCAAGGATGCTTATCTCCATGTCCCAATCTACCCTTCTCACCAAGGGTACCTCAGGTTTGTGATACAAAACTGTCATTATCAGTTTCAGACGCTGCCGTTTGGATTGTCCACGGCACCACGGGTCTTTACCAAGGTAATGGCCGAAATGATGATTCTTCTTCGAAGAGAAGGCGTATTAATTATCCCTTACTTGGACGATCTCCTGATAAGGGCAAGGTCCAGGGAACAGTTAGAGGTCGGAGTAGCACTATCTCAGGTAGTGCTACGTCAGCACGGGTGGATTCTAAATATCCCAAAATCACAGCCGATTCCAACAACACGTCTACTGTTCCTAGGGATGATTCTGGACACAGTCCAGAAAAAGGTTTTTCTCCCGGAGGAGAAGGCCAGGGAGTTATCCGAGCTAGTCAGGAACCTCCTAAAACCAGGACAAGTGTCAGTGCATCAATGCACGAGAGTCCTGGGAAAAATGGTGGCTTCTTACGAAGCGATTCCATTCGGAAGATTCCATGCAAGAACTTTTCAGTGGGATCTGCTGGACAAATGGTCCGGATCGCATCTTCAGATGCATCAGCGGATAACCCTATCTCCAATAAATATCCTAGAACTAAGGGCCATTTACAATGCCCTAAGTCAAGCAAGGCCTCTGCTTCAGGGTCAACCGGTATTGATCCAGTCGGACAACATCACGGCTGTCGCCCACGTAAACAGACAGGGCGGCACAAGAAGCAGGAGGGCAATGGCAGAAGCTGCAAGGATTCTCCGCTGGGCGGAAAATCATGTGATAGCACTGTCAGCAGTGTTCATTCCGGGAGTGGACAACTGGGAAGCAGACTTCCTCAGCAGACAAGACCTCCACCCGGGGGAGTGGGGACTTCATCCAGAAGTCTTCCAAGTGATTGTAAACCGTTGGAAAAAAACAAAGGTGGACATGAGGGCGTCCCGTCTCAACAAGAAACTGGACAGATATTGCGCCAGGTCAAGGGACCCTCAGGCAATAGCGGTGGACGCTCTGGTAACACCGTGGGTGTTCCAGTCGGTGTATGTGTTCCCTCCTCTGCCTCTCATACCAAAAGTACTGAGAATCATAAGAAGGAGAGGAGTAAGAACTATACTCGTGGCTCCGGATTGGCCAAGAAGAACTTGGTACCCGGAGCTGCAAGAGATGCTCACGGAGGACCCATGGCCTCTAACTCTAAGAAAGGACCTGATTCAGCAGGGACCTTGCCTGTTCCAAGACTTAACGCGGCTGCGTTTGACGGCATGGTGGTTGAACGCCGGATCCTGAAGGAAAAAGGCATTCCAGATGAAGTCATCCCTACCCTGATCAAAGCCAGGAAGGATGTAACCGCAAAACATTATCACCGCATTTGGCGGAAATATGTTGCGTGGTGTGAGGCCAAGAAGGCCCCTACAGAGGAATTTCAACTGGGTCGTTTCCTGCATTTCCTGCAAGCAGGATTGTCTATGGGCCTAAAATTAGGATCCATTAAGGTTCAAATTTCGGCCCTGTCGATCTTCTTCCAGAAGGAACTGGCTTAAGTTCCTGAAGTCCAGACTTTTGTAAAGGGGGTACTGCATATACAGCCTCCCTTTGTGCCTCCAGTGGCACCCTGGGATCTCAATGTGGTTTTGGGATTCCTAAAATCACATTGGTTCGAACCACTTGCCACAGTGGATTTAAAATATCTCACATGGAAAGTGGTAATGCTGTTAGCCCTGGCTTCAGCCAGGCGCGTATCAGAATTGGCGGCTTTATCCTATAAAAGCCCTTACCTGATATTTCATTCGGATAGGGCGGAATTGAGGACTCGTCCTCAATTTCTCCCTAAGGTGGTTTCAGCGTTTCACATGAACCAACCTATTGTGGTACCTGCGGCTACTAGGGACTTGGAGGACTCCAAGTTGCTGGACGTAGTCAAGGCCCTGAAAATATATGTTTCCAGGACGGCTGGAGTCAGAAAATCTGACTCGCTGTTTATACTGTATGCACCCAACAAGCTGGGTGCTCCTGCTTCTAAGCAGACGATTGCTCGTTGGATTTGTAATACAATTCAGCTTGCACATTCTGTGGCAGGCCTGCCACAGCCAAAATCTGTTAAAGCCCATTCCACAAGGAAGGTGGGCTCATCTTGGGCGGCTGCCCGAGGGGTCTCGGCTTTACAACTTTGCCGAGCAGCTACTTGGTCAGGGGCAAACACGTTTGCTAAATTCTACAAATTTGATACCCTGGCTGAGGAGGACCTTGAGTTCTCTCATTCGGTGCTGCAGAGTCATCCGCACTCTCCCGCCCGTTTGGGAGCTTTGGTATAATCCCCATGGTCCTTACGGAAGTCCCAGCATCCACTAGGACGTCAGAGAAAATAAGAATTTACTTACCGTTAATTCTATTTCTCGTAGTCCGTAGTGGATGCTGGGCGCCCATCCCAAGTGCGGATTGTCTGCAATACTTGTATATAGTTATTGTTACAAAAAAATCGGGTTGTTTATTGTTGTGAGCCATCTTTTCAGTGGCTCCTACGTTTATCATACTGTTAACTGGGTTCAGATCACAGGTTGTACGGTGTGATTGGTGTGGCTGGTATGAGTCTTACCCGGGATTCAAAATCCTTCCTTATTATGTACGCTCGTCCGGGCACAGTATCCTAACTGAGGCTTGGAGGAGGGTCATGGGGGGAGGGAGCCAGTGCACACCAGCTAGTCTAAAGCTTTTACTTTTGTGCCCAGTCTCCTGCGGAGCCGCTATCCCCATGGTCCTTACGGAAGTGCCAGCATCCACTACGGACTACGAGAAATAGAATTATCGGTAAGTAAATTCTTATTTTCCATATGGATAGAGCAGAATTGCGGACCCGTTCACAATTTCTGCCGAAAGTGGTATCATCTTTTCATATGAACCAACCTATTGTGGTGCCTGTGGCTACACGTGACTTGGAGGATTCCGAGTTACTTGATGTGTTCAGGGCTTTGAAAATTTACGTGGCCAGAACGGCTAGAGTCAGGAAAACTGAAGCGCTGTTTGTCCTGTATGCATCCAACAAGATTGGTGCCCCTGCTTCAAAGCAAACTATTGCTCGCTGAATTTGTAACACGATTCAGCAAGCGCATTCTACGGCTGGATTGCCGTTACCAAAATCGGTCAAGGCCCATTCCACTAGGAAGGTGGGCTCTTCTTGGGCGGCTTCCCGGGGGGTCTCGGCAGTACAGCTGTGTCGAGCTGCTACTTGGTCGGGTTCAAACACTTTTGCAAAATTCTATAGGTTTGATACCCTGGCTGAGGAGGACCTCATGTTTGCTCAATCGGTGCTGCAGAGTCATTCGCACTCTCCCGCCCGTTTGGGAGCTTTGGTATAATCCCCATGGTCCTTACGGAGTCCCCAGCATCCTCTAGGACGTTAGAGAAAATAAGATTTTTCTTACCTGTAAATCTATTTCTCGTAGTCCGTAGAGGATGCTGGGCGCCCGTCCCAAGTGCGGACTTCTTCTGCAATACTTGTATATAGTTATTGCTCCAATAAGGGTTACGTTATAGTTGCATCCGTCTTGCACTGATGATATGTTGCTTTCATACTGTTAACTGGGTAGTTATCACAAGTTATACGGTGTGATTGGTGTGGCTGGTATGAATCTTGCCCTTGGATTAACAAAATCCTTTCCTTGTACTGTCCATCTCCTCTGGGCATAGTTTCTCTAACTGAGGTCTGGAGGAGGGGCATAGAGGGAGGAGCCAGTGCACACCAGGAACTAAATTCTTTCTTAAAGTGCCCATGTCTCCTGCGGAGCCCGTCTATCCCCATGGTCCTTACGGAGTCCCCAGCATCCTCTACGGACTACGAGAAATAGATTTACCGGTAAGTAAAATCTTATTTTCTCTTACAGACTTGAAATGTATCTGTAGTTGATTATGTGCTCAAATTGCTTATTATACTAATGTATAACCTGTGACTGATTGCTAGTGTGATTGCTGACTTTACTATTTTCTGTGTATTCCAATCCTCAATGCTGGTGCAAAGCAAGGAGGAATCGGATTGAAAGTCACTTTACAAATTTTAAAGTGATTGCAGTCACAATTTTGTGTAGTTAACACTGTGAAGGTGTGTGATTTATTTATCATGTCTAAGAGAGGCAAGGGTGAGGAGGATACACTGGGGGTCATTCCGAGTTGATTGCTAGCTGCTGATGTTCACTGCGTAGTGATCATTTAAAAAAAACAGCAAAACTACGCATGCGTATGGGGCGCAATACGCACGCGCGGCATACGGGTCCAAGGAGCTTAGTTGTTTTGCACTGCTTATAGCGACGATTCCATTTGCACAGCCGATCGCAAGGAGATTGACAGGAAGTGGGAGTTCATGGGTGTCAACTGACTGTTTTCAGGGAGTGTTTGGAAAAACGCAGGCGTGTCCAGGCGTTTGCAGGGCGGGTATCTGATGTCAATTCCGGGACCTTTGTCGCTGCAATCATCGCACAGAATAAGTAACTACAGGGCTGGTCTTGTTCTGCACAAAATGTGTTTGTACCCGCTCGGCTGCACAGGCGTTCGCACACTTGCAAAGCGAAAATACACTCCCCCGTGGGCGGCGACTATGCGTTTGCACGGCTGCTAAAAGTAGCTAGCGAGCGATCAACTCGGGATGAGGGCCACTCTCCACAGCAGCACCAACACTCATGTCATGTTTGTCTTGCAAAGCTGGGTTAACCTCTCAGGATCTGGTTCAAAATGGATTATGTGCAAATTGTTTTCGCTTTTGCACAGACATTATCCAGTATAGCTGAGTGGATAATGCCAGCTCCTATACCAGGGATAGGTTTCCCTATTAACCCTTACATGCAACATTCCACCTGGGGTTTATCACATCCAGTACACGAATCGGCAGCCTCTCAACAGAAATGGTCTGAAAGGCCGGTAGTAAGTAAATCACATAGACTTGAAACAACATCTTCACAGCCTACATATGTTTCAGATGAGGACTCGTCGGAGGATGAGGACTCATTGCACTCCGGGGTCTGCATGCAGAGACGAGGAGGAAGGCCTCAGCTCAGTGGACATTCCTGAGCTTAATTAGTGCTATGAAAGCAATTCTATCCTTAGAGGAGGCAGCAGAGCCTTTGTTAAAATCTAAGGCACCAGTGTTTTAAAGGTCCCAAAATAGTTAAGACTGAGTTTCCTGGGTCAGAACAGCTGACGGAAATTATGCAAGAGGCTTTTGTTACACCCAGTAAGAAGTTTAGAATTCCAAGGAAATGGAATTCCCATTATCCTCTTCCGGCTGGGGTCAGTTTAAAAAGGGAGGTAGCTCACACAGTAGATACGCATGTCATCCGATTGATGCAAAAATCTACATTACCGCTGCCTTCAACATCATTAAATGATGTCACGGATAGGAAAATAGATGGTTTTCTTAAAACCATTTTCTCCTTGTCTGGGGCAATCATAAGACCAGCCATGGCTTCGGCTTGGATGGCAAAAGCAGTGGCAGCCTGGCCTGATGCGTTGGAGGATGACCTTTCAGTGGCATCTAGAGAGCAAAAATCCCATATTGCACATATCAAACAGGCAGCTATTTTTATGGAAGAAGCAGCCTTGGATATGGTTACAATTGCCTCTCAGGCATCAGCCTCAGCAGTAGCAGCTCGCAGAGCGGTTTTGCTACGTATATGGAAAGCTGACTCTGAATCTAAGAAGGTTCTGGAGTCTTTACCAAAAAGAAAATCTCCAGTAAAAGGTAAAGAATTAAACAGTATTTTGGAGTCAGAAGCAGACTCCAAGAAAGTGAAGTTTCCTTCCACACATAAATCCAAGCCTAGATTTCCAGCTTTTCGGGCATTTCGGACTCAAGGAAAAGCAAAAGGAAAGGGTTATGGCAAACAGTCTCAATCTGACAAGTCTGGTTGAGAGTTCTTTGAGGAAGCCCCTGTGGGAGGAGCGAAACGCGTCAGAAGCTGAACTGTTGGACCCCAGCTGGAGTTAGACCCGTAGTACATACCGGCCGCAGCATTCATCTGCTGGTTGTATTTTTTGAGTGGAGAGGAGCCGCTCACCGGTGCCCGCAAACGGCACGTAGAGGTGGAGACCTGTGGAGCATTCAGACCGAGCAGGACAGGTTGTAGCAGGCGCCAGTGCAGGTGCCGTTTTCCCCGCAGCTAGAAGCCAGTGTGGTGGACATCGGGATGTACTCCTGCTGATACTACCTGCTCACACCTCACGTAAGATTCCGGTTGAAAACGGCTCTCATTTCATTTTATTGACCTATGTTGGATTATTACATTCAAAGGAACTTTGATACAAAGTGACTGTTTATTGGAAACATCTATTATACGGGTTCTACCAGCAGCTACACTTGATCTATATTTTTTTGACTTTGTATATCAAGTCATTTAGCTATAAAGCTAGTTTTTACACCTCTGTGCACAGAATATGCTTAAGTCCACCTCCTTTTATTGTAAAGTATATATACTTGTCATCTTAGATGTTTAAATTACTAAGACCGGTCTTGTTTTATGATTTTGTGATTATTCATATATTTATTTTTAATTTAATAGGAGTCTGTTATTTTTGTCAGCCATATCATATAAATTTATAATATAGCGCAAAAGTTTCTAACAATTGAAGTCTGGTAAAACTAAAAAGCATTGGGCTGCCAGAGGGCCGGCTTGTGAAACTAGAAGATAAACCATCAGCCTGATGGTGCGGGCCTCCACCTGGGGGGCAGCAGTCTACCACAGATGCCTGGGTGCAAGAAGCGGTATCTCGCTGTTATGCATTTGCCTTCAAGAAACACCCTTCTCAAAGGTTTTTTTTTTTTTTTTTTGTACCAGCCTGTCTTCAGTGAAAACGAAGGCCAGGGCTTTGCAAGAGGCAGTTCAGAAGTTGCTTCAGTCAGGAGTGATAATTCCAGTTCCACCTGCGCAACAAGGACAAGGTTTTCATTCCAACCTGTTCTAGTCCAGAAGCCAAATGGGTTGTTCCGGCCCATACTCAATCTCAAAGTGCTGAACAAGTACATCTGGGTACCTCTGTTTCATATGGAGACTTTACATTCCATTATTTTGGCCATGGAGCTGGCGGATTTTATGGTATCCCTGGATATCCAGGATGCTTACCTTCATGTTCCTATAGCACTGTCCTATCAGTGCTATCTCAGTTTTGCTATCCTCCAGCAACATTTTCAGTCTCAGGCCCTACTATTTGGACTGGCCACAGCTCCCAGAGTGTTCACCAAAATTATGGTGGTAATGGCACCTTATCTCCATCAGCAGGTGATAAGGATTTTTCCATACCTTGATGATTTATTAATCTTGGCACAATCTCAGGAATTGCTACAGTGTCATCTGCGGCAGACAATAGCTTGTTTGCAGAGACACGGTTGGTTCATAAATTGGGCAAAGTCTTCCCTGGTTCCGTCACAAGGGATGACTCGCTTGGGGGGTGGTGTTGGATTTGAGTCTTCAGAGAGTAATTTTACCTCTGAACAAAATATCCAAAATTCAATCAAGGATTCAAGAGCTGCTACACAGTCAAAGGGTATCCATTCATGCAGCATTGCATGTTATGGGGTTGATGGTGTCGACATTTGACATAGTGGAGTATGCTCCGTTCCACTCAAGGCCTCTGCAACATCTGATCCTTTCAAAATGGAATGGTTTTCATTAGACAATAAAACCGCAGACTATGGTCCTTCCTCTAGAAGTAAGGAGGTCATTAGTCTGTTGGCTGCAGACATCCCATCTGGACAAAGGGAGGCCCTTTTGGATATCAGATTGGGAAATTCTGACAACGGATGCCAGCCTTCAGGGCTGGGGAGCGGTGTCAGGAAGGAGTTGCTTCCAGGGGCAGTGGACCAAGGAAGAGAGTTGCCTGCCAATAAATATATTGGAACTTCGGGCCATATATATGGCACTTATTCAGGCAAAGGACATCCTTCAGGGGAAACCAGTCCAAATCCGCTTGGACAATGCAACGTCAGTAGCGTACCTCAACCATCAGGGAGGAACTCGCAGCCAAAATGCAATAAAAGAGGTAATTCACACGTTTAAAGTGGGCAGAACTTAATCATCCAGCCTTGTCCGCAGTGTTCATTCCGGGAGTCCTAAACTGGGAGGTGGATTTTCTCCGTCAACGTGCCATTCATGCAAGCGAATGGGCTTTACACCCTGAGGTCTTCCAAATTCTGGTAGACAAGTGGGGGTTATCGGAGATAGCTCTTTTGGCGTCCCGTCAGAACAACAAAGTTCCCACATACGGGTCAAGAACAGAGGATACCAAAGTGATCTTTGTGGATGCCCTGTCAGTGAGATGGGACTTTCGTATGGCCTATGTGTTTTCACCAATCGCCCTGTTCTCCAAGGTGATGCGAAAGACAAAACAAGGAAGGGGCACCGAGATACTAATAGCTGTGGCTTGGCCCAGAAGACATTGGTACACGGATCTGCAGAGGTTGTCGATGGATGCTCCATTCCTACTCCCTCAACGTCCAGATCTACTGTCTCAGGGTCCTTGATGTCACAAGCACCTGGATCAACTGTTTTTGACGGCGTGGCTCTTGAGACTTCCATCCTGAAAGCAAGAGGATTCTCACAATAGATAATTCAAACAATGCTCAGAGCAAGGAAACCTTCCTAAGCTCGCATTTATCATCAAATATGTCAAGCCTATATTCAATGGTGCAGTTTCCGGAAATTTGATTTTAGGTCTTTCAGAGTTTTCCAGAGTCCTAGCATTCCTTCAGTTAGTAAAGAACGAAGGTCTAAGGGTTGCTTCTTTGAGAGTGCAAATGTCAGCATTGACTGTATGTTTCCAAAAGAAAATTGCTAACCTGCAGGATGTGTGCGTTTTATCCAAGGAATGCTGCGCATTCAACCTCCTTTTGTTCCCCCTACAGTGCCTTGGGACTTAAGTTTAGTCCTAAAGGCCCTTCAAGTTGCCCAATTTGAACCACTAAAACGAGTGGATTTTAAATGATTGACAGCTAAAATTCTCTTTCTACTGGCTATTGCTTCAGCTAGAAGAGTTTCAGATTTAGGGGCATTGTTATGTTGCCTTTTTCAGATTTTTTTTTTTTTTTTTATCCAGATAGAGCTGTTCTCAGAACCAAATCTGGGTATCTTCCTAAGGTGGTGTCTAAATTCCACCTTAACGAAGAAATTGTACTCCTGGCCTTCCAAGGGCCGGACCCTTCTGCCGAAGATGCATCACTGGACGTAGTCCATGCTTTAAGGATCTACGCGGATCGTACCAGTGCCATCAGAAAAACAGACATTCTCTTCGTTCTCTACAAATTTCACAAGAGAGGATGGCCTGCTGACAAGCAGACACTGGCTTCGAATGACGATTTCAGAAGCATATTCTCAAGCTGATCTACCTGTTCGGGCGAAGGTAGTTCCATCATGGGCAGCACGGCGTGGTGATTCAGAAGAACAGATATGTAAGGCAGCCACATGGTCTTCCATTAACACATTCATTAGACATTATGCCTTTGATACCTTTGTCTCTCAGGATGCTGAATTCAGGCGAAGGATCCTCCTGCCCAATCAGGAGTGTCCCCACCACTAAATTGCTTTGGGACATCCCAATGTTATCCTGTGGATAACCTGTGGACCCTGCAGGAGAAATAATCATTACGGTAGACTTACTGTTGATAACTTTCTCCTAAGTCCACAGGGATACCACCCTGACGCACCTGATTTGAGGATTCTTTCACTTACTAACCTCTTCCTTCTTGTACAGAAGGAGGGTGTGCATGTGTGTTTTTCTCGCCTGATTAGGGCTCTCAATGATGCGCCCTCCTTGAGCTTTGGAAAACAACTGAATTGCCTGAGCCAGGAGGCGGGGATATAGGGACGGGCCCGTTGCATGCTTGGAGGCCGATAGCTTTGATAGTTTGGTGCCAATCCACTGTCGCTACCTTATATCCCAATGTTATCCTGTGGACTTAGGAGAAATAGAGTTATCAACGGTAAGTCTACCATAACGATTATATTCTGGGTTGGGTTGTGTGTTATTCTAACTGCAAATTCAGTCTAGAACTTTGTTACTTATCTTGTTTCAGCACCTGATGGCTCACCTCAACCTGCAGCCTACGGAGTCTCACGGTGTGGATTTCTCCCGTGTCCGTATGTGGAGCCTCAGCAATTGGTCCAAGTACTATCGACAAACACTGCTGTTCAGCGCCTTACAGGAGCCCCAAATAAACTCTTTATTTAATAAGCATTGCTTTAATTACAGTGGACAAGTAAGTCCAATGACGGATGATTCAATCTTGCAAATAGCAAGTCAAACCTAACAAATAATAGTATTAAAAGTGTGACACAGTCGTCATGGATTTAAGGGTAATCGGTTCTCTGTTTTATTCCTATTTAGGTGGCGGTGAGGAACATGCCAATAACTGGCTCTATTTCCCAGGTTATGGTGCAACTCCCTCATGTGTTTCAGCGATTAGAGGCGGACAGCTTGCTCTCTGTGATAGATGCAAGGTAAGACTGGGAACTGCAGAGTGCAACCTGTTACAATTTTGAAACCGTTCTTTCAAAGCATTGGGTATGGGTGATCGGCAGCTGTGATCCCGGCGGTCAGCATACCGACCTCTGGATCCCGGCCGCAAGAATGCCGGCAGGAGGGCAAGTGCAATATACTAATATGTTGACTTTATAAACTGCAGAACAGATCAAATTTTGATGTTAATTAAATGATTGCTCCATGAGAAAAATTGGAGAGTCTGATACAATATTTGCTTCTATTGTGCACTTATCTTCTTTCTGTTATATGCATATAAACTGCTCTGCTTCCTTAGATTCCAGTTTTTCACTGACAAGATCTTGCCACAATACCGAGACGCCATTATGTCGCACACGCTGATCTTTATACCTTCCTACTTTGACTATGTGCGGCTCCGAAACTACTTTCAAAAAGAGGAGCTGAACTTCACACACATCTGTGAATACACGGACAAGCGGGGAATCTCTAGAGCTCGTCAGTTCTTCCTGAAAGGAGACAGACAATTCCTCCTAGTCACGGAGAGATTTCACTTCTATAAGAGGCGAGTATGATTGGGCTGGTCATTTCAATCAGATTTCGTGCCTGGAGAATGACTTTATTAGAGTAGGGATTGGTAACCTTATACACCACTTTGGGCTACCTCTATCCTACAAAAGGCACGTTCGTCACCTTTATTCACGTAATAAATTATCTTAGAAAGGATACTGATCTGTAGCAACATATGAATGGGGATTTTAAATAAGTGTTACAGGTTCTAACAAACAAATTGACAATACAGCAGGAATGCTTGTGGCCCCGCAGGAGAAGGGGTAAGCTCAGAGCCTGTTGCCAGTAACTTCATTAGAGCATCTTTTTAGTGCTTTAGACCACTGGTTCCAAACTGGGTGACGTGGCACCCAGGGGTGCCTTGGGGCCATGCAGTGGTGTCCTGTATTGGTGCTCCAGGACCAATTCAAATGATTTATGGTTCATATAATATGTAGATTGATTTTATTGTCATTGTTAAATAGAACAACCAAATTAAGATCTGGGACAGTCATGTGGACAAACAGAAGCAAATCCTGTCCCTCAGCACATAGCTGAACCTAACAATGACATATTAACATATTACTTAACGTTAATATTTTTTTCGGAATTTCTCAATAAGAAACTTATGGCCTTGAGGTGCTATGAAAAAATTCTAATACTCTAGGGCAGTGGTAAGGAACCTTTGGCACTCCAGCAGTTGCTGAACTACACATCCCAGCATGCCCTGCTACAGTTTTAGCATGGCCAAATAGCAAAACTGTGTAGCAGGGCATGCTGGGATGTGTAGTTCAACAACAGCTGGAGTGCCAAAGGTTCCCCGTCACTGCTCTAGGGCGTCGTGATTCAAAAAAGTTTGGGAACCACTGCTTTAGACAAACTGAGAGTAACTTAGTTTATTTTTCATCCACTAGGGGTCACTGGAGTACTCTTGGGATATGGACTTCTTCCGCAGGAACAGGGCACTGAATATTTAAATTTAGAACACTCCACCCCCTCCATATCCCAGAGTACCTCAGTGTTTTTTCTGTGCTCAAGTAGCAACAGGCTTATGTGGCTCAGTCCACAATTATTTTGAATATTTTTATTTTTTTGTTGTTTTTTATTTTTTCACACCACATCCCTTTCCCCCTTCCAAAAGGCCAGGGTCAGGGATAGTGGAAGCTGCTACAAGCAGCTGTGGCGTGTCGGTCCTCACTAAAAGAGCACCCTCACAGCCAGAGCAGACATCCTGCAGAAAGGCTGGCCGGTGCTTACAGAGAAGCCCCGTCGGAGCCTCACCACAGGAGTCCAGGTATGTTGGTCGGGGCGGTCAGCTCACGCTGCCGCCCCACTGTGTGGGGACAAGGTTTTCTTTACATACTGCCTCCGCCCGCCGCTGCTCAGAGCCGCTTCAAGGGACCGCACTCTCCGCCTCCCGCTGTCTGTTCTCCAGCGCGTACCCGGCTCCCGCTGGCCGCCCCACACTACCGCTGCCCGCCCTGGCCGATTGGTTGCCTCTACCCGCAACGGAGCATACAGGGGGGGGGGGAATCACGGCACCATTACAGGCTGCAAGCAGCTGCACGAGGGGGGACAAGCAGCTGCAGTATGCTAGGCTGCAGGGATAATATACATAGGATTTTGATACAAGGTTATATATCAGTTTGAAAGATTATAACCTGTACTGTGACTATAAGTGTAAGCATGGCAGCCGTTTTAACCATGCTTCCTGTGTCTTCCTGTTGTGATTCCAGAATGTTCCAGTACTACATCTCTACTCCACCGGAGGTGCAGGGGTGTTAGTGGGAATTTGGGATCACATTTCATAGTACTGGCCACGTGTACTGCACTTGGCCAGATATATATATATATCACACACACCTTAGTACTATTTTACTGAGTCGTGCAATTATCTGTCTTTGTATATTGTATTGTCTGTCTCCATAATGAGTAAGGCACCAGCAAAAATTAAAAAGCAGGTTCACTGCAAGGTCTGTAGCAGTGTGTTACCGGATGGATCTACCACATGTAAAGTATGTTTTGTGGATTCAGTTACGAATACAATTTCTGCTCCGGTTTTAAAGCCAGTTTCCTCCCCGGACCCTCCATGGGAAATGCTAGCCAATGTACTGGCTGGGTTGCAATCAGAATTGACCGCCGCTCGACAAGAGCGAGAAGCGGCAAGATCTGAGTCTAGGGTGAGACCGCCAGAACTACCGGAGGCGTCTCAGCCTTGCGAAAGGTCCAAATCCATTTTGGGTAGACGGGATAAATTTCATATGTCTTATGATTTACCTGTTTCAGCTATGTTGCATTCTGACGATTCCATGCCAGACCTCATGGCACAAGATGAGGGTGAGGAGGGCGAAGTGGAGTCAGATAGTGATGATTTTAACAGCCCAGGCATTTATAATCTCATCAGAGCGGTGCGCCAGTCTCTGAAGTTTACAGAAACGGAGGAGCCTCTGACAAATGATGAAGTCGTATTTACTAAACAACAGAGATCTCCAGTGTGTTTTCCTGTTTCGGAGTCTCTTAATAAGATGTTAGTAGAAACACGACAGAATCCAGATAAACGGTTTTCTATACCTCGCAGATTTAAGTCTAGTTACCCGTTTCCAGACTCGGTGAAATGTACATGGGAGAATCCACCAATGGTTGATTCGTCGGTGTCGAAACTTACAAAGAAATTAACCATACCAGTGCCAACTGCTACTACGCTTAAAGACCCTTCAGACCGCAAAATAGAAACTATGCTAAAGTCCATGTATGTAGCAGCAGGAGTGCTGCTCAGACCTGGGTTGGTTGGCATTTGGGTCACTAAGGCGCTCATAGTATGGATAACAGAACTCAAGTCTGCCCTACATGACGATCACCTTATACTTCTTGCTGATCAAATGTGTGAGGCTGCGGAGTATCTATGTACAGCTTCTACTGACGTCTGTCAGCTCACTTCTCGCATTTCATCGTCACTGGTTACAGTACGACGAGCTCTCTGGCTGCGCACTTGGCAAGCGGAGGCAGAGGTCAAAAGAGGTATAGAGGCGTTACCTTACGGTGGCGAGAAGTTGTTTGGTCCTGAATTGGACAAATGGATCTCTGAAGCCACAGGAGGAAAGTCTGTTTTCTTACCATTGCCTCCAACGGTACCAAGACGGAGGTACTCTGGACCTGCGTTCAAATCCTTTAGACCTCAGCCCTTTCGCGGGTGTGGCAGAGGATCAGCCACGCCTAGTAGACGGGGTCGAGGACGTGGTTTCCAACAAACCAACTCAAGACGCTAAGGTCACCGACAAGCCAGTGGCATGACGTGCTCCCAGCCCATTTCGGATCTCCAATTGAGGGAGCACGCCTTCAGACGTTCCATTTGGCGTGGTTCCAGACATCCACAGATGGGTGGATCCGCAATTTAGTGTTAAGAGGTTACAAAATAGAGTTCGACTGTCTTCCGCCACTGCGGTTTTTCAAGACAGGACTACCTGTCTCGGACGACAAGAGGGCGGTTCTGCAAATTGCTATTCAATCCCTACTGGATTCAGCAGTTTTGATTCAGGTCCCGGTACAACAACAAGGTCAGGGTTATTATTCCAGTCTGTTTGTGGTACCGAAGCCGGATGGCTCAGTCAGGCCAATATTGAACTTAAAGGGTCTCAATCAATACGTCACTTACTACAGATTCAAGATGGAATCTCTGCGGTCAGTAATTGCAGGGTTAGAGCCAAAGGAATTCATGATTGCACTAGATCTCAAGGATGCGTACTTACACATTCCGATTTGGCCACCACATCAGAGGTTCGTGCGTTTTGCAATACGCCAGAACCATTACCAGTTTCAGGCTCTACCGTTTGGCCTCTCGTCAGCGCCTTGGGTATTCACCAAAGTGATGTCTGTGATGATAGCTCATCTCAGATCCATGGGAGTGACAATAGTTCCGTACTTAGACGATCTGCTCATCAAAGCCCCGTCTCAACAGAGGCTTCTCCAACATGCGCTGCTAACGTACAATGTACTGGTTCACCACGGTTGGATTGTCAACTACAAGAAATCATATCTAATTCCATCTCAACAACTTCAATTCCTAGATATGATTCTCGATACGGTAAATCAAAGAATTTACCTACCACAACAGAAGGTACAGATTATTCGCCATCTGGTACAATTAGTGCTCAAGCCACGCACAGTCTCGGTACATTTGTGCATTCGCCTCTTAGGAACAATGGTGGCGGCTTTCGAAGCGCTTCAGTTCGGAAGATTTCACTCACGTCCATTTCAACTGGATGTGCTCGCACAGTGGTCGGGTTCGCATCTGCAGATTCACCACAGGGTGAGGTTGTCGCCACGGGCAAGGGTGTCTCTACTCTGGTGGCTCAAGGTACACAATTTAACCGCAGGGAAACTGTTCGGCGGCTGGAATTGGATAATTCTAACGACGGACGCGAGTCTCAGAGGTTGGGGAGCTGTAGTTCAAAATTGTCAGCTCCAGGGTCTCTGGGCGGATTACGAGAGATTGCTGTCTATATATGTCCTGGAACTCCGCGCAATTTACAATGCGCTACGACAAGCAGTACACATGCTTCGGTCTCAGACTGTCCAGGTGCAGTCAGACAACGTGACGGCAGTCGCGTACATCAACAAACAAGGAGGAACGAGAAGCCGCATGGCAATGCGGGAAGTAGCTCGAATCCTCAGTTGGGCAGAATACCACCAGGTGATATTGTCGGCAGTGTTCATTCCGGGAGTGGACAACTGGGAGGCGGATTATCTCAGCCATCGGGATTTTCATCCAGGAGAATGGGCATTAAATCCAGAAGTGTTTCACATGTTGGTCCAGAGGTGGGGTTACCCTCAAGTGGACCTGATGGCGTCTCGCCACAATCACCAAACGCACCAGTATGTGTCCAGAACGAGAGATCCAAAGGCAGTGGCGGTGGTTGCTCTCACAATCGCTTGGCCGTACAGCCTAGTGTATCTGTTTCCACCGTTTCCGCTGCTCCCTCTGGTGCTAAAACGGATCAAAAGAGAGTCTGTCACAGTCATACTAGTGGCGCCTCATTGGCCTCGGAGAGCTTGGTTCACTGATCTCCGAGGACTACTCGCAGACCATCCTTGGCCACTCCCACTACGTCCGGACTTGTTACAACAGGGTCCGTTCCTTTACCCCGATTTAGCGCGGCTGCGTTTGACGGGGTGGCTATTGAGACCGCACTCTTAAGAGAGGGCATTCCAGAATCGGTTATACCAACCATGTTAAGAGCTAGGCAGACAGTTACGGCAGCTCATTATTACAGAATTTGGCGTGCCTATATAGGTTGGTGTGAAGCTCGGAAGTTTCCGACATCATGTTTCAAGTTATCCTGTCTTTTGTTATTTCTACAGACGGGGTTAGATGGAGGACTGCGTTTATCTACACTAAAGGTGCAGGTATCTGCATTGTCAATTTATTTTCAAAGACGATTGGCTCTATTGCCGTCGGTACACACTTTTCTGCAAGAGTACAGCCTCCATTCATTCCACCTACAGCGCCATGGGACTTGAATCTGGTTTTAGATTTCTTACAGTCTTCATATTTTGAATCCTTACAGCAAGTGGATATAAAGTTTCTCACTTGGAAAACAATTTTTCTTCTAGCCTTAGCTTCGGCAAGGCGTGTTTCAGATTTGGATGCCTTGTCATGCAAGCCACCGTATTTGGTGTTTCATGATGACAGAGCGGAACTTCGGACGAATCCCGCTTTCTTACCAAAGGTAGTGTCATCTTTTCACATCAATCAACCAATAGTAGTTCCTGTGTTAACAGGAACTTCTGGAACTTTGTATGTGGTACGCGCATTACGCGTTTATGTATCCCGAACGTCTACAGTTCGTAAGACGGATACATTTTGTTCTCTATGATTCTGCCAAGATGGGTTGGCCAGCGTCTAAGCAGACCTTATCCAGAAGGATAAAACTGACTATACGTCAGGCTTACCTTCATGCTAGGTTACAGCCGCCTACATCAGTAACAGCTCATTCCACACGTTCTGTGGGAACTTCATGGGCAGCTGGTCGTGGAGCTTCTACGACGCAGCTTTGTCGTGCGGCTACATGGTCATCAGTGCACACGTTTGTGCGCTTTTACAAGTTTGATACGTTTGCGGCATCAGCATCTAGCTTTGGCCGCCTAGTGTTACAGGTGCCAAACAGCTCTCCCGCCCAAGGGGGAAGCTTTGGTACGTCCCAAGAGTACTCCAGTGACCCCTAGTGGATGAAAAAGAAAATAGGATTTTGGTACTTACCAGGTAAATCCTTATCTTTGAATCCACAGGGGGCACTGGACACCCACCCAGAGCAGTTTTACCTGGTTTGTGGTAAGTTCAGGGGATCTTATGGTAACACACTCTCACCGACTGGTTCAAATTATCAAGTTCTGGTTATGGTGTCAACTGTTTAGTTGTCAGTAACGTTCTGTGTCAACTTCATTGTTGTCCGTTATGTTATATGTAATAATCCATTGTCAACCTCTCTATAGCTCCTGTTCGGCTCAGTAAAAAACACTGAGGTACTCTGGGATATGGAGGGGTGGAGTGTTCTAAATTTAAATATTCAGTGCCCTGTTCCTGCGGAAGACGTCCATATCCCAAGAGTACTCCAGTGCCCCCTATGGATTCAAAGAAAAGGATTTACCCGGTAAGTACCAAAATCCTATTTTTGTTATTAGAGCTTTGACATACATTAATATGATATACAGTGTAACTACCCATCAATATGTGAAACCTTTTCTGTATTCAGATGATAAAAAATGCACTGTGTTGTAATTATTTCTAAATGTGTATGCATTGCATGCAAACCAATATTTCCTAACCACTGTCTCCGTACACATTTGCATGTTGAATTCCACATTTGTTTTCAATTGTACGGGCATTTATTCATTTTTATGGTTTTACATATTGTAATATTTAATATTTTAATGTTGGAGTGAATGAATCCGGAGCATCTGAGTGGGCGGGTGATTTACAGCAGCAGTTAGGTTGGGAACCTCTGATGTTATCGCAAAACATTTGTAAAATCTCACTAGTGCAGGTGTTCTCAACTCCATTCCTCAGGTACCACCAGCAGGTCATGTTTTATGGATTTCTTTAATTATGCGCAGGTGGGTTACTCTATTTGGCTCAGTAATTATTCCACCTACAGACCTAAATCCTCAAAACATAACCTGTTGGGGAAACTTGAGGGTTAAATTTGATCACCAGAATCTAGTGCATTAATTAGATTTTTACAACTGATATTTGTTCACACATTCAGAAGTAAAAGTCCTTTATCTGGACTGAGGGGGTAATTCAGAGTTGGTCGCAGCAGCAAATTTGTTAGCAGATGGGCAAAACCATGTGCACTGCAGGGGAGGGGGGCAGCTATAACATGTGCAGAGACAGTTAGATTTAGGTGGGGTGTGTTCAAACTGAAATCTAAATTGCAGTGTAAAAAAAAGAAAAGAAAAAAAAAAAGCAGCCAGTATTTACCCTGGACAGAAACAAAATAACCCACCCAAATCTAACTCTCTCTGCAAATGTTATATCTGCCTTCCCTGCAGTGCACATGGTTTTCCCCAACTGCTAACAAATTTGCTGCTGCGATCAACGCTGAATTATCCCCAGAATCAAGAAGAAAAAACAAATGTTAATTGAATAATGTGCTGAATGCTTTACCATTAATTACGGTGTATATAAATAGAATCTGAAAGACCTAGATGGACACTAATATAAAAACTGTTTGTGTTTTCAGGTACACTCTGAAGGGTATCAGGAACCTTATATTCTACGAGCTGCCCACTTACCCTTCTTTCTATAGTGAGGTGTGTAACATGATGAAAGCGTGGCATCGAGGGGAGGAGGCCACGTGGACCTGCACAGTTCTGTACTCCAAGTATGATGCTCAGAGACTGGCTGCCGTGGTGGGTGCAGAGCGGGCAGCTCAGATGTTGCAGTCAAAGAAAAATGTGCATCTCTTCGTTACCGGGGAAAATAATTGACTGCGATAAAGAGACTGAGAACCATCTACCTAGAACTTTAACTATATTTTGTACAGAATGACTTTTTTACGTGACATATAATAATATGCTTTTAACAACTATAATATAGTGACTTTATAAATTCACTATAATCCAAGCACCATTGCTGCGTCCTTGTGATTATTCCACCAGGTAGAAACTATAGATCAGGAACAGTGTGTAATCGGAGATTCCGGACACTTTAGAGTTTCCTTCCCCCTCTTTCACCCATTTGAAGATCTAGCTTAATGAACGGTCACAGACATGTCCTGCATTCTCTTTACTCTCTAACGATGTTATGGTGAATGAGAATCCCCACCTAAAATGTTTGCTCGTACAGATCACCTCTGTAACACCACCATTGTTCCAGTTCTGAACATAGGTAATTTATGGAGATTGAACAGATAAGAAAATTGAGGCCTCCCTTAAGATGGTTTACACAGCGACAGGGTCCTCCCTTTGACTCTGTTTAGCTTTGGCTTGGGTCAAGGCAGTGGAGAGGTTTTGGAAACAATTGGTGGATGGTTTGAAATTTGACAAACCTTGATCAGATTTGCTAATTCTGGAGGAGTATGTCCATGAAGCCTGTATATCTTGGGGTAGCCCCATTGACATGGGGCTCATTGGAGCTAGAACTACAGCCTTTGTAGTCTAGGCATGCTATGACCTCTGGATTTGTACTTGGGAGGTGGATTTTGAGTCCCTTCTGTCCTCTTTGGTCCTGAAGTGCAAAAAATATTTTCCCAGGCCACAGGTGGAAACGGTTACTTTCTCCCTGTCCATAAAAGCAGTGTTATTCCCGGGTTGGATACCGGGTCAGTGGCAGCGTAAACATCGACACGGGACCCGTTCACTAGATAGGGAGAGGCGGCACGGAGATGAGCTCATCTCCCAGCGCCGCCTCCGCCCCATTGCCGCTATGGCAACCGGCCTGGCATATTGCCGGGTCGGTTAGCCTCCTGTTAGGGTCTAATGCTAGATCTCACTCGGGAAGGACCCGTTTCCAATTCCTGGGTGGGCTCCGGCTTTGGCAGTGTGAAAGGGGTATAGGTACCAGAGTCTGGGCCAGGTAAGGGTGCAGTGTAATACCACTTTCTCTTACGTCCTAGAGGATGCTGGCGTTCACATTAGTACCATGGGGTATAGACGGGTCCACTAGGAGCCATTGGCACTTCAAGAGTTTGAGAGTGTGGGCCGGCTCCTCCCTCTATGCCCTTCCTCTCTGTTTAGAAAATGTGCCCGGAGGAGCCGGTCACAGCTAGGGGAGCTCTACAGTGCTTCTTTAGTAAAAGTTTATTTTAGAGTTTATTATTTTACAGGGAGTAGTGTCCGCCCTGCGGGGTCTGAGCCACTATCTCCACTGACAGGACACTGAGCTCCTGAGGGGATCGAACGTTACCCGCCACAGGGGATCGCTCGCCCCGGCAGCATAACGTTACCCCCTTACAGAGCCACAAGATCTGTGGCGAGTCAGTCACCGGCCCCCCTAGCAAGCGAGGAGCCGGTGTGAAGATGGCGGCAACAGGGTATGGACAGCAGTACTAACTGCGCCCCGGGGCTCAGCGGTACATAGTGCGGCGCTGTGAGGGGCACCCGGAGACAGCGCCTACACCCTACAATGACCTCTAAAGCCTGTCAGGGTCCCAGGATCGCTGCCAGCATGAATCCTCAGGCCAGTATAATCTCATGAAGAGCGGGAAGACAGCGCCATTAAGGGGGCGGAGCTTCTCAGAGCGGACCCAGCAGCGTTCAGCGCCATTTTCCTGCCTGCAGAAACGCTGTCAGTGAAGAGCAGTCCCTCCAGAGCAACTCCAGCTATCTCTTACGGTACCAGGGGGTTGTAGAAGGGTGGGGGGAACCTATTTAAGGTGCACAGTCAGCGCTGGTTGGGGTCTCCCTATACCTTGAAAGCGCTGTGTGTGGGTTGGCTCCAATCTGTGTCTCTCTGCCATTCTTGGGGGTGAAACTCTGTCTATCCTCCCCTGTGTGTGTGGAGTGTTTGGGGTCTCCTTTTAGCTATGTCCAGGGACTCTGTCATATGCTGCAGAGGATATGTCCTCTCAGGATGATCTCATTCCATGTAATCAGGATTGCACTGTTTTAGCGCTGTTATCAGCAAAGGAGCCTGAATGGTTATCCTCTATCAAATCTATGATTTCTCAGATTTCTACTAGGGTTGCACAGAATGAATCTGCAACTCTGGTTTTACAGAACTCTATGGCAGTTTGGTCTGGTTCTGTTACCTTAGGGCCCCCCTCTGTAGGTTCCCACAAACGTGTTCTTGCCCAGATTATGTAAGATGACACAGATACCGATTCTGACACGGCAGACGGTGATGGGTATGTGCTCAGGGGGGGCCGCATCTCTTGCTAAAGGGGTGCAGTTGATGATAGAGGCTATCAGGGATGTGTTGACTATTGCTGATATAACACCTGAGCAGGTTTAGGAGGCTTACTTCACTGACAGTAAGAAAGCCTCGCTAACCTTCCCTACGTCCAAAGAATGAAATGCTATTTTTGAAAAAGCATGGGAAAACCCGGAGAAAAAATTCCAGATCACTAGAAGGGTTCTGGTTGCTTTCCCCTTCCATGAGGAGGATAGGAAAAAATGGGAAAACCCACCCATAGTGGACGCGTCTGTATCCAGACTCTCGAAAAAGGTGGTTTCTCATACGTCCTAGAGGATGCTGGGGACTCCATAAGACTTTCAAAGGGTGTGACCTGGCTCCCACCCTCTATGCCCCTCCTCCAGACTCCAGTTTTAGATCTGTGCCCAGGCAGACTGGATGCACACTGAGGAGCTCTACTGAGTTTCTCGGAAAATACTTATGTTAGGTTTTTTATTTTCAGGGAGAACTGCTGGCAACAGTCTCCCTGCATCGTGGGACTTAGGGGAGAGAAGTCAGACCTACTTCTAGTGAGTTTAAAGGCTTTGCTTCTTTGGCTACAGGACACCATTAGCTCCTGAGGGTTTGGAACGCTAGGTACGCCTAGGGGTTCATTCCCAGAGTCCGCCGTCACCCCCC
Organism: Pseudophryne corroboree; assembly: GCF_028390025.1. Lineage (NCBI taxonomy): Eukaryota > Metazoa > Chordata > Amphibia > Anura > Myobatrachidae > Pseudophryne > Pseudophryne corroboree. Next base: position 778,621,890 of record NC_086447.1, on the reverse strand, counting down.
TTGCAGAGCCAGAAGTCAGAAGACTTCAGTGACGGCATATGAGGTACCGCACAGCGGCCGCCTGCGCGCCATGCTCCCACACAGAGGCACTACAGGGTGCAGGGCGCAGGGGGGGGGGCGCCCTGGGCAGCATAAATAACCTCAATTTCGACTGGCAACAGGGGACATAGTGCCAGGGCACTGTCCTAACCCCCGCCAGTATAAAGATTTTGACAAAAATTGCGGGACTGAAGCGCGCCATTGCGGGGGTGGGGCTTAGTCCTCACAGCTCACTCAGCCAGTGCCATTTTCTCTATCACAAACGCTGGCCGTTCCTCACACTGCTGTAAAACGGGGGGGGCGCAGTAAATGTGGTAAAATAAATGTTAATATATATGGGCTGCAGGTTTGGGCATTGTATAAGTGTTCAGAACCATCTTTAAGCGCTGGGTGATAAGCTAAAAAAACTCTGTTTCTCTGACCGAAATGACTGTGAGTCTGTCCCCTATATGTCGGTAGGTGTTTAGTACACGTGTGTCGGCATGTCTGGGGCGGGGTGCTTCCCACAAACGAATGTGTGAATGACCCTGTCGGCACCGCCGACTCCGGAGGATACTTGGTACATGTGTGTCAACATGTTGGTACATGAATGTTTTTCCACGAAAGAAAACTATATGGGGGACTCGGATGTGTGTGTGTGGCCCTGTCGGCACCACCAATATCTGACTGGGTAAAGAATTTGAATGATAATATGATGCATATCAGAAACTATACATGAATATATGTAGTAAGTTTGCATAAATCTCGTAGAAATATCATAGTCATAGCTATATTTCTCTCAGACCCCTCGAGGTCGCAAAAAAATTGGTTATGTTACGACTTCCTGAGATCGACATGGATACTATTTCCTAGGTCAACCGTAATGTTTCCTGATTAGATCCAAATATATAGCAATCAGTACATGATTAGTACACATTAAGAACGTATTAACGTCACTAGGGACCCTGTGTTCCTGACAAGTGTCCATATATGAGGATGTGTATATATATATATATATATATATATATGTGTGTGTATGTATGTATGTATGTATGTGTGTGTGTATATATATAATATATATAAATACTGAGGTAACTTTCCTCCTTCTCATGTGCTGAGCGCGCTGTTTCAAAAAGTCTAGGTCAGTCCTTACAGGATGGTTTCAAATCCTCAAGGGAATTGCGATTGTTTATTCTTTTCCCGCCAAGGATAGAATGAAGTGGGAACCCCTGTTCTGCACGGGGTTCTGTCACAAAGGATCGCATGCAGGAAGCTATGTGATATTCTAATTATGTGTCCACGCGTATGTGAGTTAGACCTGCCATTGCATGCACAGGGGGGAGTTGTAGTATTAAAAAAAAAAGTTGGTTTGCTGGTCATCCGATATATATACCCTGGGGAGAGATGGGATACTCCTTATGTTAGGTCATGTCAAGGACACTGCAGCATACTTTCGTGCGACTGCAAGATATAGGACTCTTGGGTTTGCGGGCCAATTCCATGGAAGTCTCGGAGCCTGGTTTGGTGACGGCCTTGTTACTTTGATCTCGGCAGATGCCGCTGGTAAGTCTACCTTCTTGCTCTATGTTCCCTCACAACGGATGATGACGCATCATTGTAGGATGCGGTCATTTCAGCCGAATCGATACAGATTCCCCTTTCTTTGCAGGTACAGGAAGGAGAAAAAGGAAGAGGTCAGCTGCCTCTTCAAGATTACGGGAAAAATCATCATCTGTCTCTGCCACATACACACCATAATGCTGGGTCTCTCTTGCGGGAGCCCACACCGGTGGGAACACGTCTAAAACTCTTCAGTCAGTCCTGGATCAAACCTGGACCCGTGGGTTTTAAGAATAGTGTCCCAAGGGGGCATACTGGAGTTTCCAGAAGTTTGCCCTCACTGATTTTTCAAATCGACCTTACCACTTCGCCTCCGGAAGGGGAGATGGTAGGCGACGCAACAAGGGTTGTGTCAGTATCAGGTCATTGTCCCTGTCAAAATTGGGAACATGCTACTATTCAGGCCAATCCTAAATCTGAAATCCCTCAATTTATTCTTGAAGAAATCCAAATTCAAGATGGAGTCACTCAGGGCAGTGATCTCCAATTTGGTTGAAGGATAAAGGTGGTCTAATTATGTTTTCCTCCACATTAGCTTATCTGACGGTGCAATTCAGGATTGTCATTACCATTTTTACCAGGGTGGTGGCGGTAATGAGGGTTTCTCTTTCATCCACTAGGGGACACTGGAGTTCCACTTAGACATTAGGGGTGTGAAGCTTGCAATCGGAGGTGTGGCACAATCTAAAAAATTAGCATTGTCTGCACAGCCGGCTCCTCCCCCTTCACGCCCCTCATGCCTCAGTTTTGAAAATTGTGCTGGAGGTACAGCACGTGGGAGCACAGAGCTCCTGACTAGATTTTCTTTTGTTTTATTTTTAATGATTTTCTGGATATGGGCTGTGTCACCCTAATGAAAAGGGAGACAAGAGCCTCAGAATTGTGAGAGACAACGATCCATATCGAATGGACCTGCATCTCTCCACAGAAATACTAATAGAAGGGTGCTGCGTCTCCCTAGGAAAAGGGAGACAACGCTTGACAATACTGGGAGACAAAGATCCCTTTTGAAGGGATCTGCATCTCTCACAGGAGATCCTCTTGGAGTACAGTGAGTAACTGGTTTGTTGTAGCAAAAGGCTGACAGAATGGTAACTGCTCCCTCCTCCCTCCCACCCCCACCCGCTCGCCCCCGCTCATCCCGCGGCTTATTATGACTGCGGGTCACTTTCACTCGGCTGTGGAGCGCCGGGCGCCTACCCGGTGAAGGTTACCGCGGTTCCCGCCGGCGCAGTCAGTGATCTCTGCTTTGTCTCCTCGCAGGGTGCGCGCGCACCGGCGGGGAGACGGAGTGACAGGACGGGAAGCGCTGCTAAGGACGGGTAGAAGGTCCGGTGGCGCGACCCGTCAGAGGGTAAGCGCGGCTTGTAGGGAGCGGGCAAGCACAGTATAGCGCGCCGCTGGGGGCCCGAGTGAGAGCGGTTCCGCAGCGCGCGCGCTGAGGGGTAAAGTGAGTGGTATTCAACGCCACTCCAGCCGCGTGTACGGCTGCAGAAATGCCAGTAATACATTTTTTTAAGATAATGGATGTGATGAAAAATTTTCAATGGTAGCTCCCTCTGCTGGTAAAGGGAGTTATAGGAGGATCTGTATTACTATGAAAAATGATATAGGATTAGCTCCCTCTACTGGGATTTATAGGAGGATCTCCTGAAGCAAAAGTTTTAATTACTATTTATATTTTCTAAGGAATTCTATACAAAAGATCCTGAAGAAAATACTGGGAAGCATGTGGACAACCTCACCATCGTAGCTGATTTACAGTTTGGACTGTGAGGATTACAAACCGGCTGGTGACATTTTTTATTTTATATTTATTTATTTAAAATTTTTGGATTGTCATTTTCCCCTTTTCCATATGAATGGATAAATAAATTGTCCAGCCGTTTCCAATACCTTTGCTTCCGTCATTCTCAGGCTTTCTCTTCCCAATTTAAGGGGTAAAAGCACTGCGTAATACCCTAGTAAGGGGTTATATTAGCACGAGGTTTGGCAGCTCCGGATGTACGACTCCTGCTTAGACAGGGACGCACAACCTGGGAGCAGTGCTTCGTCTAGGTCGGGAGGATGTTCTTACAGAATATCAAAGAAATTACAGAATCACGCATACAACAATCACAGATGCAGGATTCTCAAAGACGATGGAAGAGTTTCTCATCAAATTAACGCCGCCCGCACAACCTCGAAGATGCGCAAGGCAGTTAAAAGACCCCTCCCAGTTGTTCAGAGTGTACTGACCCCTGCGATTTCCCAAAATGCGGGAAACTCGACTGCATAATTTGTGGTAGTGGGGGACTGCGTTCGCACTTTCCCCGGAAGGGCCTTAACCTGAGGAATTCGACTTATTCGAATCAAAAAAAAAAAAAAAAGTTTTTCCCATTCCTAAATTTCTCCAAATTCAAATGAAGGAGACCTGGAAACAACCTGATAAACATTTTCAATTCCCAAGACGGGTTCAGGTAACGTACCCTTTACCCTGGGGTGTAATGGAAGAATCCACCGGTAGTGGATGCTTCCCTAGGTAGCATACTGAACAAAAAGACAATCTTGCCGATACCTATTGTAACGACTTTAATGGATGTTTCAGATTGTAAAGTTGACACGGCTTTAGAGTCAATTTTCGTAGCAACAGGTGCGGTACAGAGGCCTACCCTCATCTGTACTTGGGTTAACAAGGCTATGGGAGCATGGGCCAGCTTTATTATACAGACTATTGAAGAGGAAAATAGCCTGGAAGAGATTACTCAACTGGCGGAAGGATCAACCCCATACTTATGTCAGGCCTCTAAGGATTGCATCGCGCACCTCCACATCGGCCATACCGCCAAGGCGAATTTTATGGCTCAGACAATGGCAAGGAGATTCTGACACTAAGAAGGCAGTAGAAACCATTCCCTTTGCGAATGAAATGCTTTTCGGTCCAGAATTGGACAAGTTAATTACCCAGGCTACGGCAGGGAAGTCCACATTCCTGCCTACTCCTTATACAAAAACCACTCCACAGGTCAAGAGAGGTTATGTGAGAACAATGTTTAATTCTTTCAGATCTCAGTCCTTTCGAGCCCGAGATGGACAGCTCACAGGCAACGACCATAACACAAGATAAACCTACTAACAAAACCGTGGCATGACGGTCTCCCAGCTCACCTAGGGTCCCCCCTGGTGGGTGCACGACATCACCTCTCCAGAGATCTGGATAAACAACATAATCTCTCAGGGGTACAAGATGGATTTTCAAGAAAGACCTCAGTCAGTTGCCTCGGTGCCTTCAAAAGGCAAAAGCGTTACTTACGGCAATTCAGATATTGCTATGGTCAGAGGTCATGGTACCAGTCCCTACCTCTCAGAGAGGAACGGGATTCTATTCCAGTCTTTTTGTCGTGCCAAAGCCAGACGGAACAGTCAGATACTCAATTTAAGCGTTTTAAACCAATTTCTAAGAGTTTACAGATTCAAGATGGAATCAGTCCTGTCGGTCATTGCAGGTTTGGAACACAAAGTGTTCAGGACATCCATGGACATAAAGGATGCGTACCTGCATATCCCGATTTGGTCCTCCCACCGAGCCTACTTACGGTTTGCAGGGGTGAAGGATCATTACCAATTCAGAACTTTACCATTCGGCCTATCTTCAGCCCAAGGATCTTCACGAAGATCATGGCGGTCATGGTGGCAAAATTAAGGTTACTGGGGGTCACGATAATACCTTATCTAGATGATCTCCTAATCGAGGCCTCTTCTCAGGAGAAGCTGATAAAGGATCCTCACACATTTCACCAATTTCTGATTCAACACGGATGGATAGTGCACTTCCAGTAATCCAACCTCCTTTCCAACTCAATGGATTCAGTTCCTAAGTCTTATATTGGACACAGTGAAATGGAGAATTTTTTTCGGTCAGCTTCCAAGATTCCAGACAAACGGAAGTTGGTGACTCAGGTACTAAGGGCACCGACGGTTTCTCTACATCTCTATGTACAACATCTCGGGAAGATGGTAGAGTCGTTCGAAGCTCTCCAGTATGGCAGACTTCATTTCCGACCTTTCCAGATGAATTTCATTGCTCAAGGAGCAGGTTTGTATTGGCTGCTTCATCGGAGAATCCGCCTTCAACCACAAGTACGTGTCTCCCTGACATGGTGGTCGGGCACAAGTATCTCGCAATTGGAGGATTCTGACAGCGCACGCCAGTCTCAGAGGTTGGGGTGCCGTCCTGGAAGACCATCAATTTCAGGGAAGGTGGACGTCACAAGAGAGCAGGTTACCCATAAACATTCTCGAGCTAAGAGCTGTTTACAATGCACTCCTCTTGGCCGAAGATCTGGTCATAGGTCAGTATGTACGGATACAGTCGGACAATGTCACGACGACTGCTTACATAAACCGTCAAGGGGGAACAAACAGCAGGATGGCGTTAATGGAATAAGCAAAAATCCTGTTGTGGGCGGAAAGGTGAAACATCATCATCTCGGCAGTGTTCATTCCGGGTGTGGTAGACTGCGAAGCAGTTTATCTCAGTCGCCGGGACATGCATCCGGGAGAGTGGTGTCTTCATCCGCGGATCTTCAAAATGGTAGTGAGGAGATGGGGCCTTCCGCAGATCGACCTCATGACGTCGAGGCAGAACCATCAGCTGTCCAGATATGTATCCAGGACAAGGGATACTGCAGCAGGAGGAGTAAATGCGTTAACGCTTCCTTGGGATTATGAAAGGGTTTACATCTTTCCACCCTTCCCACTCATACCAAAAATATTGAAAAGGTTTAAACGAGACCGTGTGTGGGCGATTCTCATCACACCGGATAGGCCACGCAGGAGTTCGTACTCGGACCTACAAGGGTTGCTGTCAGAAGACCCGTGGCGGTTACCTCAAAGAGAGGACCTACTATCTCAAGGACTGTTTCTTCACAGACCTGAACAGACTGCGTTTGACGGCGTGGCTGTTGAAACGCGGATCTTAAGGAACAGAGGAATACCTAGATTGGCCATTCCTACAATGATTGTGGCTAGAAAGCCGGTTACAATGGGGCATTACTACAGCATTTGGAAGAAATATATAGACTGGTGTCAGGAACGTGGATGGGATTCGACGACCTTCCATTTATCCAGACTTTTATTATTCCTTCAAGCAGGCCTAGCCTTAGGCCTGCGATTGGGTTCTCTGAAGGTTCAGGTGTCGGCTCGTTCCATTCTTTTTCAACAATGATTGGCATCCTTGCCAAAGCTTCAAACCTTTTTACAGGGGGTGCTGCGGATACAGGCCCCTTTTAGTACTCCCACGGCACCATGGGATCTGAATTTGGTGTTAGATTTTTTGAAACACCTTTGTTTGAGCCGTTCCCAACGACAGATCTAGAATCTCTTTCTTGAAAGGTAACGTTGTTGCTAGCTTTAGCTGCGGCTAGGCGGGTCTCTAATTTAGGAGCCTTGTCGTGTAAGAGTCCCTTTTTGAGTTTTCATGAGGATCGGGCGGACCTCCGTACAAGAGCGGGTTTCCTTCCTAAGCTTGTTTCGGGGTTTTATGTGAACCAACCAATTGTGGTCCCATCTTTCCAGTGTCTAGAGGATGGAGATGGGTTCGGGCAGGTTGTCCGAGCTTTAAGGGTGTACGTACAAGTTACATCGTCTTTTCGGAAATCAGACATTTATTCGTCCTTTATGATGGACCAAAGAAGGTTTGGCCAGCTTCTAAGCAGTCCCTGTCTCGATGGATTAGACTTGCCATTAGGCAAGCTTATATTTCCAGTGGTAAACGGGTTCCATTAAGGACAAGTGCGCATACCACTAGATCAGGGGTGCCTCCTGGGCAGCTGCCAGAGGGGTTTCCACTACTCAACTTTGCAGAGCGGCGAAGTGGTCCTCAGCCCACACGTTCACGAAATTTTATAAGTTCGATACCTTTGCGTCCGAAGATTCTAAGTTCGGACGTTTGGTTTTGCAGGCAACAGACAGCACTCCCTCCCTGGGAGATAACTTTGGGACGTCCCCTAATGTCTAAGTGGAACTCCAGTGTCCCCTAGTGGATGAAAGAGAAAAGAGGATTTTGGTACTTACCGATAAATCCATTTCTCTGAATCCTCTAGGGGACACTGGACGCCCGCCTCGGTGCTGTCAATCCTGCTGTGTTCATGGTTCTTGTTTATACAGTTCATACAAACAGCGTTGGTTTTTCATTTAAAGAAGTTCTTAGATGCTGTTTGGCATGTTGTACGGTTCGGTTCCTCGCCGGGTGCTCTCGTATCGTGTCCTCGTCTCTCAGTCAAAATTTTCAAAACTGAGGCATGAGGGGCGTGAAGGGGGAGGAGCCGGCTGTGCAGACAATGCTAATTTTTTAGATTGTGCCACACCTCCGGTTGCAAGCTTCACACCCCTAATGTCTAAGTGGAACTCCAGTGTCCCCTAGAGGATTCAGAGAAATGGATTTATCGGTAAGTACCAAAATCCTCTTTTTCCTTCACTTATAAGGAGTCACACTTTTCCCGTACTGCGACGGTCTCCTGATAACGGCGAGATTAAGAAACCAGTTGGTGCAAGACGTTGCACTCTTTCTGACAGTTCTTCGACAACATGGTTGGCTCCTGAATTTGCCAGAATCATTGTTAATCCCAACGACGCGGTTGTCGGGGTTTTGGGAATAATACTGGATACAGAACGGCTGAGAGTTTTGTTGTCTTCCAGTGGAAAAGGTCCTGATGATCCAGAGTCTGGTCAGACCAGCAAGTGGGTCAATCCTTCGATGCATTCGGTTGCTGGTGAAGATTGTTGCGGCCTACGAGGCCATTCATTTGGCAGGTTTTAGGCAAGGGTGTTCTAAGGGGACCTGTTGGACAGGCGGTCCGGTTTCCACCTACACATACCCCGGAGGGTAATCTTGTTTTCCAAGACCAGAATCTCACACCTTTCGTGGCTGCGCCTTTCTCCTTGCCTAAAAGGGCGCAGGTTCGGGATCCAGGACTGGATCCTGGTGACCACGGACGCATGACTCCGGAGCTGGGGAGCAGTCACACAGGGGGAAAACTTCCAAGAAAGAGGGTCAAGTTAGGACTCTTGTCACCACATAAACGGTTTAGAGTTAAGGGCCGTTAACAATGGTTTTTCTACAAACGAAAAACGGTGCAGCAATGGAAAAAGCCAAAAGGATTTTCCGCTGGGCGAAAAAACATACAAGCGCTCTGTCAGCGAGGTTCGTTCCAAGAGAGGACAACTGGGAAGCTGACTTCCTCAGCAGACATGTTCTCCATCTAGGAGAGAGAGGAGTCTTCGTCAAGAGGTCTTCACAGAAGTGACAAGTCTTTGGGGAATTCCTCAAATAGACAAGATGGCGTCTCGTCTCAACAAGAAAATTCAGTGATCTTATTCCTGGTCGAGGGACCATCAAGCAATAGCAGTGGACGCACAAGTGACACCGTGGGTGTTTCAGTCGGTGTATGTATTCCCCCCGCTTCCACTATTTCCGAAAATGCTAAACATCATAAGAAGAACGGAGGTTCAGGCGTTCCTCATTGTTCTGGTCTGGCCAAGAAGGCCTTGGTATCCAGATCTTCAGGAATCACTCATAAGAGATCCCTGGCCCCTTCCTCTACGAGAGGATCTGTTACAGCAGGGACCATGCGTGTATCAAGTCTTACCATGGCTACGTTTGACGGCTTGGCGGTTGGACGCCGGATACTAGCCCGAAAGGATATTCCTAGTGAAGTCATTCCCACACTTCTTCAGGCTAGAAATGGAGTAACGGCGGAACATTACCACCGTAGTTGGTGAAAATATGTGTCTTGGTGTGAATCCAAGAAAACTTCTACGGAAGAATTTCAGCTAGGACGGTTTCTCCATTTTCTGCAAGCAGGTGTGGATGCGGGCCGAACGTTAGGCTCAATTAAAGTTCAAATTTCGGCCTTATCAATTTTCTTTCAAAAAGAATTGGCCTCCCTTCCAGAAGTTCAGACTTTCGTGAAAGGTGTGCTGCACATCCAACCTCCATTTGTGCCCTCAGTGGCACCATGGGATCTTAATGTGGTGTGGCAGTCCCTTCAATCACATTGAGTTGGACTTTTGCAGAAGATAGAGTTAAAATTTTTCACTTGGGAAGTGGTCATACTATTGGCCTTAACAGCCGCAAGGCGGGTGTCTGAGTTGGCGGCCTGGTCTCACAAGAGTCCGTATTTAATCTTCCATGAGGATAGAGCGGAGTTGAGGACTCGTCAACAATTTCTGTCAAACGTGGTTTCATCTTTCCACATGAACCAACCTATTAGGGTGCCAGTGGTTAATGACACCTACGCTGAGTCAAAATCTCTTACTGTAGTTAGGACCTTGAAGACTTATGTCGCCAGGACGGCTCGTCTGAGGAAAACAGACGCTCTGTTTGTCCTGGATGCTCCTAACAAGATTGGGACTCCTGCTTCCAAACAGACTATTGCACGCTGGATCTGTACTACGGTTCAGCATGATCATTCTACAGCTGGATTGCCGTTACCCGAATCAGTGAATGCCCACTCTACCAGACAGGTGGGCTCATTCTGGGCGGCTGCCCGGGGGGTCTCGGCATTACAACTCTGCCGAGCAGCTACTTGGTCGAGTTGAAACACTTTTGCGAAATTTTACAAATTTGTTACCCTGGCTGATGAGAACCTCATGTTTGGTCAATCGGTGCTGCAGAGTCATCCGCACTCTCCCGCCCGCTTTGGAGCTTTGGTATAAACCCCATGGTCCTTATGGAGTCCCCAGCATCCTCTAGGACGTATGAGAAAATAGGATTTTAATACCTACCGGTAAATCCTTTTCTCTTAGTCTGTAGAGGATGCTGGGCGCCCGTCCCAGTGCGTACTGTATCTGCAGTTATTGATTAGGGTTACACACAAGTTGTGTTACGGTGTTTTATCAGCATATTGCTGAAAATTCTTCGTGCCATTGGCTTGGGTTATATTGAATGCCACGTTCTGCGGCATGTTTGAGGTGTGAGCTGGTAAGATGCTCACCGTGATTTAACAATAAATTATTTCCTCGAAATGTCCGTCTCCCTGGGCACAGTTCCTTAAACTGGAGTCTGGAGGAGGGGCATAGAGGGAGAAGCCAGGTCACACCCTTTGAAAGTCTTAGTGCCCATGTCTCCTGCGGATCCCGTCTATACCCCATGGTCCTTATGTAGTCCCCAGCATCCTCTACGGACTAAGAGAAAAGGATTTACCGGCAGGTATTAAAATTCTATTTTTACCTGTCCGAGCATCTACCGCCTTAAAGGAGCCGGCTGATCGCAAAATTGATACTACGCTCAAATCCATATACACGGCTTCAGGTGCGATACTACGTCCTACTATTGCCTGTGCATGGATTTCCAAAGTTATAGTTAAGTGGTCAGGCACGTTACTTGAGGATTTGGATACAATGGATAAAAGTGACATTGAATTGTTTTTACATAACATTCAGGATTCTGCAGGTTTTATGGTGGAATCAATGAAAGACCTGGGAATATCTTCCATGTCTGTCTCAGCTCGTCGAGGAATGTGGCTGCGCCAGTGGTCTGCCGACGCGGAATCCAGGAGAGGTGTGGAGACCGTACCCTACACAGGTCAGGCTCTCTTTGGAGAAGTGTTGGATGCGTGAATCTCCACGGCTACAGGGGGTAAGTCGCCTTTTCTTCCCTCAGCTGCACCTGCTACGAATAAACCGTTTTCTGCAGCTGCATCACAGTCCTTTCGGGTTGCTAAAACAAGAAAGGCCAAACCGTCCAACACCTTCTTTAGAGGAGGTCGACCAAAATCCAAGAAACCTGCTGCTGCGGGTTCCCAGAAACAGAAGCCTTCTTCAGGTACGCCAAAGTCCTCCGCATGACTGGAGGTAGGGCCGGTGGAGGCGAGTCGCAGACATTTCAGTCACGTCTGGGTGTCGTTCGGCCTGGATCCCTGGGTACAAGATATTGTGTCCCAGGGGTACCGGCTGGAATTTCAAGATCTCCCTCCTCGCCAGTTCTTCAAATCAGGCTTGCCAGCTTGGCCGGCAGACAGGGCTACCCTACAGGGAGCCATCCAGAAGTTGGTGGAGGCACAGGTTATTGTACCAGTTCCTCCCCAGATGTAAAACAAAGGTTACTATTCAAACCTTTTTGTGGTACCTAAACCGAATGGTTCGGTCAGGCCCATTCTGGACTTAAAATCACTAAACCCCTTTCTGAGGGAGTTCAAGTTCAAAATGGAGTCTCTAAGGGCAGTGATATCAGGTCTGGAGGAGGGGGAATTCCTGGTATCCCTGGATATCAAGGATGCGTACCTCCACATTCCGATTTGGCTGCCGCATCAAGCTTATCTCCGATTCGCACTGTTGGACTGTCATTTTCAGTTCCAGGCCCTGCCATTCGGCCTCTCCACAGCACCGAGGGTATTCACCAAGGTGATGGCGGAAATGATCGTTCTCCTCCGCAGACAGGGGGTGAACATAATTCCATATCTGGACGATCTGCTGATAAAGGCATCGTCCAAGGAGAAGCTGTTACGGTCCATAGCTCTCATGACCCATCTTCTCAGGGAACATGGTTGGATCCTGAATCTTCCAAAATCACATTTGGAACCAACCAGGAGGTTGTCCTTTCTGGGAATGATCCTCAACACTGAAGTGCAGAGGGTGTTTCTTCCAGAGGAAAAAGCGTTGGTGATACAAACAATGGTCCGGGATGTCCTGAAGCCAGCCCGGGTGTCAGTTCATCAGTGCATTCGCCTTCTGGGGAAGATGGTGGCCTCTTACGAGGCTCTGCAGTACAGGAGGTTTCACGCTCGGTCCTTCCAACTGGATCTCCTGAACAAGTGGTCGGGATCCCATCTACACATGCACCAGAGAATACGTCTGTCACCAAAGGCCAGAATTTCACTCCTCTGGTGGCTGCAATTACCTCACCTTCTGGAGGGCCACAGGTTCGGGATTCAGGACTGGATCCTTCTAACCACGGATGCAAGTCTCCGGGGCAGGGGCACAGTCACTCAAGGGGAACCTTCCAAGGAAGGTGGTCAAGTCTGGAAGCCGGCCTGCCGATAAACATTCTGGAACTAAGAGCCGTCTACAATGGTCTTCTCCAAGCGGACCATCTTCTGAGAAATCGGGCCATTCAAGTGCAGTTGGACAATGTAACGACAGTGGCTTACATAAACCGACAGTGCAGAATGAAGAGCAGAGCTGCAATGTCAGAGGTAACGAGAATCATCCTCTGGGCAGAAAAAAACGCGTTGGCGCTGTCAGTAATCTTCATTCCGGGAGTAGACAACTGGGAAGCGGACTTCCTCAGCAGACATGATCTCCATCCAGGGGAGTGGGGTCTCCATCCGCAGGTGTTCAAGGAGGTAACAGATCTTTGGGGCATACCCCAAATCGACATGATGGCCTCTCGTCTCAACAAGAAGCTTCGGCGGTATTGTTCCAGGTCGAGGGACCCACAAGCAGTGGCGGTGGACGCCCTAGTGACTCCGTGGGTGTTCCAGTCGGTGTACGTGTTTCCTCCACTTCCACTCATTCCAGGAGTTCTTAAACTCATAAGGAGAACAAGAGTTCAGGCAATCCTCATTGCTCCGGACTGGCCAAGAAGGGCTTGGTACGCGGATCTTCTGGATCTACTGCTAGAAGAGCCGAGGCCTCTTACTCTTCGGGAGGACCTGCTGCAGGATTTGCCATGGCTACGTTTGACGGCATAGAGGTTGAACGCCTGATACTAGCTCGGAAGGGCATTCCGAACAAAGTTATTCCTACCCTGATACAGGCTAGGAAAGGAGTAACGTCTAAACATTACCATTGTATTTGGAAAAAATGTGTCTTGGTGTGAGTCCAAGAGGTTTCCTACAGTGGACTTTCAACTGGGACGGTTTCTCCTCTTCCTGCAGGCAGGAGTGGATATGGGCCTGAGGTTGGGATCTGTGAAGGTCCAGATTTCGGCCCTATCCATTTTCTTCCAGAAACAATTGGCTGCCCTCCCTGAGGTTCAGGCCTTTTTGAAGGGAGTTCTGCACATCCAGCCTCCCTTTGTACCGCCTACGGCGCCATGGGATCTTAACGTTGTGTTGCAGTTTCTCCAGTCTGACTGGTTTGAGCCTCTGCAAGAGGTAGGGGTCAGGTTTCTTACGTGGAAGGCTGTCACTTTGTTGGCCTTAGCTTATGTTAGACGTGTGTCGGAGTTGGGGGCTTTGTCTTGTAAGAGCCCCTACTTGATCTTCCATGAAGATAGAGCTGAGCTCCGGACACGTCAGCAGTTTCTTCCGAAGGTTGTCTCGGCATTTCATATCAACCAACCTATTGTGGTGCCAGTTGCTACTGACTCCTCAATTTCATCTAAGTCCCTAGATGTGGTAAGGGCTCTGAAGATCTATGTGAATAGGACTGCTCGTCACAGAAAATCGGACTCTCTTTTTGTCCTATATGATCTCTCGCTGGATTAGGTTCACTATCCAGCATGCATATTCTACGGCAGGATTGCCGTGTCCTACATCTGTTAAGGCCCACTCTACTCGTAAGGTGGGGTCTTCCTGGGCGGCTGCCTGGGGTGTCTCGGCATTACAACTTTGCCGAGCAGCGACTTGGTCTGGGTCGAACACGTTTGCAATGTTCTACAAGTTCGATACTTTGGCCTCTGATGATCTGAAGTTCAGTCAATCAGTTTTGCAGGAGCCTCCGTTCTGGGAGCTTTGGTACATCCCCATGGTAGTAATGTGGACCCCAGCATCCTCTAGAACGTAAGAGAAAATAGGATTTTAATTATCTACCGGTAAATCCTTTTCTCGTAGTCCGTAGACAGCGTTTCGTTTTCCTGCAGTTATCTGGTTTAGTACAACTTTGTTGTTAGTTATGTACTGCATTGTTACTGGGTAAGTAATGTTTCAGCTGTTTTTCAAGCTCTTTAGCTTGATGTGCCTTGTATGTGTGAGCTGGTATGAATTTCGCCACTATCTGTGTATAATCCTTCTCTCGAAGATGTCCATCTCCTCGGGCACAGTTTCTAGACTGAGTCTGGTAGGACGGGCATAGAGGGAGGAGCCAGCCCACACTCTCAAACTCTTAAAGTGCCAATGGCTCCTGGTGGACCCGTCTATACCCCATGGTACTAATGTGGACCCCAGCATCCTCTACGGACTACGAGAAAAGGATTTACCGGTAGGTAATTAAAATCCTATTTTTATTCTACTCTACCATTACTCTAGGGATAAGCGTCACTCGTATATCAACATTTAATTTTTTTACTTAAACTTAAAGCAATGCTGGCTACAGAAATACATATGTTGTAGATTCCCATCCCCTAACTAGCTGTCATTGTAGGTATACGAGGTGTGGCCATTAAATAATGAGACTGTACTTATAAAAAAAAATAAACTAAACTGCGTGAGGTAAAAGAGACTGGGGACATTGACCGTGGACTATCCCAAAATGGTTTTGTAAGTTTCACCCCTCTCGCACAGATAGCTTGCTGTCACAGAGCAAAGAAGAAGTGTTTTCCCCATGCATTGTAAAAATGCTTAGTTCAAAAGTAGAGCAACTTGTTAAATTGAACAAAACGCCCATCAGCTCTTTCCGTATGCTAACTGATGCATACAGGGAAGACTGTATGTCATGTGCATGTGTGTTTGAGTTCCACAAAAGATTTGATTATGGTCGTAAGGATATCGAAGATGGTGAACGTCCCAGAAGGCCTTGCACATCAAAAACAAATGAAAATGTGGAAAGAATTAGAAAATTGTTTGAATTGACCATCGACACAGCATCTGAACGATTGCAGAATTGTAAACCTAGACAAAGAAACCGTTAGCACAAACTTTTGTTATGTTAAGATACAAAACTTGTCTAAGATGATTCCAAGGCTTCTCACTGCCGAGTAGAAAGATCCAAAGCGAATTTGTATAAACATTTTGGAACAAATTCAAGCGGTTTTGCATTTTTTAGATAAAATTATTACCTGTGATGAAACATGGATCTTTCAGTACGATCCTGAGATAAAACACCAGCCCATGCACAGGAAATCACTATCATCACCAAAAATTAAGAAAGCACTTCAAAGCAAATCTAAATTCCAAGCCATTTTAAGTGTTTTCTTGGAAATCAAGGGTGTTATTTTTGAAGGAACAACAGTGAATCAACATTACTACAAAAAAGTGATAGAAACTTTGCAGGAATCAAAGAGGCCAGAGTTGTGGAGAAATGGTTTTATCCTCCATCAATAATATGCAGCAGCCCACACAGTTCTCTGTGAAGCAGTTTTTGGCTGAGAAACAGAATGCAGGGCTAGAGCACCCTCCATACACACCAGACCTAGCACCGTTTGACTTTGTTTCTGCTGCGGGGTACACTGGGCTCCACTGGGCTCCACAAGGAATGGACAATGGGTGTAGAGTAGGATCTTGATCCGAGGCACCAACTGGCTAAATGCTTCGACCTTCTTCCCGAATGCATAGCGCCACCTCCTATATCACCCCACCTCCCTGCACAGGAGCTCAGTTTTGTAGTTTGTGCTGCAGTAGCAGGCACTTAACAGAGGGGCTGCTCCAGGCAGCCTTAAGAAGAGCTTTTTTTCTGAGGAAAAAAGTGAAGACTTCAAGGGCAGCAGCAGTGTTACATGTCAGTGGACATTCACGACTGCAGCTCCGGCTCTGCCCAGCGGCGCTGTATACTCCCGAGCCCTGGTTGCCGGGTAACTACAGCAGGAGGCTCCGGTTTTCTTCTTGTCAGGCACACATGACGGGGGCTCTCCGGGATCGCGTGGCCGCGCTTCGGGAGGTGGTAAGTGGGTCCCGCTTGCGGGACCCGGTCTATATCGCGATCCGCCGTGGTCAGTGGGAGGCGGGCCGCGCGCGCTGGCGGTGGACACTGTGGCAGTACAGGCGATCCCACTAGATCACCAGGGCATGGGACAGGTCAGGTTTTCTCTATAAACCATTTTATTAGAGCCCGCAGTACCCAGTGGTTTTGCCAGCAGGGGGATAGAGCTTGGACCTGAAGCCCCTCTCCCAGCCTCAGGGCGCCATTTTCTGCAAATGTTCCCGCCCTGGAGCTGCATATCTGTCTCTCCCTCACTCCCTGGCAGTGTCTGCGGCGCCATTATCCCTCAGCTCACTGTTCCTGGGAATGCTTGGGCAAATCCTCCTATGTAAAGCTGCCTGGTTGTCAGTGCTGTGACTTTACAAGACACTTAAGTATTCTACCTGCCTTTTTTAGTCAGTGTTAGTTAAGAAAGAGTGCACTTAGGGGGTAATTCCAAGTTGATCGCAGCAGGAATTTTTTTAGCAGTTGGGCAAAACCATGTGCACTGCAGGGGAGGCAGATTTAACATGTGCAGAGAGAGTTAGATTTGGGTGTGGTGTGTTCAATCTGCAATCTAATTTGCAGTGTAAAAATAAAGCAGCCAGTATTTACCCTGCACAGAAATAAAATAACCCACCCAAATTTAACTCTCTCTGCACATGTTACATCTGCCCCACCTGCAGTGCACATGGTTTGCCCAACTGCTAAAAAATTTCCTGCTGCGATCAACTTGGAATTACCCCTTTAGTCAGGGTTTCCTAGTACAATTACCCTGTGATATACATACAGTTCTTACTGTGTACTGTTATATCTATTGTTATATAGCTGTGTAAGCTAGTCCAGTGCAGTATTATTTATTAGTAATAACCTCTGCATTGTACAGACTGTGACTATTTGTGTGCGCATTTGATAGCTGAGTGGTGTCCATTTCGTGTCTTTCACTCAACCTGCTATCCCTATATTCTATAACCTGAGGGGGCTTGGTGCGTCAGCTTTTATCTGATATAGGATTTTCACATAGATATACTGTATCACGTATTTTTCTCTGTGATTTAGTCACCATATCTCTCCTTTATCTCTGCTAGTGCTGACTACACTGCGCAGGGGTTTGGGCTAGAGGTATTGGGCTGCTGACAAATTGTACTGTTACCTGATACTGCAAGTTATATCATGTCTGCTTCTGAGGGTAACGGTTCTGGGGCTGAAGACACTGCCGGTGTTGCTGAAGCTGCAGATACCTATGAGGAGAATATAGCAGCTTTGGGCTCTGGTTCTGGGGGCTCCTTGCCCCCCAGTGGGACGGTGGCAACGGGGGCAAATAATGACCCGCCGTGGGCCGCTTTTTCCATGCTTCTGCATACGCTAGTTAATAAACTAACACCCCCTATGGGACCCCCAATGCCGGTGCAACCGTTTGTGGTCCCTGCAGCTAACCCCCTGGGGGTGGACGATTTATCTGCTCAAATAAAGAAGTTGAACCAGTCCCTGACTACTAAAAAGTCTGACCGTCGCTCGCCTACGTCCAAGGGGTTCTCTAAGCGAGCGCTTGTCTCCTCACAATCCACTGCTGTCACTGACACCTCGTCGGATGAAGACGGCACTTACACTGACCCCACAGGTTCTGACTCCGATACGGCTGATGGGGAGGGTGGTTCACATGTGGATGTTCCTGATCTTTTGGAGGCTATTAAGTTAATTTTACAGATTACGGATGATCCCGAGCCATCCGTTCCTCCTAAGAAACCAGATAGGTTCAAGCATCAGAAGGTGATTAAACAAGTTTTACCTCACTCTGACCACCTAATTGATATACGTCAGGAACCCTGGGAAAACCCGGGTACGAAGTTTGTGCCTCAAAAGAAGATGCTTGCTCGCTATCCCCTCGCGCCGGAGCTGTCTAAGAATTGGGAAACGCCTCCTCCAGTGGACTCACATGTGGCTAGGATGGTGGTTTCCTCAGCTCTGCCTGTCACTACCGTCACGTCTCTAAAAGAACCTACGGATAAACGTGTGGAGGGTTGTCAAAAAGTGATTTACACCCTCACGTGTGCTACACAAAGGCCCACTATTGCAGCTTCTTGGGCTGCAGAGGCCATTGAAGCATGGGCCTTGGAGTTAGATGCTGAAATCTCCTCTGACCATGCTCGACAATGCTTGTCTTATATTGTCACAGCTTCTCGTTATATTAAAGAGGTGGCTTCTGATGCCGGTATCCTGGCAGCCAAGGCCTCTACTACGTCAGTCCTGGCTTGCCGTATATTGTGGCTGAGATCCTGGTCTGTGGATCTGGACTCTAGAAAAACCCTGGAGGTACTCCCTTTTAAGGGAGATATTGAAGGGAGACCGCTTAGGAATACCAGGCACTGTGGATGTCACTAAGATGATCACCTATTTTTTCATATGAATACACTGGTGGGGCAGTTCTTCATCTGCTCACTTTTTATTTTATTTTATCTATATTTCACCTTCTTCCAATTTTGAATAACTTGTTATTCTTATGTGTAGTATGTGTGGACCATTTAGGTCGATATTCTAACGATAATATTAAAAGTTAAGTTTTAGAATAATCAACATATCACTTTACTATCTATCATCTCATTATTACCATATATTTCTATAAGAGTGCTCCCAAAAAGGATTTCTTTTGTCTTGTCTGTCGTTGTTTATTGTATACAGGATGCTTACCTGCATATTCCTATAGCAGTGTCTCATCAGCAATACCTGAGATTTGGATTGGCAACTGCCATTACCAGTTTCGGGCGTTACCTTTTGGTTTAACAACGGCTCCGCGAGTCTTTACAAAAGTCATGGCGGTGATGACGGTGGTACTCCGCCGTCAAGGGGT
The DNA here is from genome assembly GCF_028390025.1 of Pseudophryne corroboree. Taxonomy (NCBI): domain Eukaryota; kingdom Metazoa; phylum Chordata; class Amphibia; order Anura; family Myobatrachidae; genus Pseudophryne; species Pseudophryne corroboree. Next base: position 778,602,647 of record NC_086447.1, on the reverse strand, counting down.
CAGGATACTGCCGTATTTGGACGACTTGTTAATCCTGGCAAATTCCCCAGAACTTCTCCTGCGTAATCTAGATGTGACGGTCCGGTTTCTGCAAGCCCACGGTGGCTCATCAACTGGAAGAAGTCATCCCTGATCCCTGCTCAGAGCATGGTGCATCTGGGAGCACTATTGGACACTCACAACCAGCAGTTGTTCCTGTCTCAGGAGAAAGTCCTGAAACTTCAGGACAGGATTCGTTGCTTCCTATCTCGTCCGCAAGTGTCAATACATTCGGCGATGCAGGTGCTGGGCCTCATGGTGTCAGCATACAACATGGTGGAGTACGCTCAATTTCACTCTTGCCCTCTCCAAAGGCTGATTCTAGCCAAATGGGACGGCCTGCCTCACCGGATCAGGTCTCAAATGATCTCATTGACTCTGGAGGTCCGTCTGTCGCTGCTCTGGTGGCTCCGGGACCAACAACTGTGCAGGGGCCGTCTGTTCTGGATATCCGACTGGGTCCTGTTGACGACAGATGCCAGTCTAAGAGGTTGGGGCGCGGTGCTGGAGCAACACTCCCTTCAGGGGCGGTGGACCAAGGAGGAATCCCTCCTCTCGATCAATATTCTGGAGTTGCGGGCGGTCTTCAATGCCTTGAACCTAGCCCAGCATTTTATTCAGAACCGTCCTGTTCAAGTACAGTCGGACAACGCCACCACAGTGGCTTACATAAAATCAAGGCGGCACTCGAAGCCGCTTAGCAATGAAGGAAGTCTCACGGATTCTACAGTGGGCAGAACGCCATCTACCGGCCATATCGGCAGTATTCATTCCGGGAGTCCTGAATTGGGAAGCGGACTTTCTCAGTCGTCAGGACGTGCATGCCGGCGAGTGGGGCCTCCATCCAGAAGTGTTTCAACTCCTAGTGGAAAGGTGGGGCCTTCCAGACGTAGGTCTCGACACAATCACAAGGTTCCGGTCTTCGGAGCAAGGACAAGGGATCCTCAAGCAGCATTCGTGGATGCGCTGGCAGTACCGTGGAGGTTTCGGTTGCTGTACGTGTTCCCTCCGGTGTCACTCCTGCCCAGGGTAATTCGGAAGTTCAAGCAAGAAAACTTCTCATAGCTCCAGCGTGGCCCAGACGGCACTGGTTCTCAGACCTGCAAGGCCTATCGTAAGAGCGTTAAATTCTACTTCCACAATGCCCAGACCTCCTCGTTCAGGGCCCCTGTGTCTACCAGGACCTAGCCCGGCTGTCTTTGACGGCGGGGCTCTTGAAGCTTCCGTCTTAAGGGCTAAAGGGTTTTCTGAGGCGGTCATTCAAACTATGTTGCGGGCATGGAAACCGGCTTCGGCTCGGATTTATTATAGGGTCTGGCATTCTTACTTTGTTTGGTGCGCATCTAACGATTATGACGCTTCCAAGTTTAGTATAGCCAAGTTGTTGGCTTTTCTTCAGCAGGGCCTGGACTTAGGCCTGTGTCTGGCCTCCCTCAAGGTTCAAATATCTGCCTTGTCGGTATGGTTTCAGAGAAAAATTGCGACCTTACCTGATGTGCATACCTTTACTCAGGGCGTGTTGCGTATCCAACCTCCCTATGTCCCGCCTGTGGCTCCTCGGGACTTGTCGGTGGTTTTGGAGGCGTTACAAGAGTCTCCGTTTGAACTCTTGGTTCAGCTGACCTTAAGTGGCTTTCCCTTAAGGTGGTGTTTCTGCTGGCTATTGCTTCAGCTAGAAGAGTGTCAGATTTGGGTGCCTTGTCCTGTAGTTCCCCATATCTGATATTTCACCGTGACTGGGCGGTTCTTAGGACTCGTCCCGGCTATCTACCTAAGGTGGTTTCTTCGTTCCACCTTACTCAGGAGATTGTAGTTCCGGCACTTGTTTCTCCTGATCTGTCTCCCAAAGAGCGGTCTTTGGATGTGGTACGGGCTCTCCGTATCTATGTGAAGAGAACTGCTCCTATTAGGAAATCTGATTCTCTTTTTGTTGTGTTTGGGTTTCACAAACAGGGCTGGCCTGCTCACATGCAAACTCTGGCCAGATGGATTAGAATGGTGATTGCACATGCTTATGTGAAGGCTGGTCTCTCTGCTCCTGATCACATTAAGGCCCATTCTACTCGGTCTGTTGGAACTTCTTGGGCGGCTCAACGTGGTGCGACCCTTGAACAATTGTGCAAGGCGGCTACGTGGTCCTCTGTGACCACGTTCATAAGGTTCTATGCCTTCGATACTGCCGTTTCCCAGGATGCTTCCTTTGGACGCCGGGTTCTTGTGCCCGCTACAGTGCGTCCCCTCCCATAAGGAACTGCTTTAGGACATCCCCATTGTCCATTCCTTGTGGAGCCCAGTGGACCCCGCAGCAGAAAACGAGTTTTATGGTAAGAACTTACCTTTGTTAAAACTCTTTCTGCGAGGTACACTGGGTTCCACAAGGCGCCCACCCTGACGCACTTAGCTTCTGTGGGTTGGTATGGCATTAGCCGCTGACACGTCTCCTGTTGTGAGAATGCGGTGTTGTGGCTACTAACCGTTGTCGTCTCTTTTCCTGCTACTGCATTGGACTGGTTAACTAAAAACTGAGATCCTGTGCAGGGAGGCGGGGTGATATAGGAGGCGGCGCTATGCATTCTGGGAAGAAGGTCAAAGCTTTTAGCCTGTTGGTGCCTCGGATCAAGATCCTACTCTACACCCATTGTCCAGTCCTTGTGGAGCCCAGTGTACCTCGCAGAAAGAGTTTTAACAAAGGTAAGTTCTTACCATAAAACTCGTTTTTCTCTAAAGTCAAATCTATACTCAAGGGAACTCGTTTTGCATCAATTATTGAGGTAAAGAAAAAAAAATGTCCTGTTGAGACAGCTGACAGATAATGAGCTATCAATAAAGCAAGTTGGTTTGTTCCAAATATTCTTTTTCTCTGACCTATGAATTCTGTAGTTTGTGTAATTTCCAGTGATTATTCTAATCTTCCACCAGGTGGCAGACTATGATCTCTGATAGGTGGCTCTAAAACATTTTCAGTATCCCTTATGCAAACGTCAACCTAAACTCATATAAAGGAGTAAAAAAGAAAAAAAAAATAGAGCTTCAGCTGTGTACAATTGCAATAATAAAATGACCATGATTTTAATCACCACATTCATACAAAACATACTGAAGAAAGAGAGTGACAGCTAAACGGAGAAGCACAGTTTGAAAACCACTGGTCTATGCATTGCTTCATTTTTGCTATTGTTCTGTTGGTCTTGTAATTGTGCTGGTGAACCTGTTGCTATGGATGGAGATTGAATTTAAAAGACCGCTATATGCAGATACATGCGGTGAGGTAAATGGCTGAGGAGGCACTGGCTACTACCAGAGCCAGATTTACACACAATAAATGAGCCAAAGGGTTCATGTGGGCATTATACACAGGTACAGCAGTATATACACGTGGGCATTATACACAGGTACAGCAGTATATACACGTGGGCATTATACTCAGGTGTAGCAGTATATACATGTGGGCATTATACACAGGTGTAGCAATATATACACGTGGCCATTATACACAGGTGCAGCAGTATATACATGTGGGCATTATACACAGGTGCAGCAGTATATACATGTGGGCATTATACACAGGTGTAGCAATATATACATGTGGGCATTATACACAGGTGCAGCAGTATATACATAAGGGCATTATACACAGGTGTAGCATGATATACTGCTGGGAATTGGGTGAGTTTTGATCAGAGATGTGCAGAAAAGGTAGGCGGAGGGGGGTGGGCACTGCCTCACCTGCCAATAGACTTTTTACTCCAGAGCTTTGATTATAAATATGATTAGAATAATACAAAGAAGATATTTATAATATCTTCTTTGTATTTTTCATGTCCTTTTTATAGTCAAAATTCTGGCGTATACTGGAGTATGACAGGAGAGGCTATGCCTCACCTCACCTCACTGCACATAACTGGCTATATGATATTTTACAGCAGGGGTGGACTGGGAACTAAAAGTGGCCCTGGAAAAAATTGTAGAAGCTGCTTCTCATGGACAGCACCAGAGGCGTAGCATAGGGTTGAAAGCATCAATTGTCTCTGACTGATGTTAACTCGTTTTACCATCGATGTCAGAGAACCAGATGAGCCAATAAGTCTTCTTCCTGCAGTGCAGTGTTTTGCTTCCCAGCATATGCCCACGTCATGGGGCGGATGCTGGACACAACGGGTGGAGCGATGAGGTATGCTTCTGCTCCTTTCACCATCTCCAGGTGGCAAAATTAAATTGAGAAGTGAAATAGAAACGAGACATTCTATGAATAGCTCTCCCCATACTAGTGTATGGGGAAGAGATTCTAATGCTATCAGGGGACGGGCTGGAGAAATCTAAGGGGGAGATTCAAATGTTTGAAAAGTCAGTTGGGAGTCTGTTTTTTCCTATCTAATAGACAGGAAAACACAGACACCCAACCGACTTTTCAAACATTTGAATCTCCCCCTAAGACTTCTACATGGTGTACCCCTTCTTGAATGCGAGGAAGCAGAAACCGTGAAAAGTCCAGTTTTCTGAAGTGCTTTGCGAAACGACTTCTCACTGTTACATGAATAGATCCCCTAATCCAGAGGTTCTCAAACTCGGTCCTCGGGGGCACACACAGTGCATGTTTTGCAGGTAACCCAGCAGGTGCACAGGTGTATTAATTACTCACTGACACATTTTAAAAGGTCCACAGGTGGAGCTAATTATTTCACTTGCGATTCTGTGAGGAGACCTGCAAAACATGCACTGTGTGTGCCCCCGAGGACCGAGTTTGAGAACCTCTGCCCTAATCCATAGGTCTGCAAACTCTGTCCTCATTACCCCACACAGTGCATGTTTTGCAGGTAACCCAGCAGGTGCACAAGTGTATTAATTACTCACAGACACATTTTAAAAGGTCCACAGGTGGAGTTAATTATTTAATTTGTGATTCTGTGAGGAGACCTGCAAAACATGCAATGTGTGGGGTAATGAGGATCGAGTTTGCAGACCTATGTCCTAATCTATTGAATGGCAACCATCACTTGCTCAGAATCAAACAGAAAAAGCCCCACCATGGGAAAAGAAACATTGATGGCTACGAACAACTGTACAAAAGTCATACAGGCATTTTGTATCATCTCGATTAGACTACTGCACAGGTTCTCAAACTCGGTCCTCAGGACCCCACACAGTGCATGTTTTGCAGGTCTCCTCACAGAATCACAAGTGACATAATTAACTCCACCTGTGGACCTTTTAAAATGTGTCAGTGTTTAATTAATACACCTGTACACCTGCTGGGTTACCTGCAAAATATGCACTGTGTGGGGTCCTGAGGACCGAGTTTGAGAACCATTGGACTACTGTAATGCCCTCTACCTTGGTCTCCCAGCAAAAGAATTGCATCGCTTACAACTGGTGCAAAACACAGCTGCCAGACTGTTAACCAACCAGCCCCATTCTAGCCACATAACGCCCATCCTCTACTCCCTTCACTGGCTGCCTGTAAGATGGCGAATCATCTTCAAGATTGGCTTACTGAGTTTCAAAGCACTACATGACCAAGGCCCAAGGTACCTGAAACAGCTTCTGACCCCATACTGCCCAACTCGATTACTGCGATCTGCAGATGAAGGACTTTTAGCAGTACCTAGAATCTCCCGTAATTCATCCGGGGGTCGAGCTTTTAGTCATGCGGCTCCGACTCTATGGAACTCACTTCCACGCACAGTGCGAGAGGCCCCAACTATAGAATCCTTCAAAAGTAGACTCAAGACTTTCCTGTTTACTCAAGCATTTCCATAATGTCCCTTTAGTATCTACATGCTTCTGTATTTTATGAAAATGTACTTCATTATTTTCTGTACTATATTATGCTATGTATCTGTTAAGCGCCTTGAGTCCTATTGGAGAAAGAGCGCTATATAAATAAAATTATTATTATTATTATTATTATATTATTATTACTCCAATGGATATCGCTACCCTATGTACAGCTGCTCAGTCCAAGCACAAAACAGCCAGGGAAGGGGAAGGGGGGGATTTATTTGCATCCAAACTGCAGAAGAATTCTGTTACCACTTGCACCAAAAGTCAGTATTATGTTCTGTGTGTCCAGCATTACACAGCATATGGCAGGGTATGTCATGCAATGATTTTCTGATTGATATTAGAGGAAGAACGAGACAGTATAGTTATTTATCCACTGCAACATATCACTGTCTTTTGTTTCAAATTACTCATGTATAAGTCATTTCTGCTTAATGAGGAATAATGCCATTCATTCTGCCAATGCCTACAGGCCCCCTGCCACTACAACACCGCAGCCTGCAGAGACATACAATGGGCAGCAGTGAGTTACATGTAATTCCAGTACTGGATATTGCTAAATAGTGTTTTGTATCGCCCTTTGCACAGTCCGCCGTAGGTTGGTGATTAGTTGCTAAGCTATGGTGAAATCACCCGCAGCGAGTGGCTCATGTAATGCTCAGAGAAGGTGTAGGTTAAAATCTCCAGCACAGAATGAAAATACCCAGCACAATAGGCAGGAACACTGGAAGTGCAGAAAGACTCAGTGATTGCAGCGTAATTGGCTTTATTGTCATCCATTGAGAAGGGTGTACGGATTGTTTAATTGAATTTGATTGCAGGGAAAACTAAAGCAAGAGAAAGAAACAGCTGGATACCAAGTTTCCACTATCCCATCCTAAAGGGAAATGTTCAAATGCAAAGTAAACATTGCTTTACAAGTAGAGAGTTCTTTCTGTACAGTTGTTTACCCCGTATTCTAAATTCTGAATCACATAACATTGTATTTTATTCTGAATACAAAATCATAACCTCCTTTCCAGCACCAAATAAATCCATTCACTGCCAGCACAAATGGAAAGAGGTAGGAAATGGATTTATACTCAGAAGAAAGCAGACTGAAATGTTCCATCGCTGCATACAGTACGTAGGTCCACGCCTGCTTTATACAGTCCTCGTCATACTGTAGGTCTGCCAGTGTGCTGTGATTGACAGCTTTACATCTCCACAGACTATCAGTATAGACAACTGTCTTTCTCCCTGGATATGAGAACATTGAGTTACGTTTACAACATAATCTGTGCAAAATCTTTGTTTCAGCGACCGCCTCAGTCAGACTCTATTTTCACAGAAAAATTTACATTATTTCTAATGACAGTATCCAATTTATTGTCTAGTCACATGGATTTTTATGCTCAACGCTAAAGTAAGATCTTGTCATATTGTACATAAGGGTGAACTGTAGTGTCCATTTCTAGCCAGTACCAATATTCCAGTGCCTCGCAAGTTAATAAGAAAATGATTCAGAAGTTGCTCACTACATGCTGCTGGGTGCTACATGTTTTGGAAAAGTCAATCTTTACTTATTGACAGGGAATGATGATTGAACAGCCTTGATGACAGTCATGAATTCTGCAGTAGGCATCTGTGTTGCCTCATATACAAGTTTATATATTATGGTTTTATATATTCTTTTTTTTTTTATTATTATTATTATTGTTATCATCATCATCATCATCATCTTTTATTTATATGGTACCACAAGGGATCTGCAGTGCCCAATGCAGAGTACATAAATAAATCAGAAAAAAAAATGAAAGAAGCACTTACAGCTTAAGACAATATAGGACAATTACAAGGTATATACTACATACAGAAAACCTGGGGTTAGGTGCCATCAAAGGGAGTATTGAGTATAAAATAGTGTAAGTAATAGAAGGAAAGGCACTAAAAGGTAGAAGGCCCTGCTCTTGCATGCCTACAATCTAAAGGTTGAAGGGCTGATAAACATGGGGTGACACAGAAGGGGTAGACCGTGAGCGTTGACAAGATTTTTAGGAGGAGAGTTGGCTGGGTTTGGTGAAGAAGTACATCTTAAGAGCCCGTTTGAAGTTTTGTAGAGAGGTGGAGAGTCGGATGGGGAGAGGTAGAGAATTCCAGAGACAGGGAGCAGCATGTGCAAAATATTGTAGGTAGGAGTGAGAGGATGTAATCAGTTGGCAGGAGAGTCGGTGTGCATTAGCAGAGTGAAGAGGGCGGGTGGGAGTGTAGAGAGAGATGAGGTAAGAGATGTAAGAGTGAGAAGAGTGGTTGAGGGCTTTGAAGGTGAGTGTGAGAAGCTTGAATTGGATTCTGAATGGGAAGGGGAGTCAGTGAATGATTTGTAAGAGAGGTGAGGTGGATATAGTACGTTTGGTGAGGAAGATGAGACTGGCAGCAGCATTGAGGATAGACTGTAGTGGAGAGAGGCATATATCAGGGATGCCAAAAAGGAGGAGATTACAGTATTCCAATCTGGAGATGACCAGTAAGTGGATGAGTGTCTTAGTAGCATCCTGGGTGAGAAAGGGTCTGATCCTGGAAATGTTTTTGAGATGGAAACTGCAGGTTTGTGAGAGATACTGAATTTTTGGTTTAAAGGATAGGGAGGAGTCAAGGATTACTCAAAGACAGTGCACTTGGGGGCCAGAGGAGATAGTTTTGCCATCAATAGATAATTAAATTGTGGGAGGTGGAGTTATGCATGAGGGAGGAAAGATGATCAGCTCAGTCTTAGACATGATAAGGTTAAGAAAATGCTGGGACATGCAGGAAGATACAGCATAGAGACAGTTGGAGATATGAGTTAGGAGAGTGGGAAAGAGGTCCGGGGAAGAAAGGTAGATTTGAGTATCATTAGCGTAGAAATTATATTGTAAGTCAAAAGAGCTAATGAGCTCACCTAAAGAGGATGTGTAGAGAGAGAAAATGAGAGGCCCAAGAATAGAACATTGGGTGACACCTACTGGTAGAGGAAGTGGAGGAAACAGAGGAGGAACAGTCAGAAAGGTAGGGGGACAGCCAGGAAGGGCAGTATCATGTAGACCAAGGGAGTAAAGGATTTGCAGGATGAGAGGGTGGTTCACAGTGTCAAATGCAGCAGAGAGGTTAAGGAGAATAAGCAGAAAGTAGTGGCCCTTGGATTTAGCAGCAAGGAGGTCATTGCAGACCTTCATGAGGGCAGTTTCAGTGCAGTGGGGAGAACAGGAACCAGACTGGAATGGGTCAAGCAGTAAGTTGGAGGAAAGGAAGACAGTGAGGCTGGTTGTAGAGTATACGCTCAAGGAGTTTGGAGGCAAAAGGGAGGAGATAGATGGGTCGGTAGTTGTAGAGTGGTTGGATCAAGGTTATGTTTTTTAAGAATAGGGGAGATAAAAGCATGCTTGAGGGGACAGTGCCTGATGAGAGCAAGAGATTGAGGAGGTGGGTAAGATAGGAATTTGCAGAAGTAGAGGGATAGCGGAGGGGATAGGTTCAAGTGTGGAGGTGGAGGGGGGTGAGGAACGGATGAGGGTCATGACTTTCGCACCAGATACAGGAAAGAAAGATGTCAGAGACAGGGAATGGAGGCGGTGGGTTGGGTTGCTCAGAGTCTGGTGGGATGTGATTTTCTGTCATATGGAGTCAATTTTGGATGTGAAGTAGGTGGCAAAGCCAAAAGCAGAGAGAGAAGAGGGAAGTTGAGGCGGGGGTGGGCAGAGGAGTGAGTTGACAGTGGCAAAGAGGCGCCAGGGGTTTGAGGACTGGGAGGAGATGGTTCTTGAAGTATGATTGTTTAGAGAGGGAAAGAGTAGCACTGTAGGATGAGAGCATATATTTGTAATGGAAGAAGTCTGCCTTAGAGCGTGATTTCCTCCACTGTCGCTCAGTGGTACGTGAGCATTTTTGCATTCTTACCATACTATCTCTTTAAACTGGGACACTCATGAATTACACAAGTTCTGTAGCTGGCTGAAGTTCAAGCCTGTATTTCACCTGGTTTTAATCAGCTACAGACAGAGCTGGATTAAGGATCTGGGGGGCCCGGGGCACTTGAGACAAGAGGCCCCCTATGGACTAAAAATAAATATATTGAAAACATTTAATGTAAATGTGGCCTTTTAGTATTAAATTTCTTTTTATCATATTATTTAGGTTCTTATTTGCAGTCAGTCAAGCTGTATTGAGATAGCTAAGTAGTGGCCTTCTGTGTTTCCTATTACAGAATACTGGGGAACCCTGACGGAAATACACCTCCGAAGTGTAGCCCATATTACAGGTTGAGTATCCCATATCCAAATATTCCGAAATACGGAATATTCCGAAATACGGACTTTTTTGAGCGACAGTGAGATTGTGAAACCTTTGTTTTTGATGGCTCAATGTACACAAACTTTGTTTAATACACAAAGTTATTAAAAAATATTGTATTAAATGACCTTCAGGCTGTGTGTATAAGGTGTATATGAAACATAAATGAATTGTGTGAATGTACACACACTTTGTTTAATGCACAAAGTTATAAAAAATATTGGCTAAAATGACCTTCAGGCTGTGTGTATAAGGTGTATATGTAACATAAATGTATTCTGTGCTTAGATTTAGGTCCCATCGCCATGATATCTCATTATGGTATGCAATTATTCCAAAATACGGAAAAATCCCATATCCAAAATACCTCTGGTCCCAAGCATTTTGGATAAGGGAGACTCAACCTGTAATACATCGGGCAGCATCTGATCCCTCATAGAAACTTATGGTGGATGCGGTTGCGGGCAGAAATGGAGGTAGCACAGCAGGTATCGGAGATATCTGCTGTGGTCCCTCCTTCTTACATTGCTGTGATACATAATATTTGCAGCTAGCCCCCCAAAACGGGTGTTTTCGGGGACATAGCAGCAAATATTGTATGATAAATTGGCCCCTAGGTGTATTGTGCAAAGACAGCAGCCTGGTGATACTACTGTGTGCACTGTACACATACAGCAGTCTGATGATGACACTACTGTGGATGCATGTTGCACACGCAGCATCTTGATAATGACGCTAGGTGCACCATGCACACACAGTAGCTCTGATTTGGGGTCTCCAATTGCAGTATAAGGAGAGTGGCTGCCAATTCATGCACATACAAGAGGTGAAACTTGTCTGCAGTATTAGTATTATGCATATCATATAAAGCTCGCTGTATAGTACATATGCTGCATATATTATTACACAACGAGAAAGCAGTCATAATGATAATGGCAAGCCCTCACTGTATTTGGGCCAGTGGGCTTTGCAGCAGTGTAATGTTGGGGTGGGAAATTACTGTAAATCACCAACTATAGCCCCCCTGTGTCAGGTATGCTTTCAATATGGCTGGTGAGGCTGGAGCAGCATACAGAGGTGGCCAGAGATTAAGGACCTATCAGTGCCTGCTGGCACATATCTTCCATCTGCAACCCTGGTGGCCCCAACCCTGCGGCTTACCTAGCGAGAGTGCGGCGCTCAAGAGTGATTATCCCGCCTGTCAACATGATGCCCGGGATGGCCGCGTCCTCCTGCTGGTGCGCGGGGGAAAGCTGCACGCGCTGGGGCTGCTGCTGCTGTTAGCATCCCCCTACTTCCTTTCCTCCGTGACCCGGTGATCAGCTGCTGCTGATCTCTGGGTTAAGCAGCCGCTGGGTCCTAGCTCCTGCACTGTTAAGTAGCAAGGACGCCAGGTCCTTTTACTGTATGCAGTGCGCATTCTTAAATTAAAACAATAACAATACATGGTGGATGGTAAGTACGGGGGCCCCTGAGGGAGAGGGGGGCCTAGGGTAATGTGTGCCCTGAGCACCCCCTTAATCCGGCTCTGGCTACAGAACCTATGTAATTCATGATTGTTCCAGTTGAAAGTGATAGTATGGTAAGCCTAGTTTCAGAGGAATTTATGGACAGATCAGGTATGTTTCACTGAGTCTTAGGCTGCGTAGTTATCAGAATGATGTGCATAATTAAGATGTGACATCACCTGCGATGGGGTCCTGACATTGGCAATTGCATACACACTTGCCGATGTCGGCTGCGACGGAGGGAAGGAGCGGAAATGCAACATGGTCCTCATAAGCAATATCGCATTGGTCTGACGTGTGATGCCGGATACGACCCACGGGAGAGCGCATTGCATGCAATATCATGTGTACACATTACACAATATCGTATGCAAACATACAATATCAGCCGTATTGCATGCGATATCGCATAATGTGTACACAACCTTTGGAGTATACTGTATGTGATAGCCTGTGAGTTGCAGGCAGCTGCAATAATTCAGCAAGTAGGCTGCTATATTTAGAGCAGTCATTGGGGCAGATGTATTAACCTGGAGAAGGCATAAGGAAGTGATAAACCAGTGATAAATGCAAGGTGATAAATGCACCAGCCAATCAGCTCCTAACTGTTCATTTACATATTGAAGCTGATTGGCTGGTGCATTTATCACCTTGCATTTATCACTGGTTTATCACTTCCTTATGCCTTCTCCAGGTTAATACATCTGACCCATTGGGAAATGGTGTTCATTTTGCAGCTAGAGAAGTATTTATAATTACATTTAATTAAAGCGCCAGGTAGTGAACAGCCAGTGACCACGGTCCCAGTCTGTTTACACATTTTTTCCAGGTGAAAGAACAAGCGTATATAGGCATCGCTCCCAAAGCCCTTTCTCTCTTTGGGCAGTTAAGCCTGGAGGGTGTGGGCCAGAACTGTTTATTTAATAAGTAGCAATGTATACTAATGCAATAATATGTATTTCGTGCATTCTTTAAAGATTGGAGGGGGTGGTGGTGTTTTTTTAAACTAACAAACCAAAAGAAATTACTATCTTTGGATCAATACTACAGGACCAGGATTACATGTTGCTTTGTAATAGATTTACTGTTTGCTGAAGTGCGTTGTATCATTTTATCCTATTTTTTTGTTTATTCGCTAAAGTCCTGCGCTCTGAAATTGGGACTTGCTGTGTTCTTCTATAACAGGGATGGGGAACCTTCGGCCCTCCAGCTGTTGTTGAACTACACATCCCAGCATGCCCTGCAACAGTTTTAGCATGGCCAAATAGCAAAACTGTAGCAAGGCATGCTGGTATGTGTAGTTCAACAACAGCTGGAGGGCCGAAGGTTCCCCATCCCTGTTCTATAATATTGAACAAATTACGTTGCGGTTCATAGACTCCCAGGCAGATGCAGAGGGGAACGAACGCCCATTTGTTTAGTGTATATTGCATTTGTTTAGTGTATATTGCATTTGTTTAGTATATATTGCATGTTTTTGAACTGTGCATGTTCTGGATCTGCTTATACGCAAATACTGTAGGAGCAATCAGAGTCATATGTGCATCAGCTGCATATGCACGTGCGACTCATGGTGCAAAACTGGGCTGTAATGAGGCATTCCCACAAAGGCAAGCGTCAGAGACAGAAATACAGAGTACACAGAGGGGCAGATGTATTAACCTGGAGAAGGCATAAAAACCAGTGATATGTGCAAGGTGATAAACACACCAGCCAATCAGATCCTAACTGTTAATTTACATATTGGAGCTGATTGACTGGTGCCTTTATCACCTTGCACTTATCACTGGTTTATCACTTCCTTATGCCTTCTCCAGGTTAATACATCTGCCCCAGAGTTAGATATTTTTCATTATTAAATAGTAAGATAAACAAGTCAATTCTCTATGTTTATAATTGTGATGTATAGTATCATTATACACGGCCGAGTCACATTATTATGACTACCTCCTACATTTGATGTCTGCAGCGTGTAGTCCATGAAGTACGTAACGTGTCATGTGCTGGCTTGGTGGGTATATAAGGTATGCGATAGGCCGTCTACACACATGTAACTCATTGCTGTCATGGGTAAAAGGGGTGATTTATCTGAGTTGCAAAAAGGGATGATTATTGGCTTTCAGGCCAAGGGTGGCATAATTTCTGAAACAGCGCAGTATGTGAACTATTCACGTGGTGAAGGTGTATCGTGACTGGACAAATGGCACCATTGCGAATAACCGATGTGGAAACTGCGGAGCACCATATTCCATTGAACGTTGGCTATGAAGGTGTGTGAGGGCAGACTGACACGCTACAGTGGAGCAGCTAACCGTCAAAGTGAACCTGGGCGCTACCAGACGTGTTTCTAAAATGACATTTCAGCCCGTCTAGCTGCTGTCCGTGCTGCACTCGGTGGTTACTCTGACTATTAGCTAGTGATCATTCTGATGTGACTCAACTGTGTAATACTGCTATATAATTCCGGGTATACAGGGTCAGAGAAAATGACAGCCTAAAGCCCATCAAATATCGTGGGTGTATAGCTCAAGACGTGTCGGCATGATCTCTGCGTTCCTCCCTTGGGAAGGGAGCTGGGGGGACAGACACTTCCTTGTTTCTTCCCAGTGAATGAACAAGGGAAATGTTGGGTGGTCACCCGCGGCAGTGCATATACTGCGAGATGCAGCTGATTAGTAGCTCAAATTATTGGATCTTTCAGGTAGACAGTACAGACCGATAATATGCGGACGATCAAACAAATACATTGTACAATTATCTGGCTGATCCTACAATACCTGATTATTGAATCTAAAGTACAGTACTTAGATCCACACATTCAGAGTGCCTATAAAAATGCTATCATTCCTTACACAAGACACTACTTACAGCATCCAATACAGATACCACCTGCTTTCTCCTAAAAATGATGACAGTGTCACTGACCTAGGTTGGGGGTGTTGTGAACTCGGGGGTTCTCCCGATGGTAGGGGAAAGGACCCACAGTTGGGTCGGAACAGGGATGGCTTGATATAGGTCTTCCTCATACAGGACTCTGACAGAAAAGCTTGGTGAAAATATTAAAGGACTTTATTGCAGGAGGAGAGCAACACAATGTCACATAACAGAGAAGGAGTGTATGGAGGAATGTCCAGGAAGTACTTGTGAGTGACGGTAAAAGATACTGGTGACTGAAGAACTTGAGAGCGGTGATTAAAAGGCACTGATGATTTGAAGAACTTGAGAGCGGTGGTTAAGACTCTGATAATTTGAAGAACTTGAGAGCGGTGGTTAAAGACACTGATGATTTGAAGAACTTGAGAGCGGTGGTTAAAGACACTGATGATTTGAAGAACTTGAGAGCGGTGGTTAAAGACACTGATGATTTGAAGAACTTGAGAGCGGTGGTTAAAGACACTGATGATTTGAAGAACTTGAGAGCGGTGGTTAAAGACACTGATGCTTTGAAGAACTTGAGAGCGGTGGTGAAAGACACTGATGATTTGAAGAACTTGAGAGCGGTGGTTAAAGACACTGATGATTTGAAGAACTTGAGAGCGGTGGTTAAAAAAACTGATGATTTGAAGAACTTGAGAGCGAGGGTTAAAGACACTGAGAACTTGTATAACTTGAGAGCGAGGGTTAAAGACACTGAGGACTTGTATAACTTGAGAGCGAGGGTTAAAGACACTGAGGACTTGTATAACTTGAGAGCGAGGGTTAAAGACACTGGGACTTGTATAACTTGAGAGCGACGTTTAACCTGCAGCCCACGCTGACTCCAAGAAGCACTGGTGACTAGAGCGCAGTGGAACCCAGCAGCGGCTGGGAACGCTGGAAGCTGTGCAACAACTGACACCTGGAAATGCCGGAGACACTGGGGTATGCTGCAGAGAGATCCGCCGAGGACAGAAGCACTGGCATCCACTTCAGGGGAAAAGACGATACTCAGGCGCCGAGGCGCTGCCCGGCGTCTGTCTTTGAATCTCCCGCCTCCGCTGGATTGGCGGAACAGTCTGATGACGTCACCTGCTCCCCGCCCACGTGATGCCGGGTGTCATGGCGACGCCCCTGCCCCGGAGAACCGCCGGGAGCCGCGCCAGCCAGGAGCCGGAGCCCGTGGACCAACGAAGGCGGAGGCCGCAACACAGACCAGCAGGCACGCAGGGGTAAGCGCGGTGAACGCCGCCTATGGCGTGTGACAGTACCCCCTCCTCCAGGAGTGGCCCCCAGACACTTTCCAGGTTTTGTTGGATGTCTGGAATGGAAAATCCGCAGTCGGGGAGCCATAACTTCAGTAGCCTTGACCCAGCTCCTCTCCTCGGGGCCAAAACCTTTCCACTCCACCAAATACTGTAGATTCTTGTGAAGATAACGAGAGTCAAGAATAGCTTTGATTTCAAAGTCCGTTCCAGCTTCAGACTCTGCAGAGGTTGGCCTTGGGGACTTCGAATGGAACCGGTTTAAAATAAGGGGGCGAAGGAGAGAAACATGAAAGGAGTTTGGTATCCGGAGGTGGGAAGGCAATCCCAATTTGCAGACAACCGGGTTCAGGACTTGTAACACGGGGTAAGGACCAATAAACTTTGGGGCGAACTTCATAGTGAGCACCCTTAACCGGAGGTTGCGGGTGGAAAGCCATACCCTGTCACCAACCTTGTATTGGGGAGCTGCTTGTCGCTTCCTATCCGCAAAGAACTTATAGCGGCCGGAAACTCTCTTTAGATTAGCATGAACTCGACTCCAAATTTGGCAGAAGTGCCGAAGAGTAGAGGCTGCAGCAGGAACCTCCTCCGGAGGACAAATGGGTAATTCAGGAACTTGAGGATGGAACCCATAATTAATGAAAAATGGGGACTCACCAGTCGAAGAGTGGTACAGATGATTATGGGCAAACTCGGCCCATGGCAACAGTTCCACCCAATCATCTTGCGACGGAGAAAGATAAACACGGAGAAAAGTCTCTAAATCTTGATTGACGCGTTCAGTTTGCCCATTGGTTTGTGGATGGTAAGCAGATGAAAACTTGAGTTTTATTTGTAAGGCCGTACAGAGAGCTCTCCAGAATCTTGCAGTGAATTGTACCCCCCGGTCAGAGACAATTTCCTGAGGTAAGCCGTGCAGGCGGAAATGTTCTCGGATAAATAACAAAGCCAACTTGGGAGCTGATGGTAACCCAGTCAAAGGTACAAAATGTGCCATCTTAGAGAAACGGTCGATAATTACCCAGACAGTATTGTGACCCTTGGAGAGGGGCAATTCGGTGACAAAGTCCATAGAGATATGGGTCCAAGGCCTCTGAGGAATGGACAGTGGATGCAATAACCCCGCAGGAGGCAAACAAGGAATTTTGTGCTGAGCACACTGAGGACATGAGTTGACATAATCTTGAATATCCTTCTTCATAGTGTCCCACCAGTAAGACCTTCGTAGAAACTCCCACATCTTTTGAACTCCAGGATGACCGGAAAACTTGGAAACATGAGCCCACTGCAACAACCTTGGTCGAAATTTAACTGGCACAGACATTCTCCCAGGAGGAGGACCCAAAGCGGTGGGAGCCGCTGACATAGAAACTGGACTGAGAATCAAAGCCTTCTCAACGGAATTCTCCTCACCTGAAGCTGTTAAGGAACGGGATAAAGCATCAGCCTTGGTGTTAAAAGTCCCAGCCCGGTACTTAATAACAAACGAAAACCGGGTAAAGAAGAGCGCCCATCTAGCTTGACGGGGATTCAAGCACTGGGCCGTCTTGAGGTACAGCAAATTCTTATGATCAGTGAAAATTGTAATTAGGTGTTTAGCACCTTCCAAAAGATATCTCCATTCATCCAAGGCAGATTTTATTGCCAAAAGCTCTTTGTCTCCAATGGTGTAATTCTGTTCCGCAGGAGAGAATTTGCGAGAATGGAAACCACATGGATGTAACTTCCCATCTGGAGCGTACTGCGAAAGCACGGCACCTATGCCTACCGAGGAAGCATCAACCTCCAAGAAGAATGGTTTTGAAAAATTTGGTTGTTGAAGGACTGGAGCGGACATAAAGGCTGCCTTTAACTGAGCGAACGCTGCTACAGCTTCGGAGGACCAATGACTTGGGTCAGAACCCTTCTTGGTTAGGGCAGTAATGGGTGCCACGATGGTAGAGAACCCCTTTATGAATTTCCGGTAGTAATTTGCAAAGCCCAGAAATCGTTGTGCCGCTTTCAAGGAAAGAGGCTGAGTCCAGTCCCGGATGGCAGTGAGTTTCTCTGGATCCATACGAAGCTCCGTGCCCGAAATGATGTAACCAAGAAATGGAATAGAAGGAACCTCAAAAGTACATTTGGAAATCTTGCCATAAAGATGATTCTCTCGCAATCGAAGAAGTACCTCTTTGACCTGTATTCTGTGCTCTGTGAGATTTTTAGAAAATATCAGAATGTCGTCCAAATATACCACTACACTTAGGTATAGCATATCCCGAAAGACTTCGTTAATGAATCCCTGGAAGACGGCAGGGGCATTGCTGAGGCCAAACGGCATTACCAGATACTCGTAATGCCTGTCCCTGGTATAGAAGGCCGTCTTCCATTCGTCCCCCTGTCGGATACGTATCAAATTATAAGCTCCCCTTAAATCAAGCTTGGTGAAAACTCGGGCTCCGCGAACTCTATCAAAAAGCTCCGTAATGAGCGGCAAAGGATACTTGTTCTTAATGGTGACATAATTTAGACCACGATAGTCAATACATGGTCTCAGCCCTCCGTCCTTCTTCTTCACAAAAAAGAAACCCGCCCCCGTCGGAGAAGTAGAGGGGCGGATGAATCCTTTCTGTAGATTAGACTTGATATAGTCCGACATAGCTTGGGTCTCGGGTAATGATAAGGGATAAGTGCGACCCCGAGGTGGCATTTTCCCCGGAATGAGCTCAATGGGGCAGTCCCAGGGTCTATGCGGTGGTAGCTGATCTGCCGCTTGCTCCGAGAACATGTCAGAAAACTCCCGATAGGCCTCCGGAATGAGCCCTTCATCTGACTTGGAAGACACACGGAGCGGAAAGACTGGGGTGAGACAATTTGAGTGACAAAAAGAACTCCAAGATGTTATTTGTGTCGAACTCCAGTCGACGTGAGGGTTGTGAAGTAGTGATGAGCGGGTTCGGTTCCTCGGAATCCGAACCCCCCCGAACTTCACCCTTTTTACACGGGTCCGAGGCAGGTTCGAACCTTCCCGCCTTGCTCGGTTAACCCGAGCGCACCCGAACGTCATCATCCCGCTGTCGGATTCTCGCGAGATTCGGATTCTATATAAGCAGTTGCGCGTCGCTGCCATTTTCACTCGTGCATTGGAAATGTTAGGGAGAGGACGTGGCTGGCGTCCTCTCCGTTTATTAATGTTGATGCAAATATTTGTGCTTATTGCTTAATTGTGGGGACTGGGGAGCAGCTGTATTATATAGGAGGAGTACAGTGCAGAGTTTTGCTGATCAGTGACCACCAGTTTTATCCGTTCTCTGTCTGAAAAACGCTCCATATCTGTGCTCAGTGTGCTGCATATATCTGTGCTCACACTGCTTTATTGTGGGGACTGGGGACCAGCAGTATTATATAGGAGGAGTACAGTGCAGAGTTTTGCTGACCAGTGACCACCAGTATTATACGTTGTCTGCCTGAAAAACGCTCCATATCTGTGCTCAGTGTGCTGCATATATCTGTGCTCACACTGCTTTATTGTGGGGACTGGGGACCAGCAGTATTATATAGGAGGAGTACAGTGCAGAGTTTTGCTGACCAGTGACCACCAGTATTATACGTTGTCTGCCTGAAAAACGCTCCATATCTGTGCTCAGTGTGCTGCATATATCTGTGCTCACACTGCTTTATTGTGGGGACTGGGGACCAGCAGTATTATATAGGAGGAGTACAGTGCAGAGTTTTGCTGACAGTGACCACCAGTATATATAGCAGTACGGTACGGAAGGCCACTGCTCTACCTACCTCTGTGTCGTTAAGTATACTATCCATCTAGATTCTATACCTGTGGTGCATTTTAGTTTTGCAGTTTGCTGACAGTGACCACCAGTATATATAGCAGTACGGTACGGAAGGCCACTGCTCTACCTACCTCTGTGTCGTCAAGTATACTATCCATCCATACCTGTGGTGCATTTCAGTTGTGCGCAGTATATATAGTAGTAGGCCATTGCTATTGATACTGGCATATAAATCCACACATTAAAAAATGGAGAACAAAAATGTGGAGGTTAAAATAGGGAAAGATCATGATCCACTTCCACCTCGTGCTGAAGCTGCTGCCACTAGTCATGGCCGAGACGATGAAATGCCATCAACGTCGTCTGCCAAGGCCGATGCCCAATGTCATAGTAGAGAGCATGTAAAATCCAAAAAAACAAAAGTTCAGTAAAATGACCCAAAAATCAAAATTGAAAGTGTCTGATGAGAAGCGTAAACTTGCCAATATGCCATTTACGGCACGGAGTGGCAAGGAACGGCTGAGGCCCTGGCCTATGTTAATGGCTAGTGGTTCAGATTCACATGAGGATGGAAGCACTCATCCTCTCGCTAGAAAACTGCAGTGCCACTCCTAGATGGGCCAGGTGTTTGTGTCGGCCACTTGTGTCGCTTAGCTTAGTCACACAGCGACCTTGGGGCGCCTCTTTTTTTCTTTGCATCATGTGCTGTTTGGGGACTATTTTTTGAAGTGCCATCCTGTCTGACACTGCAGTGCCACTCCTAGATGGGCGAGGTGTTTGTGTCGGCCACTTGGGTCGCTTAGCTTAGTCACACAGATACCTCATTGCACCTCTTTTTTTCTTTGCACCATGTGCTGTTTGGGGACTATTTTTTTGAAGTGCCATCCTGTCTGACACTGCAGTGCCACTCCTAGATGGGCCAGGTGTTTGTGTCGGCCACTTGTGTCGCTTAGCTTAGTCACACAGCGACCTTGGTGCGCCTCTTTTTTTCTTTGCATCATGTGCTGTTTGGGGACTATTTTTTTGAAGTGCCATCCTGTCTGACACTGCAGTGCCACTCCTAGATGGGCCAGGTGTTTGTGTCGGCCACTTGTGTCGCTTAGCTTAGTCACACAGCCACCTTGGTGCGCCTCTTTTTTTCTTTGCATCATGTGCTGTTTGGGGACTATTTTTTTGAAGTGCCATCCTACCTGACACTGCAGTGCCACTCCTAGATGGGCCAGGTGTTTGTGTCGGCCACTTGTGTCACTTAGCTTAGCCATCCAGCGACCTCGGTGCAAATTTTAGGACTAAAAATAATATTGTGAGGTGTGAGGTGTTCAGAATAGACTGAACATTAGTGTAAATTATGGTTATTGAGGTTAATAATACTATGGGATCAAAATGACCCCCAAATTCTATGATTTAAGCTGTTTTTGAGGGGTTTTTGTAAAAAAACACCCGAATCCAAAACACACCCGAATCCGACAAAAAATTTTCAGGGAGGTTTTGCCAAAACGCGTCCGAATCCAAAACACGGCCGCGGATCCGAATCCAAAACCAAAACACAAAACCCCAAAAATTTCCGGTGCACATCACTAAGTTTAAGCCAAGGAAGGCCAAGAACCAGATCGTGGGGCATCTCCCGAATCACTAGGAACTCTAGGTGTTCTTGATGCAGAGCTCCCACTTGCAGTTTGATTGGTACTGTACAACTTGAAATCAGACCGTTAGAAATTTGGGTACCATTGATAGCAGACAACGTAATAGGTCGTTCGACCGACCGTAGCTGACAACCCAGATCCTGGGCACAGGAAAGGGAAATAAAATTCCCTGCAGCCCCTGAGTCCAGCAGAGCCTTAACGGGTTTGGCTATTGACTCGGAGAACAGAGACACGGAGAGTAAACAGTCCACTGGCGGAGAAGGTTTAGAAGAAACTCCTAGCTCGACTCCTCCGGAACAAGCTAGGACTGCCCGTTTCCCGGGCGAGACTTGCAAAACTTGAGTAAGTGATCCGCGGCTCCACAGTAGAGACAGAGTCTACCCTCCCAACGATGCTGACCTTCTTCTGGGGACAGCCGGGATCGATTAATCTGCATGGGTTCATCAGGACTTGGAATAATCGTTTGCTTAGACGGAAGAGATCGGACCCTTGATCGATCTGACCGACTACGTTCGCCACCTCATTCCTGCATGCGAAGATCTACTTTTACACAGAGCGAGATCAACTGTTCTAAAAAATACGGCAAATCTCTAGTGACCAACTCGTCCTTTAGACGATCGGAGAGCCCGTTCCAAAAGGCAGCCCGAAGGGCATCATTATTCCAGCGCAGTTCTGAGGCTATGATCTGAAAATTAATCACATACTGTCCCACTGAACGAGAGCCTTTTCGGACACGATGCACATCTGCAGAGGCAGCGGTCGTCCTGCCGGGCTCATCAAAGATCCTCCGGAATGACGTAATGAAATTGGTGTAACTAGAAACCAATGGATCAGATCGCTCCCATAACGGAGACACCCAATCCAACGCTGAACCCTCGAGCAAAGAAATAATGTATGCCACCTTGGACCGATCAGTAGGGAAGTTATGTGAAAGCAGTTGAAAATGTACCTCACACTGATTGAGAAAACCACGGCAATTCTTTGGATTCCCATTATAGCGAGAAGGAGTAGGGAGCTGAAGGCGTGACCTGGTTCCAGAGGAGGATGGAATATTACTAGAGACAACCACTGGAGCGGGTACTGGAGCTGGGGCCGGTACTACTGAGGCCAGAGAAGTCTGAATTTGATCCAGCCGACCAGATAATTCCTGGAGATAATGCATCACCTGGCCCTGTGCTGCTTCCTGACTTTGTACTCGAGAAATCAAGTCCTGGATGGTACTGGCCTCTGGGCTCCGATCCCCCGGGTCCATGTGGCCTGAGTATACAGTCACTGACCTATGTTGGGGGTGTTGTGAACTCGGGGGTTCTCCCGATGGTAGGGGAGAGGAACCACAGTTGGGTCGGAACAGGGATGGCTTGATATAGGTCTTCCTCATACAGGACTCTGACAGAAAAGTTTGGTGAAAATATTAAAGGACTTTATTGCAGGAGGAGAGCAACACAATGTCACATAACAGAGAAGGAGTGTATGGAGGAATGTCCAGGAAGTACTTGTGAGTGACGGTAAAAGATACTGGTGACTGAAGAACTTGAGAGTGGTGATTAAAAGGCACTGATGATTTGAAGAACTTGAGAGCGGTGGTTAAGACTCTGATAATTTGAAGAACTTGAGAGCGGTGGTTAAAGACACTGATGATCTGAAGAACTTGAGAGCGGTGGTTAAAGACACTGATGATTTGAAGAACTTGAGAGCGGTGGTGAAAGACACTGATGATTTGAAGAACTTGAGAGCGGTGGTTAAAGACACTGATGATTTGAAGAACTTGAGAGCGGTGGTTAAAGACACTGATGATTTGAAGAACTTGAGAGTGAGGGTTAAAGACACTGAGAACTTGTATAACTTGAGAGCGAGGGTTAAAGACACTGAGGACTTGTATAACTTGAGAGCGAGGGTTAAAGATACTGAGGACTTGTATAACTTGAGAGCGAGGGTTAAAGACACTGGGGACTTGTATAACTTGAGAGCGACGTTTAACCTGCAGCCCACGCTGACTCCAAGAAGCACTGGTGACTAGAGCGCAGTGGAACCCAGCAGCGTCTGGGAACGCTGGAAGCTGTGCAACAACTGACACCTGGAAATGACGGAGACACTGGGGTATGCTGCAGAGAGATTCGCCGAGGACAGAAGCACTGGCATCCACTTCAGGGGAAAAGACGATACTCAGGCGCCGAGGCGCTGCCCGGCGTCTGCCTTTGAATCTCCCGCCTCTGCTGGATTGGTGGAACAGTCTGATGACGTCACCTGCTCCCCGCCCACTTGATGCCGGGTGTCATGGCGGCGCCCCTGCCCCGGAGAACCGACGGGAGCCGCGCCAGCCAGGCGCCGGAGCCCGTGGACCAACGAAGGCGGAGGCCACAACACAGACCAGCAGGCACGCAGGGGTAAGCGCGGTGAACGCCGCCTATGGCGTGTGACAGACAGTGAGTGCCAAGAACCATAGGAGTCATAGATCTGTTTTCCATTTTTCAGGAACTACACCAGTGTTCACGGAACCCTGGGCCAAAAGTTTGTTATTGAGAAATTCAGAAAAAAATATGAAGTTAATTGTGTTTATATGTTTGGTTCAGTTATGTGGTGAGGGACAGGATTCGCGTCTGTTTGTCCACATAGTTTATGATTGGAAGCCACCAGCACTGGATTCTGGTAGGCCATTATTTCAGATGGGGAAGAGGATGGATTAGGGTCTTAAAGGGGCCATGGAAATAATCTGAGAGTAGCCACATGTACTTGGGACCATAATCACTGTAGACTGAGCCAACTCAAAAAATAGACTGGGTTAGAACACTATTAACCCTAAAATGACCTATACAGCTTTCTATAATGGCATGAGGAGGAGGAGCTTCAACTGAAGCCACTTTCTGATTGTCATATAGGCATCTTGACCCAATGAATAATATTTTTCCCTTTGCTGTTAAGCAATATGGAGCATACAGTTACACTACAGTGACCAAGGCCTGATGAGACTAGGCTGTCCTGCTCGGGTCAATCACCCTTTCCTGTGTCTGCTGTCAGAATAAAAATCATTTTAAAAAATAATTTTTGAAGCAGATACGGTCTGTGGTCAATCCACCCCTGGGTTTGGTAAATTGTCAAGGGCCACACACACTCCCTTATAGAACCACACGCTTCCAGTTCCATTGTACACTGCCTCTGAACTCTCGGACATCTGAGGTGCGTGCTAGGGAATTCCAAGGCAGTGCGCTATGAAGGAATTAAACACAGGGAACAAAAAGCATTTAGTGACACATTGTTCAATCTTTGCTATCTTCACTGCGTAAAACACTTCAGATGTTAAGGATATCTAAACTGGAACACTCCTGACTCTTGATATTATGGCATTACCTTATGTACACACTATACAATTATCTGGCAGATAATCTGCCAGATCTGGCTGGTTGGAATGAAAATCTGGTAATGGATGAGAGCAAATAACAATCGACCATTTGCTCCCAAACACTGGAAAACTAACAAAACCTGACGTTCACACAAATTAGTTAAACACAATTCTAACCAACTTAGATGAACCACTGTTTTTGTCCATTTTCTAGTGTTTGTGAGCAAATGGACTTCTGCATGCCACCCACTTCCATAGTGAAGAGAATGGGGGCATTAAACAAAATAAAAGCAAAAGATGTATGGTGCATATCACACTTAGGGGTCAGTTTACTTCATTTTTTATAAAAATGCAGCTATTTTTCCCAGTGGAGTTGTGAAATATATTCTGTGCTTATATATTGATTGACAGCACCAGAACACCTGGTATTGCATTATGTGGGGGCGTGGCTTGATGGGGTAGATTGTGCAGTCACGCCTTCTGGACCTCCTCTCCAGACTCTCCCAGAGGAAAGGTAGAAAAAATGCCAGTCATTTACAATTAACAATAGATTTTTTCAATAGATAGTTTACATTAACAATTACAAATGCCATTTTATTTATTTGCGGTGTTTGTGTAATCTTTAAGGAAAGCTTCTTAAATGGATGTTTTTCTGTTTTCAAGCACAGTGTTTGACTGCAACATATCCCACTAGCAGCTGGCACACAAAAGCATATTGCATTTCCTAATGTCCCTGGGTTAATCCGGGGGCAGGTGAACAATTGGCCTGTATCTTTTGTTGAAGAGTAATTTCATCAAACAGTCTCTTGTCCTCTCACCAAGGCATGTTCTGTGGCTTACCTATCATCACATTTCAGCTTGCAGCCATTGACCTCTGCTTAACTGAAAGTACTGTCTGTAACAGGTCACCTTACCTAAGACCCTGGGCTAAGCAAGATTACCTGCAGCAGCTCATAAAAATGACTTAATTGCCTGTGGCAGATGGAATAACCTGTTGTTTAAGCCATCTGATTTACAACGAACCATCAGATGTGATTTAATACCGGGTGCAACAGATTTCAGCAGATGTTATGTCTCTGATCACTCTGGGTAAACTGGAAGTACAGTATAAATGTGAAAAGCCCATACCACCTTCTTAATGACTCAATTGTTCATCAGAGTTATACCCCTTTCACATCGCACAAATAACCCGGTATCGACACGGCATATTGCCGTGTCGACACGGGTCAGTGTGCGATGTGAAAGCACTTTCTGAGAATTAGCGGGTCGCCTGACCCGCTAATTCAACCCGGTATAAAAGAAGGATTATACCCGGGTTGAATACCGGGTCAGGTGCAGTGTGAATGGGAGCCGCGTCGATGCGACACGGTTCCCATTCACAGCATAGGGAGAGGCGGCGCAGGAGATGAGCTCATCTCCCAGCGCCGCCTCCACCCCAGCCCCTGCTGCTGCTGCGCCCCCCCGCTGCTATGGCAACCGACCCGGTATATTGCCGGGTCGGAAAGCCAGCAGAGGGGAGCAAATGCCGGATCCCACCCGGTAAGGACACGTTTCTTTTACCGGGTGGGATCCGGCATTAGTGATGTGAAAGCGGTATTAGGCAAACAAGCAAGTTGTTTATGCTTTTACAGTAAGGACAATAAACAAAAGCACAAGATTTAAGAAGTGGGATTGCTTGACCTGGTATGACGGAGACCATACTCCTCAGACTTAGACAAAGGCATATGCTCTACAGAAGATGTTTTTGACCCAGGGGGTCGGTTGTATAGTTATTCGGCGTTAGGGGAGAAATATGCCCTCTCCTCCGATACTTCTTTTGCATATTTCCAGATTAGACATCATGTTCACTCACTGCCTGCACCCTATAGTTCACAATCTGCCCCAAACCCTCTGTCGACACTTATAGATCTTCTTAAGAGTGTCCCATATAAAATGAAATATTTATATGAAGATCACCTTAGTATCTCTCCTACTAAGGTATGGTGTAGTTTGGAAAATTCCTGGCAACGTGACCTTTCCCTTACCGATTTCCATACGCAGGTCTTATCCCATTATGATACAGCTTTTAAGCATTTGAAATCCACCTATTTGCAGGAAATTCAATTTAAGACGATACACAGAGCCTGTACCTCACAAGCTATTTATCATAAACTTCACCCTGACTCCATTGCTTATTGCCTGAAACGTAAAGGCTTCGTTACTGATTATATATATCAGTTTTGGGGGTGTGGTGTGATAAAGAAATTTTGGAATAAAGTTTTAGTATTTATAAATAATACTTTCGGTTTCAGTTTATCTTTATTGCCCCTAGCTTTACTCTTTGCTAATTTTACAGAATGTCTTACTGAAGGTTTGACAAAAACTGTGATACCTGTACTGGTCAATATAGGAGATATTGCCAAGAAAATTATTTGATCACATTGGATCGTTAGAACTTCTCCTACACTCTCTGAGCTTAAGACATTGCTTTTTAAAACGTTGTACATGGATAGACAAACAGTTTTACCTGACTTAGAAAAAAAAGCCATTTTGTTCTATAAAAAATGGAGTCCGTCCATTGACACTCTAGATCAGTGTTTCCCAACCATATCACTAAAACCTGCACTGTTGGTGTGCCTTGAGGACCGCGGTTTGGAATGCCTGCTCTAGATGATAATACCCAATCACGGATCTTTAAACTCTTCGATAAGACAAAATGGTGGGCATATTGTTGTATTGATAAGGGATTCACTACCTGATGTCTCCAGAATCTGAAAAAGTCTCTGCCTATGTGTTATAGTACTTCTATTCAATTTGATATATTATACTTAGATCGCTAAATGCTTTAGCACCCCACAATCTTCTGGTTTACTACCAAATCTATGGGAATAGCTCTATTAGATGTGATGTGTTTACTTTGGCACCACCGGACCAGATATATACTTTGTACCCTTACCCTCCCTTCCCATATTTTCCTCTTCCCCCTCTCTTTATGGTTTACCTTTGTAATTACACTGTTATTTCTTGTTTCTATTATAAAATAACCAGAGCTAAGTGAGACAAATGAAGATTTTTTAGACAATTTTAATGTTGATGTATAAGGAATATTATACGTGGAGATATAGTGGGATTATGTATGTCAGGAAGCAGTCATTTACTGTTTGTTTCTTTCTTCATGTCCAAACCTTCTTTTTCTTGCATATTGAATTGTCTTCACTATGTGACTTATGTGATAATTGTCTTGCTCTGTTTTTCTCTCTGGCAAAAAACCCAATAAATATATTTCCAAAAAAAAGAAGAAGTGGGATTGCAATTCCTTGCAGAGTCCAGTGCCATGGTGGAAGCACTATTGCCATCTATAGGAATTCTGGGCTCTATTACAGGATTGGGAGCAGGGCCCCGCCTCTTTAGGGTGTGAGACGTGCTAGGTCATCCCCTACCCTAACATATATATATATATAAAGATCTGCTTTGCCACGGTCACTATTATTAGGTACCCTTCCCATGCGACTGACTGCTCCTTTGGTAGCATTATGGGCCTCATACCAAGTCAGCCACAAGTCCAAATGAGAACAGATCTTGCGTATATCTGCAAACAACGCATGCAAAGTAATTGCAGACTGTGCATGCACCGTACCAAGCATACGCACTTGGGCGGAGAGCGAGAGTGTGAACAGTCTCATGTCTCTGTTGATGGGTCACTCTCTCCATGGTAGTGCCAAGGGTGTGCATACATGTTTCTTTCTCAGTTCTGGCGTTTGGATGGAGACAGGACATCTGTTCCAGATGGATCTTTTGCACCCATATGGTAGCTGTAAGAGCTGACAGTAACGCTAACAGCTGCGGATGGAGGCCCCTCCTTCTGCATGGAGACGGACAGATACCAGCAGTAGCATAAGATAGTTAGCAAGACTGCCGTGGCCGGCCGAGATATATGGCTGCAGATGCACCAACTCTATATATGCAGACAATGCAGTGCAAAGAAGATAGGCAGAAACCAATAATAATATGTGGGCAATTCAGAAGGAAAAACAGAAGACAAAATATTTACCTGACAACCTTATTGAATCTGATGGGTGTTATTTAAAAAAAAAATTGAGGCCGTCTAGACCGCTAGAGGCTTTAGTGACTTTGATTGTGTTTAGACTTTTTTTTAAACACCACTCCTGCCAACAACTGAGACTCAGTCGTCCCTAACTGTGTGGCATTTGTATATTCTCCCCGTCTTGCGCTTCTTTTCTCTGGGTACTCTGGTTTCCTCCCACACCAAAAATATACTGGTAGGTAAATTGGCTCCCAACAAAAATTAACCCTAGCATGTAAGGGGCCCTATACACGGGAGAGATGTGTGCTGAGCGAACCGCTCAGCACACATCTCTCCCGCCACTTAGCACAGCGCGATGTGTGCTGAGCGTGCGGGGGGAGACGGGGGGGGGGCGCTCATTTCACCAAGAGGGTGAAGTGAGCGACCCGCCAATCTAGCACCAGCGATAGCGATGTGCGGGGCTGCGCATCGCTATCGCTGTAGGGGCTACACACGAGTGATCCATGCTTAAAATCTAAGCAATCTAAATTGCTTAGATTTTAAGCATGGATCTCTCCGTTAGTACCCCCCTTAAGTGTGTATGTACATGGGCTTATGGTGGATGGTTCTTATCTGCCATCAAATTCTATGATGTTTGTATGTATCTATGTAAATGTTAGGTCATTTTGGAGCATAATTACTAAGCCTTGGAGAGTAATAAAGAGGAGAAAGAATTGTCATTTTTCAAACACAGCCTGTAACATGGCAGTTAGGAGCTGATTGGCTTTACTTTTACTTTATCTCTCTCAAAGGCTTAGTAAATAGACCGCAAAGCGTTACCTTACCCCTTTTCCACTTTCCAACCTCTATACGGCATTAATGCAGTCATATCCCCAAAGGCTAAATTCCTACATTGCCTGGCCACCTCTCTACTCTTCTACCGTTACTGACTTCATATTTGCAAGATAACTATTCTATGGCAGGAAACGAAAGTCTCGCTAGTGTGCATACTTTGTAAAATAATTAACAATTATGTATTGTCTACATGTGTACAAAAACCTTCCACAGAATAATGGCCCTCATTCTGAGTTGATCGCACGTAGCAACTTTTTGCTGCTGGTGCGATCAACTAATCTCCGCCTATGGTGGAGTGTATTTTAGCATAGCAGTGCTGCGAACGCTTGTGCAGCCCTGCTATGCCAAAAAAGTTTCCTGCAAAAAAAGACCAGCCCTGGACATACTTACCCTGTGCGACGGATCCAGCGATGATGGGCACGGCTTTGACGTCAGACATCCGCCCTCCGTTCGCCTGGACACGCCTGCGTTTTCCTTACCACTCCCCGAAAACGGCTCCAAACGGTGAGATGCCGCCCCAGAACGCCTTCCTGCAGTCAGTCTTCTTGCAGTAGCCGCTGCGACCGCTTTCTTCGCAGTCAGCGCCGTTGCGTCGCCTGGCAACGACGCGCATGCGCAGTAGTGACCCGGTTGCAGCTGTGGGAACGAAAGCATGCTGCGATCGTGTCAGAATGACCCCATAACCCAGCAATTAATAATACCAAAACATTAGCAAGTTAGGAAATGTTTCAATGATATGAGCCAAAATTAGGCAGCGTGTGGCTCTCCATCCACAGGGCATGATGGGACTTGTAGCTCTACTCCAGCTGCATGGTCTCAGGTCGCCACTTCTGGCCTAATAAATATCAAGAACAAACTGAAGCAATGCAGTAAATATGCTACATTAAGGGCTATCAACGTGATTAAACGTTCATAGTAAAGGGAGAGAATCTCTCAAGAGAATTTTCTATAAGAATTTTCTATATAAATTTCAAGAGTGCACCCACCAAAGAGTCTTCCTTCTCTATTTGTGTGTAAATAGTCCTACTGACTGACTCAGGGTACACCACCAGAGTGACATTATCTAGGAGTATCCCCGTAAATTGTCTATTTTTTGGTTCCATATCTTCTCTTAAGGGGTGATTCAGACCTGATCGCATGCAGGCGTTTTTTTGCAGCGCTGCGATCAGGTATTTGCCACATACAGGGGGAGGGGGTAGTGGATGTGCAGGGGTGCGAACGCTTGTGCAAAGAGCTGCACAAACAAAAGTTTGTGCAGTCTCTGCACCGCTCAGGACTTACTCAGCTGCTGCAATGATCCGGCCTGGTGCAGACGTCAGGAACCCTCCCTCCAAATGGCAGGGCACGCCTGCGTTTTTCCAGACACTCCCCAGAAACAGTCAGTTGACACCCACAAACGGCCTCTTCTTGTCAATCTTCTTGCAATCACCCGTGTGATCGTTTTCTTCGTTAAACCCGTCGCTGTCCGGCGATCCCCGTCGCCGGGGGGGGCAATGCGCCTGCACATTGTGGAGTTCTGACCTGATCGCAGCACTGCAAAGAAAGTAGCGTGCGATCAGGTCTGATGCCGCCCTTGACCGTAGCAGCAGATTTGTTGGCAGTTGGGCAAAACCATGTGCACTGCTGGGGGGCAGATATATAACATGTGCAGAGAGAGTTAGATTTGGTATTGGTGTGTTCAATCTGGAAATCTAAATTGCAGTGCACAAATAAAGCAGCCAGAATTTACCCTGCACAGAAACAAAATAACCCACCCAAATCTAATTCTCTCTGCAAATGTTATATCTGCCCCCCTGCAGTGCACATGGTTTTGCCCAGCTGCTAACAAATTTGCCGCTGCGATCAGGTCTGAATTACCCCCTTATGCTTCTTTTGACGGGTGCTGAATCACCTCCATTGTACTTGTAGAGAATCAGGAGGCTCAGGCAGATAAATATGCTGATCCTGATTCACAGGGTCAGCAGCACAGGGCCTCCTTGCAATAACACCCCACCACCACCCCCTGCATCCCAACCCCACTACCTTGTGGGAAATCTTTAAGTTTGGCTCAACAAATCAGATAATCCCTAAATTCACTTATTTCAGTATGCAAACTATGGGGTATATTTATTAAACTGTGGTGTTAACATAGATTTTCCTGAGTTATAGAAAACAATTTCACATATGGAGAAGAACGATGCCCAGCTTCCCAGTGACACTGGCTGGTAGTGGTACCATACACCAAGTCAATGTGGGGAGCTGTTGCTCTGTGGAACTGGAAACTTGTTTAAAAAAAATAAAAACCAGAATGAAAATACAAATAAAAAAATAAAATAAAAACAGAAAAAACCCTTGCCACAATGCCCAGGGCACATACGCCCACTCATTATGCCACTGCTGCAGTGCCCTTCCAGATTAGCAGTTCTCATACTAATCAAGCTTTTGTGCTATGAGTATAGATACATGTTGTATATGGATAGTGGAAGTGACAGCAGGTGCCTTTGATCACCCCCTGCTCTGCTCGTTAAAGCAGCGAGTGATCCCTGAATAGAAGCAGACGCCATTTAATCAGTGCAGGGTGGTGAGCTGGGAGCTGCACAGCTGCTCGGGGAGTTCTGGGCATGCCCCCAAAATGATGGAAACTTGTCTGTGTGATGAGGCCACTTCCATTCGCCGAGACCTCACCCGAAGCCATGCCCCCTGTTCGGGTCACGTGTGCCATAGGTGCACGAAGGCCCTGATCTATCCAATGATAGCCTGACCTTCCACTGCAGTTCCTTTGAAAGTAAAGTAAAGGTATGGGATTTACTGTCTGGAAACCCATTATCCAAAAACTTCAGAAAAATGGAAATTGAATGAAGCAGATCATCACTGCTGCTCAGAGGTAATGTAATACTCCCACACATAATATACATAATAGACAGTCACCATGAGTAGCACTGAGTAATGATTTAATGAGAGAGGGATAATCAGGGGCTTAATAACGTCTTTTAAGCACAGTGTTCAATAGTAAGTTAAAAACATTTATCCAGAAAGTCCTAAAACTCACCATGCAAGGCAATGGATCTCACTTGTATATTACTTTCCCACTCCTTTACAAATAGCTGTCAGATATTCTGTGTCTGTGAGAGAAGTTGGTCCCTTCTAGAGTGACAATCTGCTGCAGAGGAGTGAGCAGGGCACTGAAAACAATCCAGTAATATCAATTCATCTAGTTATTTCTACCCAGCTATGTAATACACAGCCTTTACTATATATTAGGTGACTTTCAGTCTTGGGTGGGATAGCTAAAAAAAAATGTAGCCCTAAAAACTAGAGATTAATGGGACCGGTTCTCGGGGGATCCGTCCCCACACGAACATTGAGTTCCAAGGAGGGATCCGAGTCCCTCCTCGGAACTCAAGATCCAGGTTCAGAGGGAAGGCTCGGGACTTCCCGCCTTATACGGATTCCAAAGCGAGGCCGAATGTAATCTTCCCGCTGTCGGTTTCTTGCAGGTTTTGGATTCTATGGGGTATATTCAATTGAGGTCGGATCTATTCCGACATGCATTTGTCGGAATGGATCCGACAAGGGCTATTCAATGCCCATCTCAATTCGACTTTAAAAAAGTTGAATTGAGATGAGGGACCGGAGAGGGGGACAGCAGCGCTGCAGGAGGATGTGGCACAGTCGCCAGACCTCACGGCAGCGTCCACCAGGCTCCAGCAAGCGGGACCTCACTTGCTAGAGCTGGGTGAACGCTGCCGTGAGCGGCAGCTGTGCCACATCCTCCTGCAGCGCTGAGGATTCCCTCAGAAGCACGTGAATAGGCAGCTATACCGCCGATTCACGTACTATTCGACAAGTCGAATTCCCCGACTTGTCGAATAAAAAAGCTGGGGACTGAATAGGTCGGAACCCCTTCCGACCTGAAAAAGTCGAAAACTGCCGTCTTTTCGACAAGACGGTAGTTTCAACCTTAATTGAATATACCCCTATATAAGTCCCCGTGCATCGGCGCCATCTTCACTCCGGCTGTGGTGAGTGTACTGGATGGATGTATCCGTCTCAGTACTGTGTTGTCTGGCGTGGGGCGGGTGCTCTGTCTGCTGTATCTGAAAGGGATTCCCTGTCTTGGTGTATCTGAAAGGGGTGCTTTCTCTGCTGTATCTGAAAAAGGGGTGTTCTCTCTGTCTGTGGTATCTGAAGGGGGTGATCTGTTGGTCCATCCAGGGGCTCCGCCCCAGTGTAAAATTAAAAAAGCCTAAAATTATCATTATAAAAAAAAAAATCCTTTCCATTCCTCGTCAGCTAAAGCCGAGCCTAGGTCTGTTTCCCATGCTCTCTCATGAGGGTCACGCTGAGAGGAAGTGTCCCCAGTGAGAGTAGTATATAAGGGGGAAATTAGGCCTTTGGTTGAGTGATGTCTGAAACATATAGTCTCAAACGCGGTCAGGGGTCTGCTAGAGAGGACGTGGCCTAGTGAAGAATGAAAGTGTCTGAGTTGTAAAAATTGATAAAAATACCTAGAGGGAATATCAATATTTTCTTGAATCTGAGAAAATTGAGGAAAACTAGTATCCCTGGTGATATCATTCAGATATAGGATACCTCTATCTCGCCAAGGAGCAAATAGTGTTTTATCCATACCAGGAGGGAATGCAGGGTTGTGTAATATTGGGACGATAGGGGATGGGGCTGGGGCCAAGCCGTATTTCCTATTGGCAGAGTCCCAAATCGTTAGTGAGCGGGAGACCACGGGGTGGGATGCTATATTTCTGGGGCGGCAGGATTTCGAAAGCCAGAGAAGAGAAGAGAGAGTAGAGAGACCCACTTCGGCGGCTTCTATAGATACCCAGACCCTTCTAGATTCGGGATTGCACCATTGTACGCAGTGAGAAAGTTGTGTGGCTAAATAATATCTTCTGAAGTCTGGGATGCCTAGACCGCCACTATATGTGGGGCGCTGTAAGAGTTTCAGTCGGATGCGGGGACGCTTATTCACCCATATGAATTGTGACGTGTGAAATTGTAAGAATTTAAAAACAGATGGAGAAATAAATATCGGGAGGGTCTGAAATAGGTAAAGTATCCAAGGAAGCACGTTCATCTTCAATGAGTTTACCCTACCTATCCAGGAGATAAAGAGACTAGACCAAGAGGACAGATCCGACTTAATTCGATCTAAAAGCCTAGAGAAGTTAGCTTGGTAAAGTTGATGATGGTTATGCGCTAGAAAAATACCTAGGTATTTAATCTTTTGCTTGTGCCATTGAAATGGAAAGGAATTTTCCAAAGAGAGCTTAATCGGGCCGGGGATGTAAAAATTCAACACTTCAGTCTTACTCGTATTAAGTTTATAACCTGAATGTTTAGAGTAGAGTTCTATCTCAGAAAGGAGCGGCCATAACGACTGGGAAGGGGATCCCAGTGATATTAGGACATCATCAGCATTCAACACTATTTTATGTTCAGAAGGGCCCACCCGTACTCCAGCTATATCTACATTAGCTCGGATCTTTGCTGCCAACGGTTCCATAACTAGGGCAAATAGCAACGGGGAGAGCGGGCATCCCTGTCTGGTACCGTTATTGATACTGAACGCGGAAGAGGTGAGGCGATTAACAGAAACCGTGGCAGTAGGGGATCTGTAAAGCGCCAAAACACCTTCTAAGAATTTGCCAGAAAAGCCCATCCTCCGGAGTACCGAGAAAGAGAAGGGCCAGGAGCTCCTGTCAAAAGCCTTCTCGGCATCTAGTGCTAGCAACAACGAGGGTAGCTTCTGCTTATGGATAGAGTAAATCAAATCTATGGCTCTCCTGGTATTATTGGAGCCTACTTGGTCTGGATGTATCAATTGTGTGAGTATGGAAGCCAAGCGGTTGGCTAAGATTTTAGCATAGATCTTAAGATCTACGTTCAGCAATGAGATCGGGCGATAGTTAGAACATTGCGTTGGATCTCTTTCCGGCTTCGGAATCACAATAATGTCTGCTTGCACAGTCGCTGGCGCAAATGAAGCTCCCTCCAGAACACTATTAAAGAGCGAGGTAAGGTGTGGAGCCAATTCTGTATGAAATGTTTTGTAATACTGAGCGGTAAAGCCATATGGACCAGGGGCAGCCGATGACCGCATAGATTTGATAGCAGCAACCGTCTCTTCCAACGAGATATCCGCATTAAGAAGAGAAATCTGCTGTTCTGTCAGACATGGCATGGGGGTACCCGACAATTCTGGAAGACTGCTGGAGCATTGCATAAGCCAAAGGGCATCTCAGATATTCATAATGCCCGTTGCGAGTATTGAACGCAGTCTTCCACTCGTCTCCTGTGCGAATGCGTATAAGGTTATAAGCTCCCCGCAGGTCCAATTTGGTGAAAATGGTAGCCCCCTTTACTCTGTCGAATAGTTCGGGAATCAAGGGCAAGGGGTATCTGTTCTTAACTGTAACTTCGTTGAGGCCCCGGTAGTCGATGCAAGGCCGTAGGCACCCGTCTTTCTTCTTAACAAAAAAAAACCCTGCCTCGGCTGGGGAAGAGGAAGGGTGAAGGAACCCCTTGGCCAAATTCTCCTGTATGTACTCAGACATCGCTTGGGTTTCCGGGAGAGATAAAGGGTACGTTCGGCCTCTGGGAGGTGTTTTACCAGGCAGTAAATCGATAGGGCAGTCCCAGCTTCGGTGGGGAGGCAAGGTATCCGCCCCTTGCTTACTGAACACGTCCAGAAAGGGCTGATAGGCATCTGGGAAATCAGTGGAGTGTAGGGTAAAGAGTGGCTTGGCGATGGATAAACATCTTTGAGAACACGACTCCCCCCAGGCGAGTACATCCATAGTTTGCCAATCCAAGCGGGGGTTGTTCTCCTGCAACCACGGGAATCCTAGGATTATTTTTTGAGAGGCTTTGGGAATTACCAGGAAAGAGATAACTTCAGAATGGAGAATACCAACTTTCATCTTCAGAGGAACTGTACGGTGGGTGATGATCCCTTCAGGGATATAACTTCCGTCAACTGCGGTGATAGAGATAGCTCGCTCCAAACGAGTGGTTGGTATTTCAGACTGTCGGACTAAGGCGGAAGTAATGAAACTTTCTGCAGCTCCAGAATCCAAAAGTGCTGTAACATGAAGGGAGGTAGAGGGATGTTCCAGACATACAGCCAACAGTGATTCCTTCCTGGTAAATTGGTTGGGGAATGCTCCTAGCTTAACCTCTCCTGAGTAAACTAGGAGCGGGAGTTTCCCGGTCGTTGAATACAAGACTTAACAAAGTGGCCGGCCGCCCCACAATACATGCATACATGTCAGCGTCTTTGACGTTTCTCATTAGTGAGACGAGAGCGGTTGACCTGCATGGGTTCTTCAGTAGACATGAGGATGGTCTAGGAGTGGGACAGGCCTGAGGTTTGGGTCACTCGAACCTTGTTCTCTCAAGACAGCGCTGCTTGTATCTTAGATCAATCTTGTTACATAAAGATATAAGCTGATCGAGCTTAACTGGCACATCCTGAGTGACCAGGTCATCTTTAATTTTGTCGGAGAGACTGTTCCAAAAGACGGCAATGAGAGCCTCTTCATTCCAGCCCACTTTGGAAGACAGAGTACGGAATTGGATCATGTGCTGGACGACGGAACAGGTTCCCTGACGCAAACGCAGAATCTCCAAAGAGGCAGAGGTGGTCCGGCCTGGCTCGTCAAAGATTTAACAAAAAGTTGCCACGAATTCTGGGTAGTTCTCTCCCATAAGGGTGAAGCCCAATCCAGAGCTGGTCCAGTCAGAAGTGAAATGATGTATGCGATTTTGGTCCAATCAGACGGACAGTTAGCTGACTGAAGCTCAAACTGGATCTCGCATTGATTGAGGAACCCTCGGCATTGCTTTGGACTACCGTCAAATTTACTGGGTGGCGGTAGTTGTAAACGAGGAACTGGAATCGACACTAGAGGATTAGGTGCTGGCGGATTGGAAGCTGGAACTGGAGTCCGAGTTGTGGAAATGGCTGTGTGAAGAGAATCCAAACGAGTGGACATATTCTGCATGAACTGTACAATCTGTTCCTGCATGGCCTCCTGTTTATTTAGACGAGACAGAATATCCACAGAGGCATTGCCCCCGGTAGCCTGCTCACTTGCCGGATCCATTGGGCCAGTGCTTACTGTCACGCTTGGCGTAAATTGGAGCTCCGACAACTGAGTTTTGGCAGAAGGGACAGCTACCTGTGAGGAGAGTAAACGAGGCGGCTGAATGTAATTCCTCCTCATGAGGTGGAAGCCAAACTAAGTGTTAACGTTGGCCGGAGGGCGTAAAGAAAAGGAGGACTTTGTAGGAAGATTACTGTAGTTTACTTTTAATGAATAATCAGGCTGTACACGAATATTGGAGAAATAGAAGAAACTGGAAGAATTAGAGTCTATGGTTAAATCACTTGAAGAGTGAAGCTGAAGAACTCCGATAAAGAAGAACTGAAGACTGTGTTTTATGATTAAAAGACGAGGCTGAAGTACTTGGACTTTGAAGAAATGAAGACGTGGTTTGAGATTGAAAGACGAGGCTGAAGAACTTGGACTTTGAAGAAATTAAGACTGTGGTTTGTGATTGAAAGACAAGGCTGAAGAACTTGGACTTTGAAGAAATGAAGACTGTGGTTTGTGATTGAAAGACGAGGCTGAAGAACTTGGACTTTGAAGAAATGAAGACTGTGGTTTGTGATTGAAAGACGATGCTGAAGAACTTAGACTTTGAAGAAATGAAGACTGTGGTTTGTGATTGAATGACGAGGCCGAAGAACTTGGACTTTGAAGAAATGAAGACGTCTGCAGGAATCGCCGTTAGCACCTGGAGCTACTCTACGACCTGGGACCCCGTGAGCGCTTCCACGAGTGGCAACGGACTTAGACAGCAGGACTGCAGCAGCGTTTAGGTAACTGATGGATGAGAGCAACCAGGACCAGGGAACCAGAAGTAACCTGGGAGCACAGAGCAGGAGAACCTTTCACAAGGAGGTAACTTGAAGTACTGGCACTCTCCCTCTGAGCCAGCCCCCTTTTGTAAGGGGAGAACATGCAGGATTGGCTGGACACAGATTGGGAACTTCATTGGTAATACTCTGGTCTCCAACATGGCTGACCCAGCACAGGAGACATACTTAGCTGTTAGCACACAGCTTTAGCCAGCTTCTGTCTCTGACACACTATACTGTGTCACCACCAGAGGACCTTACCGCAGCGATCCCCGCCACAGCGCCTGGCTCTCCAGACCCTCGTTCCCCGACCCTTGGCAGCCGCACATCCGTCCAGGAGGACCCGCCGCCAGCAGCTCCCTGCCGCCGCAGCCGCGCCAACCAGTGGGACGGTAACCCGCGGGAGCACCCGCCGGAGGTAAGGCTCCGGAGCCTGGCAGAGGGGTGGGGGAGGTGATGACCTACGCTCTGCAAGTAGCCAAGGGGCCCAAACCTGATCAAAATCATATCCTCGGTCAAAGTCATGTGATTTTCTCCTTTGCTGCAATGTGCCAGATTCTGGCCTTGAGAGCAGAGAGAGGAGGGGGAGAAGTTGTTTTCCAGTTTACAGCGATCAGTGATTTTGCAGCTGTTGAAATGTGTGTTGCCAGCTTTTTAGAAAATCTATTAAGGGCCAGGGGTGGGAGTGGGGGTAACACAGTAGAAAAATCCAGGGATCTTTCAGCACAGGGGTTTCCAAAAGGGAATTCAGGAGGGCATGGACCGAATCCCAAAAGGGGACAATGATCGGACATGTCCACCATATATGGACCATAGTACCTCTGCAACCACAACCCCTCCAACAATTTGGAGAAGAAGACGGGAAGAGTTTATTGAGTCTGTCAGGGGTATAAATGCCAGCGATAATAGATCTTGTATGCTGTCTCTTTGATAGTGGTTGCAATAGAGCTCTTAGCTATCCCCAGTCTCATGTCGTCCCAATCCTCATCTTCTGGGGGAGGTCCAAGATCTCGTTCCCAAGCAGTTTCATGGAGTCTGGAAGAGGGAAGGGTAGGATTTAGGAGAAGGGCATAAAGCTGGGAAATTAAGATTTTGGAGAGGGGGCAATTTTTACATATACTTTCAAAAGGGGTAAGGTCACGAAAGTACAGTGAGTGAGAGCAAAGAGCATAGAAAATTATGATTTCGCAGAAATTCAAAGGGGTTGAGCTTCCGTGAAGGGGTTTTCTGTTGTAGATCAGGCAGGGATAACCATTGGCCCTGGTTGGCAAAATCAGACGGGAATTTAAACCCAAGTTGAATCCAAGTACAAAATCTCGT
Organism: Pseudophryne corroboree; assembly: GCF_028390025.1. NCBI lineage: Eukaryota > Metazoa > Chordata > Amphibia > Anura > Myobatrachidae > Pseudophryne > Pseudophryne corroboree. The sequence goes on along the minus strand of NC_086447.1, from coordinate 778,562,979 downwards.
GACCGAGGTTCCAGGAGGAAACTAGGGGTTCTGCCAAACAGGGGTCAATGGTGAGGGAAGGGAGGTAAGATTAATCTTTACAGAATAACGGTCCCAGACTCTAAGGTTAAATTTGATGGTGGGAAGTAGTTTTGATGTTGGGGGTTGGAACGTGGAGGGTAGACCCCATAAAGGGGACAAGTCTGGGAGGTCAATGTAGGCCGATTCAATATCCAGCCAGGAAATAGAGTCAAAGGGAGCGTAGGAGGTTACAATATGGGAGAAATGAGGCCAGATAGTAGAGTTTAATATCAGGAAGACCTCTGCCGCCGACGGAAACCGGTCTTTTCAAGATATTGGCAGCAATACGTGGGGGTCTGTGGTTCCAAATAAAACGGACAAGGGCTTTTTGAATATTGCGAAGGAAGGAAGCAGGAACAGCTACAGGGAGAGTCTGGAAGAGATAGAGCCATTTGGGGATTATAGTCATTTTAACAGCGATAATCCTACCCAGCCACGAGATGATAAGACTGTTCCAAGATGACAGATCAGATTGTGTCTTGGAGAGTAGAGGCAGGAAGTTTTCACGGAATAGAGTCATAGTGAGAGGTGAGATAAATTGCCAGATATTATATCTTTTTGGATTGCCATCTAAAGTTGAAATTAGTTCTAAGGTTTTCGGCTTCCTGGGGAAGGGGGGGGGGGGCATGGAGCAGCATGGCCTCTGACTTGGAGTAGTTAATCTTATAGCCCGAAACAACACTATAAGATTGAAGGACCGAGAATAGGTTTTGGAGAGAGATAGCCGGTTGAGTCAGAGAGAGGAGAATATCGTCCGCGAAGAGAGAACTTTTGGGGTCGGTATGGCCCACTTGTACACCATATATATCATGATGGGATCAAATCAGGGAAGCAAGCGGTTCGATTATAAGTGCAAATATCAGTGAGGACAGGGGGCATCCTTGCCGTGTGTCATTAGAGATGTGGAGTGGGGTGGCTGGCACACCGTTGATCAGTAATGTAGTAGAAGGGGTGGAGAATAATGCCAGGACACCAGTGAGAAAGTCACCAGACAGGCCATAGGCCTCGAGAGCGGTTTTCGGGAAACTTCAGGAGATTCTATCAAAGCTTTTTCAGCATCTAAAGAAAGCATAATAGTAGGGGATCTCCTGGAGTTTGAGATATGGATAAGATCAACAGCGCATCTGGTATTGTCTCTTGCCTGGCGCCCCGGATTTGCTAAGATTTTAGCGAATATCTTTAAGTCTAGGTTCAGGAGGGAACTAGCTCGGTAGCTAGCACAGTTAAGGGAATCTTTAACTTCTTTAGGGGTCATAACAATTCTAGCTTCCAATATCTCAGAAGGAAAAGGGTCGCCATGGATTATTTTATTGAAGAAGGACTGGAGTTGGGGGGTGAGCAGGTCAGAGAATTTTTTATAGTACAGAGCTTTGAACCCATCCGGGCCAGGAGATTTACCATTTTTTTTTCTTTTATAGTCTGAGCAATTTCCTCCACCGAGATCTCACTGTTACGATGATCCGTAGCGTCCTGAGATAATTTGGGCAGGTCAGATTTGAAGAGGAAGCCAGAAATCAGGTCAGAGTGGGACGGAGAGTATGAAGCAAGAGAGGGAGATGGGATGTTGTACAGGTCGGTATAGTAGGCTTGAAAGGCGGCCTTTATGGCAACGGGGTCATGAACCAAGTGGTTGTGGGGGTCTCTCATCGATATGATGTTTTGTTTGGCCCGAGCAAATCGAAGTCGTGTTGCCAGGATTTTATCTGCCTTGTCCCCTTTCTCATAAAAACACTGGCAAAGCCATTTAAGACGTTTAGCCACTTTTCTGGAGAGAAGGAGATCAAGTTCTGCTTTAACTGTACGGAGTTCACACAAAATGGTCGGGTCAGAAGACGATTTATTTTGAGATTCCAGGGCATGGCGTTTCATGGAAATTTTGTTAATCTGGATAAGGGATTCCTTTTTGTTCTTGGAAGCCATGCTGATCAAATGCCCCCGGAGCACTTAGCCTTGAAAAAGGGCCTAGCAAGGCCTGAAACGCGTCGGCGCAGCTGGGGGTGCTTTCTTTGCTGTCTGTGGAAGGAGTTCTTGCCATAACATCCAGGACGCCATTTCCCGGGAGGCTACCTGGTGTTAAAGAACATGCTGGTTTGAGGATTATTTATCCTCCCACTATCTGTTTTTGCTGAGATTGCCCTTCTGCATATGAGGAATTCAGAGAACCCTCTACACGCCTAAACCAAAGTATTGTAAAGGGATGTCCACCTATTTCTTTTAGTTATTGAGCACTTTGATATTAATTGTGTTATTTATTGTGATATTTTGTTGCACACTGTCATTTGGCGCCCAACACAGTCCATTCCATATCTTTCTTGCCCCCGGAGCACTGCCTTGTGTGCCAACCAAAGGGTGGATCTAGAAATATCTGGGGAGTCATTCAGAGCAAAGTAGTCAGATAGCTGGTCTTGAAGACGGGACAGGACCTCCAGGTTGTGGAGTAAGGAGTCATTAAGGCGCCACGTCATAGGGCAAGGGTGAGAGAGTAAACCAGAGATATCGCAAGATATAGGAGCATGATCGGACCAAATAAGTGGATGAATATGGGCAGATTGGAGATTCAGAGCAAATTCGTAGCTGAGCAGGATCATATCAATGCGGGAGTAAGAGTTGTGGGGTGAGGAATAGAACGTGTAGTCATGTGCAGATGGATCCTTCATCCTCCAGGAGTCATAAAGCAGCTGGGACTTCATGAGACGGAGGAGGGCCCTAGAGCGGAGGGAGTCTGATGAAGGAACCGAGGGTACAGAAGCAGAACGGTCCAATGCGGGATTCAGTACAGAATCCAAATCTCCCGCGAGAATAAGTCCTCCTTGCCGGAGTCGAGTAAGGAGGTTGTCTAGTTTGGTGAAAAATAGATTTTGGCACTGATAATGAACTACATTTAAATTAAATTAATATAACTAACCTCCTGCATGTCAAAGATATCTTTGAGGAACAGAAGAACTTAATCCTAATTTGAATTTTTTTTTTCAGATGATTAGCAAACCTACTCCATGTCAAAGATATCTTTGAGGAACAGAAGAACTTGATCCTAATTTTAACATAATTTTAACATATATTATTAACTGCCATGTGTTTGCTACCCACTGATGTCGCTTAGTTTAGTCATCCAGCTACCTTGGTGCAACTTTTGGCCTAAACTGGATAAAAACAGTATTGTGAGTTGTGAGGTGTTCAGAATAGACTGGAAATGAGTGGAAATAAATGTTATTGAGGTTAATAATACTGTAGGAACAAAAACACCCACAAATTCTGTTATTTTAGCTGTTTTTATGGATTAAAAAAAATATATATCCAAAACCAAAACCCGCAAGGGCAGTTTTGGCAAAACCAATATAGATCTAAAACACGAATGAGATTAAGATCCAAAACCAAAACACAAAACACGAAAAATGGCCCGGCGCTCACCCCTACTAAAAAAAACTGACTTACTTGGTTTGCTACGGAGCCACTAACCTCATTACCATATATATATAGCTTACTGGATCAGTATAGAAGTGCCTCATCTTATAAACTGAACGAGTCCAAGTTGGAAGTATTACCTATTGATATTCTTGAGGCAGTTTTAAGGTGCCTTCATTCACAATTCAAATATACTTACCAACGTCACTTTTATACCTGCGCATACAGATCCAGAGTTCCCTTTTAATGGTTTTTGATGTTAGTTTCCCTCCTCTTTTGGACAACCTAGCATCCCTAACTAGAGGGCCTTATTCAGCAGCAGACACTGCTGCGATGTGAATGCATTCCTCCCGGTCCCGCCGTAGTGTGCGCGCGCAGGGGCCACAATGTGAGTGCGCTGTGAGATGCGATCGCATCAAGGGTGGGCAGGAGCCATTTTTGGGGCGGCTGCTGCGGGTAAAAACATGGCCGCCCTGCGCCTGCCTTCGCAGTCAGGCTGCGCAGGCAGGGGATATCTCTAATTAAATTGCGATCGTATCATTTGCCCTGTCCTGGGCGACCCCCAGCATGCGATCGCAAGCAGTTGCCGTTTTGCTAATTTAGCAAAACTGTAACAGATGCTGAATAAGGTCCTGGGTCGCTTAGCCGCCTGTAAAATGACACTGCTACCCAAACTTTTATAATGCTGTCTTTATCAGTTTGGGGTCCTCTAGTATTCAAAGGTGATTACTCACCTATCTTTGTGTTTCAACAACTGCTGGTGCACAACAGTTAATAAGACCATGGCAGTGCTTTGCTGTTCAATAACACTCCGGAGCAACAACATCTAGATGAAAACAAAAGCAACAGAAATAAAAGTCAATTGTTATTTAAAGGTTTACGCCATGCGCATTGTATAACTGTCTGAACCATCATTAACAAACAGTTTGAAAAGGTTTAACATTAACATAGAGTGTGAAAGTTCTTTGTGTTACTTTTACCAGCTGCATTTCATCATATTTCAAAAGAATACAGAGGGTTTGGTACAGAAAAAAATTCATACAAAAAAAGCTTGATTGTACAAAAGAAGGAAAATGTATTATTTCACTGAGCAGAATCACAATTGCTGGTAATTTAGGTCTCAGAATATTAGGGTCTTATTATGTAAAGAATGACTTTAAATGCATGAGCTGATTTGTTCACACTATTGCAGAGTGGAAAAAGCCATTTTACATAGCAGGAATTTAAGCAGATTGGAGTAGATGTGATATTTATTTATTCCTCACCGCCGATATGAACGGGTTCTTTTTATATAAAAAGTGGCTATTTAATCACAATGGTTCTATTTCTGCATGGGTAAAATGGCTAAAGCCTAAAAATAACTAGGCATATGCAAAATTACAATCAGCCTGTCCTCAAAATCATATGCAGGTATGGGATCTCCCACAAAGAAACCCTTTATATTGAAAGTTCTCAAAACCAGAGAGAAAAAGAAGTAAATCATTGCCACACACACAGATATGATCCTACAGCCACTATGAGGAGCTCCGCTAAACAGTTTCCCAAGAAAAGGAATGCCAGGAGCACTGTGGGCAAAAATAGGAATAACTTTTAAAAGCATTTTTAGTACATTTTAGGCATTGTGCTTCAAGCTACTGAATAATACGTTGGGGTTGATGTATCAAGTAGATAAAAGAGTGGAGGAGTGGGCCAGTGGAGATGTTGCCAATAGCAACCAATAAGCTTTGAGGTGGCAATTATCAAATACATCCTATAAAATGATAGGTAGCAGCTGATTGGTTGCTATGGGTAACTTCTCCACTGGTCCACTTTTCACTGCTTGATACATCAACCCCTTTATCTGGAAACCTCCAGGACCCAAGAATTCAAGATTATATATCCCATGTCTGTATTCTAATGGTTCCCACATGATGCACATGACTGAAGATAAAAACAGGATGGATACGAAATGCGTGTATATTCTCAAGATTTCCCAATTTCTTTTGATGAGGATTAGAGATGTGTAGGCCTGGTTCTCAGAGAACTGAACCCACCCAAACTTCTGGGGTTTGAGATGGAGCTCAGATCTGCCTGTCTGCCTCGAATACCAAAATGAGCCAAAACGTCACCCTCCCGCTGTCAGATCTCCCAGGTTTTGGATTCGCCACCATGTCACATTGAAATCTATGGGCTGACAGCTAATTGGCTGAGAGCGCCGTCTGAAACGGCTCTCAGACAATACGTGCTTTCTCATAGATTTCAATGGGCACAGCATGGCAGAGCGCACAGAAAATGACGGCCACTGAGGACACCGCTGACACCTTCGCACTGTCGACACCACCTGCACCCCTGCACTGCCGACAACGCTGACAACCTCACACTGAGGACTCGCAAGCACCCCCGCACTGAGAACACCACCGGCACTCCCACACTGCCGCCACCCCAACACTGTTGACACTGCCGGCACCCCTGCACTGCCGACTCTGACGGCACCCCCGCACTGCCAACACCACTGAGGGCACCGCAGGGACCCTTGTACTACCTTCACTGTGTTAGACCCACAATATATCCAATGATACTGTACTTTATCCAACCCACACTGTATCCAATCTGCATTGTAAACTGCAATGTATCTGACCCGCACTGTAACCTGCACTGTATTTGAGGCACACTGTATCCAGCCTGCACTGTATCCTGAACTGAATCTGACCTGCACTGTAACCCACACTGTATCCAACCTGAGCTGTATCTCACCCACACTGTATCCGAGGCACACTGTATGTAACCTGCACTGTATCCGACCTGCACTGTATCTGACCTGCACTGCAACCTGCACTGTACATGAGGCGCATTGTATCCGTCCCATACTGTAACTCGCACTGTATCCAATCCACACTGTATCCGACCTACACTGTAACTCGCAGTGAATACAAACCGCAGTGTCATTCACACTGTATCCGACATGCACTGTATCCTGCAGTTACAGAAATCTTTTTTTCATGGTTGGGTAAATTTTGTGGAGCTCCTCAACAAAAATGCTGATTGAACGGGCTTTACATGGGCACAAAGTGCCATGATCAGATCACACTGAGAATAGGCATGTACTGGGGGCATGTGCACTTGTTTAGGGGGGATTCATGACTGCTGTTGCTATTTTACACATGGTTTAGTATTTTTTTCTTTTCGGTTTGTTAATTACTACTACTTTAGAACAATGATATTCCAAACACAATTCATAGTTAATTTCTATGTTTGATCGTTTTCTACTGAAAGTACTTGCAAGTTGGTTTGGTTGGTTATTGCTAATACACTAATAATTTGCAAAACATTTTTAAATAGAAATAACTGCTGTGTGTTTGTGCCGCTGCTTTGTTGCTTAGTTTAGCCAGTCAGCCTTTGGCCTATGTTGGTGAACAATACTGTAAGCTGTGAGGTGGTCAAAATTAACTGGAAATGACAGTGATCAATGTTGGGATCCCGGCTTTCCGAGTAGTGTCGGGATTCCAGTATCTGTATTTCGACTGCTGGGATCTTTTTCGGATCCCATCCATCTATCTATCTATTTATCTATCTAATTACAGTGGTAGCACCAGGGTCAGTGCCCGAGAAGGGGGAATGGCTTTCTGTAAAGGTGACGTGGCCTCGTGGGGCCCATAAGACATCACTAAGTGGGCATGGTTTAGCAGGGAATCCCCCAATAACCTCACTCCAGGGGCATGCGGGCTGCCTCATGAGACTCTAACAGTATTGCTGGCTCCTTCTCAGTGAGAGTAGCCGGGTGCTGCAGGTTAATGTTACACTGCAGCACCCTGATTTCTGTCACTGCAGAGAAGCTGGCATTTTGGTGTCACCCCTTGAAAGTTAACACTCAGGCAAAAAGCCCCTTGTGATGCCACTATACATATAAAGCAACCCACAAATTCTGCCAGTCAGAGCTGATATTACATTCCTCTCAGTGCACACTGTGAAAAGAAGCCCATAGGCTTCTATTAGGTAACGATAATGTTGTCTACTGGGTCCAAGCTCCATAATGTATCACATTCTGAAGCTTAGTTCATGTGAGAAATGTGGGCAAACCTCCAAAAACTGAATTTTTGGAGGTTTGACCTAAGGTGTAACTAGGTTCCATGGTGCCCAGAGCAAGGGTATGTTTTGGCACCCACCTTCTCTATACTGAATTGGGGTCCTGGCCAACATGTGGTGGCATGTTACATTTAAAAATATATAGACATAGAGACTTCTGGTGGGCGTGCCTTGGAGTGTGGCCGCTTGCAGCAGAGCTCCCGGGATGCTGTATGAGGAATGGGGGGTTCCATCTCTCCATATGCCATTGCGCCTTCTCCAGCTGCGCCCGTTACCTGGGATAAGTAAAGGCAAGAGTCCCGACTGGGGACCGGCTCCCGACCACCTGTCTGAACCGCTGAAGTCAGCTCCGAATTGATGGAGCCGGTACAACAGCCACCATTCTGCTCCACGCTGTCCTGTCGCCTCCCTCCGGTGACCCGCTGCTCCTCTGCAGTCAGCGGCCTGCCTTCTACTTAGAGCCACTACTTCACAGCTGGACTATAGCACCTTGCCTTCAAGCTGCAACCCGGAGTCTCCAGATCTGCTGCCATAGTGCAACACATGACCGCTAGACTCCCCAGAGTGGGCACTGTGTTGGTCGCTGTCTGTGCTGAGGAAAGTGCTAAAGGGGGTGAGTTAATGCCTTATCTCCTCACCCTTTTTTCTACACAGTGCCTGTGACTCCATCTACAGGGAGGCATGCTGCCTTAATGCTAAGCTGCAATTGTTGCATCAGGCTGATCCTTATCTTTACACTCCAAAGCATGCATATTAATATATATTTACTGAACCCTCTGAAATAACTGTACCATTCAGTAGCATTTACTACTTCATCACTGCCCTTTTGCCTCCTGGGCTTTTTCTTATCTATATTATTTCCTTGTGGAACTCTTCCTTAGTGCCATGGAGAAATACGTGCAAAGGCCCCTAGGGGATCCAATGGGTCACAAGGGAAAAACAAGGCAGGGGATAAGAATAAAACTCGACACTATGAGACCTCCTCTGCTCCTGCCTCTCCCAGAAGTTCTGACCCTGTGGATATATTGGCTAAAGCCAATAAATATAGTCCATTATCTGTGCAGATAGCAAGGGAGATCTCGGGCATCATTGTCCCCCTCCTTGAAGCCAAATTGGCCTTACAGAAGTGGAAGACTGAATTTCTACACTAGAGGATGACCTCAATGGTGGCAAAGTCATGATGGCAGACTCAATATTCTACCTTAACGCCATTGCACAATAAAATTGAAGAATTGGAAAATCGCAAAAGAAGAAATAATTTGCGCCTTATTGGCGTCCCGTAATCAGTTTGTCCTATAGACCTTCTACTGTATCTTTAGTTTTCAAATGGCTTCCTGAAACATTGGGGGTTTCCCCCTCACTCTCTTCCTATATGGTAGAACTTGCACATTGAATTAGCACTGAAAGGCAATCGTCGCAACAACGGCCTAGACCAGTAATATTCAAATTGCTGAATTATCTTGATAAAGTGAAGATCTTGAATGCTTATCATAAAATTGGAAATCTTTGTTACGAATGATCAACTCTACTTCTTTTTCAAGACTTTTCTATTCAGGTCTCCTCACGTCTCCGTGAATTCTCTCAAGTTTGCAAGGAACTTTTCTCCAGAAATATCCGCTTCGTTCTTTTGTACCCTGCAAAACTGAGAGTTATTCAGGATGGTAAACCATGCTACTTTGATACTCCTAGAGCAGCCCAAAACTTTCTTGATTCTTTACCCAAGTCCTCTTCCCATTCTCATATGGACGATGCGGACTGATCCTTGTAGGATTGATAAGTATTATCTTACATTGCAATTTTTCTTGTACATATGTACTATATCAATGTTTTCTGATGTAATTCTGCTAGTGATTTTGAGATCATTAAACTGGGGCAATCGTGACCTGTCTCAGGTGATGGAGCAGACTGGGCTCACTGTCTCCCTTTTCTTTTTTCTTTTTTAGTTTCTTTTGTACACTAACCTTTTGCATATTTTGTCGATGATCATTTAGACTGTCAATTTGGGTTTTGAAAAATGCACAAAACAAATTGGCAGGATATTCATGTTGTTATTTTTTGCAGATATTACGTGTCTTATGACGCATTTTTCCTCTTTACTATACTGTATGTGAAGCGTTTTGATTTAGTAATCACTTATATTTCTTCCCATGCTTGCTGGGACTGGTGGAAGGAAATATTGTTATGGCTTCGTCCTATCAGTTCCGATAGAACAGGCATTGGTTAATGATGGTGACCTCTACTGACCTGACCTCTACCACTCTAACTACAAATTTTCTTAAGCTAGTCTCTTGGAATGTAAAAATGTTGAATATTCTTATTAAGTGGAAAAAAGTTTTAAAACGACTGAAGAAATTTCGCCCTGATGTGGAATCGCACTGGAAACTACATGATCCCTACAAGCTAAGGGATAATTGGGTTGGTGCTTATAAATGTGCTTCGTATATAACAAAAACTAGAGGTGTGATAATTTTATTTTTTATTACCCTTATGATCACAATGTCAACCCCACGCTTTCATTCTTTTAATTGGCATTTTCCTGACTTTTTAGCTTCTTCGGAAGACTTTAAATGCTATTTAACACAGTCCTTTCATAATTATACCCTGGACAATAGTACCCACATTGAAGATACTAATCTCTTTTGGCAAGCTTCCAAACCGGTACTCCGGGGTCTTATACTTTCTTATGTATCTACTAAAAAGAAAAAAATTCAATTGAGGTTGTCTCATGCTGCCACAGGAGTTACATTAGCATATTCCTGTTTACTAAATGACTCATCTGAATCAAATAGACTAAAATATAAAGTAAACTAAAAAATCAGTTTATGACACGCTTTGTACTGAACAGGTTAAATTACGTTTATCCTTTCAATCCAATAACTACTTTAGATGGGGAAATAGACTCGGGAAATTCAAATTATTAGCAAATCTAGTACAGGCACCTACACAACACCTAAACATATCTCATTTATTGATACTACTAATCAGGACATAATAGTAACAGACCAGAACAAAATCAATGATGCATTTCTTACATTTTTTGAAAATCTCTATACAGCACCTCCAGATTACCCCCAACAGAGTCTTACAATTTTGAACCGAGCGGGACTCCCCTCCCTCACCAAAGAACACAGACACACCTTAATTTTCCCCTATCACTGACATTAAAATAGCGACAGTAATTAAATCGCTACCTACAGGGAAGACTCCTGGACCTGATGGGGTATATTCAACTGAAGTCGAAAGCTGCCGTCTGTCGGAAAGACTACAGTTTTCGACTTTTTTAGGTCGGAAGGGGTTCCGACCTATTCAATATACCCCAAAATTATTCGACAAGTTGGGTAATTCGACTTGTCGGAAAGCACGTGGGTCGTCGGAATAGCTGCCGATCCGCGTGCTTCTGTCGGAAACGTGGACCAAATCTGCCAGGTTTTGGCCCCCTTTCCTACCATCTCAATCAGACTTTAAAAAAAGTTGGATTGAGATGAGGGAGCTGAGAGGAGGAGACGGGGGAGAGCCGCAGGGAGATGGGGGAGAGCAGCGGTGAGACGGGGAGAACAGCGGCTACAGCACAGCATATGCAGGAGGATGGGGCACTGCCACCGCTCACGGCAGTGTCCACCCGGCTCCAGCAAGCGAGGTCCCGCTTGCTGGAGCAGGGTGGTCGCTGCGGTAAAGTCTGGCGGCTGTGCCCCATCCTCTGGCTAAACTGCTGTAGTCACTGCTCTCCCCCGTCTCCCCGCTGCTCACCGCCGTCTCCCCGCTGCTTACCCCGTCTCCCCGCTGCTCTCCCTCAGCACCCTCATCTCAATCTGACTTTTTTTTAAATCGGATTGAGATGTCAGAAATGGCAAAATCCTGTCGGATTTGGCTGCATTGAATAGGTTCTATCGGATCCATTCTGACAAATTCATGTCTGAATGGATCCGGTTTAAATTGAATATGCCCCTATAAGTTTCTCAATTGCAGCTATATCTCTCAAAATTGTATAATTCCATCCTTACAGGTAACCCTGCCCCCCTTGATTTAAATATTGCCAGAGTAATTGTTTTACCCAAACCAATAAAAAATCTTACCTTGGTATCTCCATATAGGCCCTTTCTCTATTGAATCAGGATTTCAAGATTTTTACGAAAATTCTTGTTTCTCATCTCCAGCTAACTTTGCCTAAATTATTACATCCGGCTCAAACCGGGTTTTTGCGAAATAGACACTCTGTGCATAATGTCCGCTCATTATTAGCGGCCATGATTAAAATATATAATTATCTGGAGAAAGAGAACATAGGGGCAGATGTATTAAGCCTGGAGACAGCATAAGGAAGTGAAAAACCAGTGATAAGTGCAAGGTGATAAACGCACCAGCCAATCACCTCCTAACTGTTAATTTACATATTGGAGCTGATTGGCTGGTGCGTTTATCACCTTGCACTTATCACTGGTTTATCACTTCCTTATGCCTTCTCCAAGTTAATACATCTGCCCCATAGTGCTTAGCTGTGATGCCGACAAGGCATTGGATAGGGTCTCATGGGCCCATATGATGAGGTCTCTTCAAATGACTTAATAACAGCCACCTGTTTGGCATGGAGGGCGATACGTACCAACTTATCACTAAATATCTCATTATTTTTATCTTTATGGGGAAACCCCAGTTTCATACCTAATAGCCGTTCTTCACTATTTTACAGATAGTATTTAGGAGGATTGAAATATGTTTATCAATTTTTGGGCCCTGAATCACTGAAGGGTCTCACGCACTCGCAGATAAAAAAAGAAATTTCCTTTATTGAATATTCCTTTATTTCCCTTCCTGCATGTGTGTAATTATGTGCACAAAGTTTTGTCTTCTCTGACTGAGGTGGACTAGGATGGTAAGTTAGACAGAGCTATACGATGGGATTTTAAGGGTCCTTTATCCACCTCTACTGTATATACTCATGCACGATCACTGCTTAAGTTAGAATTAGGAAATGTGGGGTTGTTACGATGAAGAGCAGAGTTTCCTGATATTGAGTTGAAATCCATTTTAGAGGCCAACGGAAAGTTAGATAAGCAATTGAATTCGACCTTTTATATGGAAATGCATAAAAAAATCCTGCACAGATCTTACCTTACACTCAAGTTGAAATTTCTTATTGGGGATTCCCCCAATTCAAATTGTTATACATGTGGGTTTCCAGATGCAGACATTGGGGGTAATTCCAAGTTGATCGCAGCAGGAAATTTTTTAGCAGTTGGGCAAAACCATTTGCACTGCAGGGGGGGCAGATATAACATGTGCAGAGAGAGTTAGATTTGGGTGGGTTATTTTGTTTCTGTGCAGGGTAAATACTGGCTGCTTTATTTTTACACTGCAATTTAGATTGCAGATTGAACACACCACACCCAAATCTAACTCTCTCTGCACATTTATATCTGCCTCCCCTGCAGTGCACATGGTTTTGCCCAACTGCTAACCAAATTCCTGCTGCGATCAACTTGGACTTACCCCCACAGTTCATTGATTATGGTCCTGCCCGAAGGTACAATCCTTATGGCAACTACTTCAAACATATATTTTAGCTGATTTGAACATACAATATACTATTGATAAGCCATGAACTTTTTGGTGCATATATTCTAAGTCATCCCCCAGAAATGTATCTAAAGGAAACTGTATCTTACTTAACAAATTAGCATCAGCTACAAAGAAAACTATTTTGTCTCAATGGCTTCTCCTGACCCTGTTCCTATCTCTCTATTGCATCCCCGTATTTTTCTTCTTCTTCTATGGACTGGACTAATACTACACTCCAAAAAGAGAAGCTGACAGGGAAACATTTGGACATATGGCTTCTATATGGCCATATATTATCGCCATTAATTAAAGATGCCCTGAGACAGTGTTTTCAGTCTACAACCTGGTACAACATGGAAGTGACTATCTCAGGGGTACCATTTTAATCAGCTTGGCAAGTGCAGCATATTTTTTTTAATCTTATATTGTCTGTACGTTATTGCATGTTTATTAGTACTGTCAGGAGTCATACAATCCTTTCTATAATCATGTTTGGTATTGCCCTTTCAATATTGCATTGAATATTGCACTCTTCATTCTGAAGTGTCTTTTATTGATATATGTAATTGTGTCTTGACATGTTTTGTTGATTTATTGTTGATACCTGTCAAAAACAAACTTTACATTTAAAAAGAAAATAAAAAACATATAGAAAAATCCTGACAGGGCCACTTCTAGACCATGTGGAGCTCAGGGCAAAAATTTCCTTTGGGCCACCCCCCAAGTTTAAAAAAAAAGGACACTGTGCAACTAAAATATAGGGGCATTTCTTCATGAGGGAGGGGCATTGTCACAGAATAGTAGCAATTCACATTACACTGCACAGTAGTGTCTGTTATTCACATTACACCACACAGTAGAACCCCTTATACATGTTGTGCCACATAGTAGAGATGCTTATACACGTTACGCCACACAGTAGAGCTGCTTATACATGTTACGCCACAGTAGAGTCACTTATACACGTTACACCACAGTACAGCCGCTTATACACATTATGCCATGGTAGAGCCCCTTATACACATTACACCATAGTAGAGCCCCTTATACACATTATGCCATGCCCTTATACACATTATGCCATGGTAAAGCCCCTTATACACATTACACCATAGTAGAGCCCTTTATACATGTTACACCACATTAGAGCCGCTATTGAAATAACTGTATTTAACTATGTTTGTTTGCCCTGACTGACCTGACCTCACAACCCCCAATCCCTTAATAAAAATAATGCACCAAAACTGCATCCGCCCCCCCAACTTGATATTCCCCCAATGCCCCAATGAAAATAATTCCTTAGAACTGCCATCCCAGACCTGATAATCCCACTATGCGTCAATTAAAATAATATCCGAGCAGCTTGAGGGGCAGAGTGAGGTGCTGAGCAGCAGCTGGGGCAGAGAGAGTTGCTGCAGCATCAATGTAGAGAGAGGTGCTGCAGCAGCCAGGGCAGAGAGAGGTGCTGCAGCAGCTGAGACAGAAAGAGGTGCTGCAACAGCTAGGGCAGGGAGGTGCTGCAGCATCTGAAGTAGAGACATGTGCTGCAGCTTCCAGGAAAGAGAGAGATGTTGGAAAAGCTGGGGCAGAGAGAGATTATCAGCAACTGGGGCAGAGAGAGGTGCTGCAGCAGCTAGGCTAGACAGAGAGAGGTGCTGCAACAGCAGCAGCAGCAGCAGCAGCGGAGGCAGAGAGTGGTGCTGCAGGATAGTACTAACCCTGCAGCACAGCCGCAAGCACAGTGAGCCATATGAAGAGGACAGGCAGAGCTCCAGCATGTGCTGGCTTTCAGTATCTGGCCTGCCCTATTCCCTCCAGACCTCCTCCTACCACCTATTGAGTTCACAACAGCTCTTATATACACAGATCCTGCTGCTGGACTAAGGGGGTCATACTGACCCGTTCGTACGCAGCGGTTTATCGCTGTGGTGCGAACGGGTGCGGAATGCGCATGCGCGGCTTACAAAGGAAGCGGTTGCAGATCCGACCGCAAAGAAGATTGACAGGAAGAAGGCATGCCAGGGTGGATCCGGACCGTTTGGAGCTGTTTTCGGGGAGTGGTGAGTAAAACGCAGGCGTGTCCAGAAGAACGGAGGGCAGATGTCTGACGTCAAAGCCGGGTCCAGCATCGCAGAGATCGTCATACAGGGTAAGTAGGTATAGCGCTAGTCATCTTTTGCTTGAAATTTTTTTAGCTTAGCAGGGCTGCACAAGCGCTCGCAAACCTACTAAGCTAAAATACACTCCCCCATAGGTGTGTACTAGTAGAGTGCTGAGACCCCTGCAAAACCACCTGACCAAACTGAAGGTCATCCTTGGCCAAGGTGTCAAACCTGTAGAACTTAACAAAGGTGTTCACACCAGACCAAGTAGCTGCCCGGCACAACTGTAAGGACGAGACACCCCGGGCAGCCACCCAGGAAGAACCCACCGACATCGTGGAGTGGGCCTGAATAGAACTCGGCAAGAACTGAGGGCGAGTTCTGAGCTCTGCCCTATTCTCGTGAAACACCAAGTTTGGGCTCTTGCAGGACAAAGCCCCCAATTCCGACACATGCCTGGCCGAAGCCAGGGCCAGTAACATGACTGTCTTGCAAGTCAGGTATTTTAAGTCAACCTTATACAAAGGTTCAAACCAATCCGACTGGAGAAAGGTCAACACCACATTGAGGTCCCACGGAGCAGTGGGAGGAACAAAGGGTGGCTGAATGTGCAACACCCCCTTAAGAAAGGTTTGTACTTCAGGATGTACCGCCAGTTGTTTCTGTAAGAAGATAGAGAGAGCCGAGATCTGAACCTTGGTGGAGCCTAATTGGAGGCCCTTATCCACTCCTGCTTGCAGGAACAGTAGAAACCGGCCCAGACGAAGTTCCACAGGAGAAAATTTTCGACCCTCACACCAAGAAACATACTTCTTCCAAATACGGTGGTAATGTCTGGAGGTAACCACCTTACGGGCCTGAACCATAATGGAAACCACCTTGGAAGGGAGACCCTTCCTGGTTAAAATTTCCAGGGTTCCTCCAACGACGGGGTCAGGAGGTCCGCATACCAGGCCCATCGGAGCCAATCTGGGGCAATGAGAATTGCCTGAACCCTTTCCTTTTTGAGTCTTTTTAGAACTCTTGGGATTAGAGGAATTGGAGGAAACTGGTAAACAAAGTGGTAATTCCATGGCGTCACAGCGTCTACCCCAACCGCCTACCGGTCCCTCATTCTGGATCAGTAACAACGGAGCTTCTTGTTGAGGCGAGAAGACATCAGGTCTATATGTGGACAACCCCACTGGTGAACGAGTAGTTGAAACCCATTCCCACGGATGGAGGTCGTGCCTGCTTAGGAAGTCCACTTCCCAGTTGTCCACTCCTGGAATGTAAATGGCTGAGATGGCTCTTGCGTTGGCTTCCGCCCAGAGAAGTATTCTTGACACTTCTCGCATTGCGGCCCTGATTCTGGTTCCTCCCTTAATGTACACCACCGCCGTGGCGTTGTCTGACTGCACCTGGATGGCCTGATTCCGAAGGAGGGATGAGGCCTGTATAAGAGCATTGTAAATTGCCCTGAGTTCCAGGATGTTGATAGGAAGAGCAGATTCCTGAAAGGACCACGTCCCCTGGAACTGCGCCCCTTGAGTCACAGCCCCCCAACCCCAGAGGCTGGCATCTGTTGTCAACAGCGTCCAGGATAGGGTGTTGAAACTCCGACTCTCCATTGGATGGGAAACTTGTAGCCACCATAGTAGGGATATCCGTGCTTTTGGTGATAGGGTGATATGCCTGATGCATGTGCAGGTGAGATGCCGACCATTTGTCCAACATATCCAGCTGAAACGTTCACGCATGGAACCCGCTATTCTGTATCGCCTTATAGGAGGCCACCATCTTGCCCAGCAAGCGGATACAAAGATGAATTGAGTCCACATGAGGTTTCAGCACCATCCGGACCATAGACTGAATAGTCAAGGCTTTGTCCCTGGGAAGGTAAACCTTCTGAGACACTGTATCCAGGATCATCCCCAGGAACTGAATTCTCTGAGATGGTTCCAAGTGAGATTTCTGGAAATTGAGTATCCATCCGTGAGCCGTAAGCAAACGAGTAGTCAAGTCGATGCTGTGCAGTAGCTGTTCCCTGGACACCACTTTTATCAGGAGATTGTCCAGGTACAAAATTATTTGAACACCCCTCATGCGCAGTTGTAGCATCATCTCCGCCATAACCTTTGTGAATAATCTTGGGGCTGTGGAGAGACCGAAGGGTAGGGCCTGAAACTGGAAATGGTCCAGAATCGCGAACCGGAGGAATGCTTGGTGAGGGGGCCAAATTGGGATATGTAGGTATGCATCCTTTATATCCAGGGACACCAGAAACTCCCCCTCCTCCAGATTCGCTATCACTGCTCTTAGGGATTCCATCTTGAATTTGAACACCTGAAGATACGGGTTCAGGGATTTGAGGTTCAAGATTGGCCGTACCAAGCCGTCCGGCTTCTGAACCACAAAGAGACTTGAGTAAAACCCCTTTGTGTGCAGTTGAGGAGGCACTGGAACAGTAACTCCTGAAGAAAGCAGTTTTTGCACCGCCTGCTGTAAGGAAACCCTTGCTTCCGGTGAAGCTTGTAAGCCTGACCTGAAGAATCTGAGAGGAGGGAGTTCCTGAAATTCCATCCGGTATCCGTGGGATATGAGGTCCCTCACCCAATGATCCCGACAGGACTCTGCCCATATGTGGGTGAAGTGTTGAAGGCAAGCACCTACCTGAAAATTGCTTTGCTGCTGGGGCCAACCGTCATGTGGAGGGCTTTGTGGAAGAGGATTCTGAGGCCTGGTCCGCAGGTCCAGCAGCAGCTGGTTTACGGGACTTACCGCGAGATCCTCTAGCAGCATTGGAGGCACCTCTGGGCCTGCCTCTGAATCTGGCCACCCGAAAGGACTGCAGGGAGGGTCCTGGATAGGGACGCCTGGCAGGTGGCGGAGCAGACGGCATATATGTAGATTTACCTGCAGTTGCCTGAGATATCCACTTGTTCAGTTCTTCCCCAAACAATGCATCACCTGTAAAAGGAAGGTTTTCAACCCCTTTTTTGGAATCAGCATCTGCTGACAATTGACGCAGCCACAGGGCTCTACGATCCGAAACTGCCATAGCAGTGGTACTGCCATTATTGATACTAAGTTCCTTAACGGCCTCACTCATAAAGTTTGCAGCATCTTGTATGTGTTGTAGTAATGTAACTATCTCTCCTTGAGGTAGTGTGAGCAACCCTTTTATAAAATTTCATCAGACCATTTTACCATGGCTCTAGAAACCCAGTCGCATACTATGGTAGGGTGTTGGGCTACACCTGCTGCAGTATAAATTGATTTAAGAGTGGTTTCAATTTTGTGATCAGCCGAGTCTTTAAGAGAAACAGCCCCAGGTACAGGTAAAACTATCTTACGTGACAGCCTAGACACAGAGGTATCCACTGTCGGCGGGGTTTCCCAGACTCTTCTATCCTCTGTAGGGAAAGGAAATTAATTTAATACCCGTTCAGGGGTAATACATTTCTTGTCAGGATTTAACCATGCTGCCCTTGCCAGGGAATCTAATTCTTCAGGAACCGGGAAGGTTGCAGAGGACTTTGATTTCACATTAAAATACAATTCCTCTGCCTGCCCTTCCTCCTTATTAGGGATATTAAGCACCTCCCTAATGGCATAAATGAGAGCTTCAACACCTGGGTACAGGGAATCATTCTCGTCCACCTCAGCCTCTCCTTATTAAATGAGGGCTTCAACACCCGGAGACAGGGAATCATCCTCGTCCACCTCAGCCTCTCCTTCATCAAGCTCCGGTAGTTCAGAATTTCAGAGTCAGATTGTAACAATTGAGGGAGTGTGCGTTTGTGAGAGACCAACAGGGGGGGGGGGGGGGGGGGAGCCTGCCTGCGGTCGGCAGCAGTTACCATGAACGTGTCCACAGTTTGTTTCAGGGGGATCAGTACGTAATCCCGCTGGACGGGATCCCGGTGGTCGAAATACCGACGCCGGAATCCTGACCACACAATCCCGACAGGGGTGGCGAGCGGAACGCAGCCCCTTGCGGGCACGCTTCGCTCGCCACGCTGCGGGCACGGTGCCTCGCTACGCTCGGCACACTATTTTATTCTCCCTCTATGGGTGTCGTGGACACCCACAGAGGGAGAATATGTCGGGATTGTGGCGGTCGGGATTCCGGCGTCGGTATTTCGACCGCCGGGATCCTGTCCAGCGGGATGTTGACCGCATCCCGTTTCAGGGTTTGCCTTTCTTGCTTAGCCGTAGCTAACTCTGAATTAATATTGGAAATCATAGTTTTAAATGATTCCATCCACTCTGGAGCCTGCACATCACAACCTTGTGAAGGTATTGAGCATTGGGTACACATAAGGGACCCCTGTGAGGAAGGTGTAAACCTAGCCTTGCATAAAGTACACACAGACTTATTCGCAGACATGCTTGAGTAGAAATACACAGATTAGTATGAACCACAGTGCAGCACAACAACCCAGACTACTCTGAATGGAGAGACACAGGCCCTCATTCCGAGTTAATCGCACGTAGCAACTTTTTGCTGCTCATGCGATCAACTTGACGCCGCCTATGGGGGAGTGTATTTTAGCATAGCAGGGCTGCGATCGCTGGTGCAGCCCTGCTATGCTAAAAAAGTTTCCTGCAAAACAAGACCAGGGTCAGACTTACTTACCCTGTGCGACGGATCCAGCGACGAAGGTCCTGGGATTGACGTCAGACATCCACCCTCCAAACGCCTGGACACGCCTGCGTTCGGATCTCCATGCTCGTAAAATGGTGAGTATCCGCCCCGGAACGCCTCCCCACTGTCAATCTTCTTGCAATCGCGCTAGCGATCACTTTCTTCTCTCTTCTGGTCGTTGCCCGGCTGCGGCTGTTGCTGGGCAACGATGCACGTGCGCATTGCGGGCGCCACGCAGTTCCATCCCGTTCGCACCGCAGCGAAGAACCGCTGCGTGCGAACAGGTCGGAATGACCCCCACAGAGAGAAGTTGGAACCAGCACACTACACCACAAGCTGAGCAGCGCCGCGCTGGGGGACCTTTGAGCGTAATTTTCCACACAGCGGTAGAACCGCTGAGTATGAGCTCCCCCCTCACTATAACCCCCTGGTACCAGTTACAATGGTGATTCAGTGGGTCCTGGAGGAGCAGTCGCCACATGCAGCAGCAGGAAATGGCGCCGTTTGGCTTCTGGTCCCGCTCTCCGGGAAGCCCCACCCCCATAATGGGGTGCGGTCCCTCTATTACTTTTATACTGGCTTTCTCCATATTGACTGTGAAAACAAGAGTACAGAGCCCCCGTTCACTGCTGCCAGTCTGGGTACTCAGTGTGCACTGCGGCCTGGAGCCCGGTGAACACTGTCCCTCATGCCGCCATCATGCACCGGGGATCCGTTAACCGGGTCCCTGGTGTAACACTCACCGCACCGCGTCTGTCTTCGGCATCTGTTAAGGGGTGGTGGCATGCTGCCGGCGTGGGCTCACCCTCTGGGTGTGTAAGAACATCACCTCAGGACCTCAGAGTCCTGACAGCTGGGATGACGAACCATTTACTCTTAGGAAGTTGGTTCAGTCCCCCCCTTAAGTTCCACAACGCACGCAGACTGGTCGCCAACCAATGAGCCTGAAAATAATAAAAATACATTTCTGAAGAAAACTCTCTGGAGAGCAAACAGAATGCATCCGGCTCCTTGGGCACATTTTGTAAACTAAGTCTACTAGGAGGGGCATAGAGGGGAGGAGCCAGCACACACTATTAGTTTCTTAAAGCGCCAGGCTCCAGTGGACCCGATCTATACCCCATGGTAATCTAATATTCCCCAGTATCCACTAGAAGGTAAGAGAAATATATGTACAATTTATTTCATTCTTGTTATTCAGTTTTGTTTTAATCTTGCACATTTATTAAATTTATATATAATAGTGTAACCTACATATTTAGCATCATAGCGATTACATTCATTACAAATGTTTTGCTGCAAACGTTGGGGACACAAATAACGAAAATCGCTGCCAGCAGCAGAGGTGTCTGTCACTGTCAGGGACTGGTACCATGTGTCAGGGGCCGGGCAGACAGTGACAGGTACTGCCACCATAGCCAGTGCCCGCTGCCAGCTGCAGTAGGTTCCCGCCGCTGGGGTTTAAATGTCACCATAAGACTGGACGAGACCACTTCGCACAACACCCCCCTCACCCGCCAACATGTGAGAGCAGAAGCCGCACTGCTCGCTGTGTGTGAGAGAGTGTGTGTGTGTGTGTGTGTGGTTCCTTCCTGGCACCACCGTGTCACTCGCTCTCCGCCGGTTCCCTCCACCCCCCCCTGGTAGCCCGCAAAGGTGGTACGCTCCGTGCTGGAAGAATCATGGCGATAGATGGTAAGTAGGCCAATAACCGTCTGCTGATCGCTTCATTACCAACTCCTCCGGCGGCTCCGAGACCTCCCGGCCGCCACAGGGGTGAGGCAGTCCCACTTATACCCATGTGCCTGATGTACATGGCTCCATAACCTGCTGCATGTGTGTGTGTGCTGGCGGCAGCGCTGCCCCCTCTGTACATAGTTACGGACCATCAGTGTGTGTACCCGTGTATTATGCGCTGTGTATGTGTCCATTGGGCAATGCCCTGTACGTAGTGCATGCGCTGCATGTGGCTGTCACACTGTACAGGGACTGTTTCCATGTGGGAGTGCAGTGCACAGCACACTGGAGCTATGGTCCATGTAGAAGTGTCAGCAGGTGTGAGACAGGTGCTGTTGTGTGCAGTGAAGGGCTTGCAGATATTGTACACTGTAATGTGTTCCTGTGGTGATGCACTGTAGTCTGCAGATGGGTTATATGTGTGCTCAGTGTGTATAGTATAACCTGTGCGTGTCAGGGCACTGTGTGAGGGTACATGGAGCATGCTCGGTGTTTTATTATAGTCTTATTGGTATAAGGCTCAGTGAATGTCAGCAATACAGACATGGAGACAGGAAAGCCTGTGATTGGCACTGTGTGTATAAGCTGCCGTGCAGATAGGGTGTGAGGTACAGACAGCAGTGTTTCTCAGCTTTTCTAAACACATACCTCCATGTTATGCTAAAAGTTTTCTAAGTACCCCTAAAGTATGTTACTAAGTACCCCTCAAGGTGCATGAGCTTTCCTCCAGCAATTTTCTAGACTTGTACAGATTTTTTTTTATCTACCCCTTATGATTACAGTATATTTATATGTTTTATTCATTAGCAATACATTTGATGATATAATGAACAGACTGAAGTGCCCAATATCTGGTGTACCTCCTATGTATAGGTGGTGCACCCCTGCTTAGGGTATATGCAGCACAGGTTGTAACCTAGGATGTGACCAGCATACACTGCATGCACCAGTTACACAGGATCTGCAGGAAACTAGTGGTGCTGAATGGACAGCTCCTGGCTAGATAAGGGGATGTTGTTACTTGTTATGGAATCAGTACGAGATCCGTAGTTATATCTCATTTCACACCCTAAATATAAAGCTTTACATACTGTAAGCATCAGTAAAATTCAGATTGTAATGTATGTTATGTCGCAGTATGTGCTTGAGAAGAACACAATGACAATTGTAGTATTTAGTATTTTCTGTTCTCTTCAAAAGTTTAATATAATACACAAAAGTTTTCTGGACTGCGCTGTTATTATTATTATTATTATTATTATTATTATTATTAATAATAATAAAAAGTGCACAGTGTACAATGAGGCCATGGTAACAAGGAATTGCAGCTCCTCATTGTTATTTTGGACACTAGGCCAATAGTATTACAGGCGTGAGAAAATCATTTTGGGCATCTCTATCTACATCAGTTCAGCGGGTCTGGGACTCCAGGTCGACACCAAAAAGGTCGACACCAATTGGTCAACACACCTTAGGTCGACATGGACAAAATATTGACATGGACAAAAGGTCGACATGAACAAGGTCGACATGGAAAAAGGTCGACATGATGTTTTTATGTTTTTTTGGTGTCGTTTTATTCGTAGAGTGACCGGGAACCCCAATTAGTGCACCGCGTCCCCTCGCATGGCTCGCTTCGCTCGCCATGCTTCGGGCAAAGTGCCTCGCCCCGCTACCGCTGCGCTCGGCACAGGTTACCGTTCCCAATCGTAGTCCACGTGGATTGGAAAGTATGAAAAAGTTAAATAAAATGGGAAAAAATTGTGAAAAACTCATGTCGACCTTTTTCTATGTCAACCTTGTTCATGTCAACCTTTTGTCCATGTCGACCTAAGGCATGTCGACCAATTGGTGTCGACATAAGGTGTGTCGACCATTTTGATGTCGACCTGCAGTCCGGATACCAATTCGGCTTGGAGTCATTACTGATACTACGGGGATTGTCATATGGACATTTGTGTCTATGTGTCGGCACCAGACATCTGTAGGAGTAACGTCAGCAACGCAAACGCAAGTGTTCCTGGCAGGAGAAATGTCAAATTATACTGTTTTGACACACTGGCATGTAGCGTAGCATTGACCAATCGGTGATGTCAGTACATGATGAGCTTGTCATGTTGAAGAGCACTGGCCAGTTAGTGCTCTGTATATACTACAAGCTGCACTGTGTCAGAAGAGGTTTAACGTTTCCTCTGCCACTTTAACAAGAGAGTGAACAGTAATCCTCTATGAAGGTGTGCCTGACATTGTTCCACTCCCACCCTGACATACAAGGGGCGGAGACTGTTACCTCTAAAGTACCCCTGTGGGTGTATGAACATCTCCTTTAAAATTGCTAACTTCAGTACAGGTTGAGTATCCCTTATCCAAAATGCTTGGGACCAGAGGTATTTTGGATATCGGATTTTTCCGTATTTTGGAATAATTAGATACCATAATGAGATATCATGGTGATGGGACCTAAGCCTAAGCACAGAATACATTTATGTTACATATACACCTTATACACACAGCAGGAAGGTCATTTTAGACAATATTTTTTATAACTTTGTGTATTAAACAAAGTTTGTGTACATTGAGCCATCAAAAAACAAAGGTTTCACTATCTCACTCTCCCTCAAAAAAGTCCGTATTTCGGAATATTCCGTATTTCGGAATATTTGGATATGGGATACTCAACCTGTAATGTATAAAAGCTGACCCTTTACATGGGTTTCACAACTTTTTGTCTTTTTAATTACACCCTGACATTTAAAATGTATAAAATAATGTGTGCATCTATTGCAAATACTAATCTTACATTTATGATCAGTACCCTCATCTGCCAAGAGACTTAGGTGGTGAGACTTTGGGGGTAATTCAGACTTGATCGTAGATGTGCTAAATTGAGCACAAGTGCGATCACTTTCACAGACATGCGGGGGGATGGCCAGTACAGGGATAGTCCGCCCCGCATGTCTGGCTCTGCCCCCCCCCCCCGCATAGGTACAAAAGCATTACACGGCGGCGATGCTTTTGTACCTGAAGAGTAGCTCCCTACCAGCTCAGCTCCTGCGCGCTGGCAGGGAGCTATCTGTTGCTCTCCGGGTTGCATAGGCTGCGTGTGACGTCACACAGCCGCCGTGGCCCGCCCCCTGCATGTTCCGGGCACGCCAAAAACGCACAGCAGCGATCTAGTCTGAATTAGCCCCTTTGTCTGGCATTACTGATGCTTTACTTTGTTTTAGAAGAACTCTAGTCTTAATCCATTCAGGTATGAGTTGGGTCTGGGGAGCTACTGTCACAGTAAACTCTCACTGCAAATTACATTTTTGTGTTCTTTTGTGCAACACCCTACTGAGCAGGTGAAAAGCTAGGGTAAATCTTCATGCTAAGGTAAGAATGTCGGGACACGGGGTCATTTCGAGTTGTTCGCTCAATATTTTTTTTCGCTACGGAGCGATTAGTCGCAAACTGCGCATGCGCAATGTACACAGCGCGCCTGCGGCAAGTAAATTAGCACAAAAGATTGGTATTTTACTCACGGCGTAACAAAGTTTTTTTATCGTTCTGCTGATCGTAGTGTGATTGACAGGAAGTGGGTGTTTCTGGGCGGAAACTGGACGTTTTCTGGGAGTGTGCGGAAAAACGCAGGCGTTTCAGGGAAAAACGCGGGAGTGTCTGGAGAAACGGGGGAGTGGCTGGCCGAACGCTGGGCGTGTGTGTGACGTCAAACCAGGAACGAAACTGACTGAACTGATCGCTATTTGTGAGTAAGTCTGGAGCTACTCAGAAACTGCTAAGAAATTTCTATTCCCAATTCTGCTAATCTTTCGTTCGCAATTCTGCTAAGCTAAGATACACTCCCAGAGGGCGACGGCTTAGCGTGTGCAATGCTGCTAAAAGCAGCTAGCGAGCGAACAACTCGGAATCACCCCCACAGTGCAGAACCTCTGGTACACCCCTCCTAATAAATAATCATGCACTTGGAGGGGTTTATATAGCACTAGCTGGAGTACCTGGCGTTGCCCGGGATTTTAAGATTGTTTGTTTACAAAAATGAATTTAAATATTAAACACACAGTATAAATAACATAGTATAAAAAAGCATGTCAAATGTTATACACATTAATAAAATGAAAACCCAATGTGCTGCTGGGGGACCATGTTACTTCCACTATATAACTCTCAGTGTGTGGGTTTGTGCTACCTCCATTCCCCTCCTCACATCATGTCACTGCCCTTGTCCCGTGCAGCCCTGTCATCACTGACATATCATGCATGTCCTGATATACTCTGTGCTGCTGGCCCACCCCTAGGGGTGCTAGTGGTGTGTCACCCCCACAGTGTTTGTTCCCAGAGTGTAAGTAATATGTGTAGCAAGTTTGGTGTAAATTGCTCCAGGCATTCCAGAGTTATGCTGTCTGCTGAAAAACTCTGTGCTGCTGCCTCAACCCTAGGGGTGTCTTACCCCCACAGTGTTTGTTCCCAGCTTGTAAGTCATATGTGTAGCAAGTTTGTTGTAAATTGGTCTAGGCATTCTGGAGTTATGGTGTCTCCTGAAATTCTCTGTTCTGCTGTCCCACCCCTAGGGGTGGTAGGGGTGTATAACCCCCACCGAGTTTGTTCCCAGATTGTAAGTCAGATGTTGTAATTGGTCTAGCCATTCGGGAGTTATGCTGTCTCCTTAAATACTCTGTTCCGCTGTCCCACCCCTAGGGATGGTAGGGGTGTTTTTCGAGATTATAAATCAAATGTGTACCAAGTTTGGTGTAAATTGCTCCAGGCCTTCCACAGTTATGCTGTCTGCAAAACATACTCTGTGCTGCTGTCCCACCCCTAGGGGTGCTAGCGTTGTTTGACCCCCACATTGTGTTTTTCTCTAGTGTAAGTCATATGTGTACCCAGTTTGTTGCAAATTGGTCTAGCCATTCAGGATTTATGCTGTCTCCTGAAATACTCTGTGCCGCTGTACCTCCCCTAGGGGTGCTAGGGTTGTCTAACCCCCACAGAGTTTGTTCCCAGATTGTAAGTGAGATGTTTACCAAGTTTGGTGTACATTGCTCCAGGCCTTCCACAGTTTTGCTGGCTGCTGACATACTCTCTGCTGCTGTCCCACCCCTATGGGTGCTCGGGGTGTGTGACCCCCATAGTGTTTGTTTCCAGAGTGTAAGTCATATGTGTACCAAGTTTGGTGTAAATTGCTGCGGCCATTCCAGAGTTATGCTGTCTGCTGAAATACTCAGTGCAGCTGCCTCACCCCTAAGGGTGCTAGGGGTGTCTTCCTCCCAAAGTGTTTGTTGCCAGTTTGTAAGGCATATGTGTACCAATTTTTGAGTACATGGGTCCAGCAATTCCGGACTTATGCTGTCTCCTGATATACTCTGTGCTGCTGTCTGCTCCCCTAGGTGTGCTATGGATTTCAAATTGTTTTAGTTGCGTCCGCCATGTTTTAATACGCTTGTAGGTGAAATTTCACAATCTTCGCTTGTAAACTGTGGATTTGTATAGAAAAACAGACAGAAGGACAGAATGACAGATTTTCATTTTTATAAAGTAGATCATTTAGCCAATGAAGACATCTAAATGATTAAGAGGGTCATTGAGATCTGGCCGCTGATGAGGCCCGCAGCGCAGTTTGCCGGTGGTGGCAAACTGCGCATACGCAGCATCTGCACAGCGGCTGCGCGGACACACACATTGCGGTCGCATCCCCAATTGATGCGACCAGAATGTGATTGAAAGCGGCAGACGTTTTCGGGGCAGCGATGTGGCGTTGGGGGCAGAGCGGTGTGAACTGGAACAAGAGATTAATGGAAAGTACATACTGAGCAAGTCATACATACTGGGTGCGCACCGATCCGACATTCACTCCGTCAGATCGCAGCGTTTACTGGATCAGTGGCACCAATTGGGTACTGTGTACCTAGCTTAACATCTTACAAGACATGTATTTATACAAATATTTTAATTACAATAATCCTTCCCGGTATAGCACTTTTTATAGTAATACACCTTTGCTATTATGGTAATGAAGTGGGAGTGCGATTCTGGACTATGATGTCACAGTGCCTGGGATTTCCGTGGTGTATGAAACAAGCCTGATTACTATGAGTTATATATTTAGGACTGTAGATGAATTATGTGCAAGTTCAGATCATATATAGGTGGTAATTCCGAGTATTTCGCTCATTGCCGTTTTTAGCAACGGAGCGATTAGGTGGAAAATGTGCATGTGCATGGTACGCAGCGCGCATGCGTTCAGTAATTTAACACAAAACTTGGTAGATTTGCACAAGCTTGAGCGACGTTTTTTCATCGCTCGAGTGATTGTAGTGTGATTGACAGGA
Organism: Pseudophryne corroboree; assembly: GCF_028390025.1. Taxonomy (NCBI): domain Eukaryota; kingdom Metazoa; phylum Chordata; class Amphibia; order Anura; family Myobatrachidae; genus Pseudophryne; species Pseudophryne corroboree. The sequence goes on along the minus strand of NC_086447.1, from coordinate 778,535,101 downwards.
AGTGGGTGTTTCTGGGTGGAAACTGGCCGTTTTCATGGAGTGTGCTAAAAAACGCAGGCGTGCCAGGTAAAAACGCAGGAGTGGCTGGAGAAACGAGGGAGTGGCTGGCCGAACGCAGGGCGTGTTTGTGACGTCAAACCAGGAACTAAACGGACTGAGGTGATCGCAGTCTAGGAGTAGGTCTGGAGCTACTCAGAACCTGCATGAAAATTTTTTGTAGCAATTTTGTTAATCTTTCGTTTGCAATTCTGCTAAGCTAAGATACACTCCCAGAGGGCGGCGGCCTAGCGTTTGCAATGCTGCTAAAAGCAGCTCGCGAGCGAACAACTCAGAATGAGGGCCATAGTGTCATATAATATAGTATGTTTTGATACCAGTGAATAGAGTTTGCATGCTGTCACCATGCGCTGATAAAGCCTGCTACAGTATCACAGTATAGGGGCATATTCAGTTGGGAGTGTATTTTTCCAGAATCTCGCACTGCAGGTTTTTTCCTGCAGCTGTTCAATTTTTGGTATTCAGTTGGGTGCAGGTTTTTTTCTTTTTTTTCACACAGTGCTCAACTTTTTTTTTGAGCACCTCCAGAACAAGCCCAATTTTTCCTAAAATCCAGCCTCACAGACAGCAATGCTTCCAAGGACATGGCACAGGTACTACCTCTCACCCTGCATCCCCTCCCCACACACATTACATTGCACTACCCCTTACCCAGCACCCGCTCCCCTACACCACTCCTAACCTTGCAACCATTCCCAACATGCACTACACTACCTCTCACCCTGCACCCTCTCCCCGCACATACTTCACTACACTACCACTGACCCTGCTCCCCGCACACACTGCACTACACTACTCCTAACCCTGCAACTACTCCCCGCACACACTTCACTACTCCTAACCCTGCACCCATTCCCTGCATGCACTACACTACCTCTCACCCTGCATCCCCACACACACTACACTGCACTACCCCTAACCATGACCCTGCACCCGCTCCCTGCACACACTGCACTACACTACCCCTGACCCTGCACCCGCTCGCCGCACACAGTTCACTATACCACTCCTAACCTTGCAGCCATTCCCAACATGCACTACACTACCTCTCACCCTGCACCCTCTCCCCGCACACACTTCACTACACTACCACTGACGCTGCTCCCCGCACACACTGCACTACACTGCTTCTAACCCTGCACCCACTCCCCGCACACACTTCACTACTCCTAACTCTGCACCCGCTCCCCGCACACACTTCACTACTCCTAACCCTGCACCCATTCCCTGCATGCACAACACTACCTCTCATCCTGCAACCCCTCCCCACACATACTACACTGCACTACCCCTAACCCTGCACCCACTCCCCGCACACACTGCACTATCCCTGACACTGCACCCGCTCCCAGTACACACACTGCTCCTAACCCTGCACCCGCTCCCCGCACGCACTTCACTACACTACTCCTAACCCTGCACCTATTCCCTGCATGCATTACACTACCCTTAACCCTGCACCCACTCCCCACACACACACTACCCCTAATCCTGCATCCGCTTTCCGCACACACTTCACTACACTACTCCTAAATCTGCACCCATTTCCTGCATGCACTATACTACTGCTCGCCCTGCAACCACTCCTTGCACACACTGCACTACACTACCATACTTCTAACTCTGTATCCGTTTTCCGCATGCACTGCACTACACTACCCATAACACTGCACCTATTCCGGATTTTCTCTAACGTCCTAGAGTATGCTGGGGACTCCGTAAGGACCATGGGGAGAGACGGGCTCCGCAGGAGACATGGGCACTTTAAGAAAGAATTTAGTTCCTGGTGTGCACTGGCTCCTCCCTCTCTGCCCCTCCTCCAGACCTCAGTTTAATTCTGTGCCCAGAGGAGCTGGGTGCTTTTCAGTGAGCTCTCCTGAGTTTGTTGATAGAAAGTTTTTTGTTAGGTTTTTTATTTTCAGGGAGCTCTGCTGGCAACAGACTCCCTGCATCGTGGGACTGAGGGGAGAGAAACAGCCCTACTCTCTGAAGCTAGGTCCTGCTTCTTAGGCTACTGGACACCATTAGCTCCAGAGGGATCGGTACGCAGGATCTCACCCTCGCCGTCCGTCCCAGAGCCGCGCTGCCGTCCCCCTCGCAGAGCCGGAAGACAAGCCGGGTGAGTATGAGAAGCAAGAAGACTTCACAGGCGGCAGAAGACTTCGTGATCTTCACTGGAGGTAACGCACAGCACTGCAGCTGTGTGCCATTGCTCCACACACCTACACATACTCCGGTCACTGTTAGGGTGCAGGGCGCAGGGGGGGGGGCGCCCTGGGCAGCATTTGGGACCTTATTCTGGCAAATAAACACATATATACAGCTGGGCACTGTATATATGTAGGAGCCCCCGCCAAAGAAATAAAATTTAAGCGGGACAGAAGCCCGGCGCCGAGGGGACAGGGCTTCTCCCTCAGCACTCACCAGCACCATTTTTTCTCCACAGCACGCTGAGAGGAAGCTCCCCAGGCTCTCCACTGCTGATACACGGTAGAAGAGGGTTGAAGAGAGAGGGGGGGCACATAATTAGGCGCAAAAAAGTATATAAACAGCAGCTACTGGGTTAACATTAAGTTACTGTGTTATTCCTGGGTTATATAGCGCTGGGGTGTGTGCTGGCATACTCTCTCTCTGTCTCTCCAAAGGGCCTCGTGGGGGAACTGTCTTCAGAAAGGACATTCCCTGTGTGGGTGGTGTGTCGGTACGCTTGTATCGACATGTCTGATGTGGAAGGCTATGTGGGAGAGGAGCGGGCGCAAATGTATGTGATGTCTCCGCCGACGGCGCCGACACCTGATTGGATGGATATGTGGAAGGTTTTAAATGATAACGTTAATTCTTTGCATAAAAGATTAGACAAGGCTGATGCATTGGGACAGTCAGGGTCTCAACCCGTGCCTGATCCTATGTCGCAGGGACCGTCGGGGTCTCATAAGCGCCCACTATCCCAGATTGTTGACACAGATACCGACATGGATTCTGTCTCCAGTGTCGATTACGATGATGCAAAGTTACAGCCAAAGTTGGCTAAATCACTTCGATATATGATTATAGCAATTAAGGAGGTTTTGCACATCACAGAGGAAACCCCTGTCCCTGACACAAGGGTTTATATGTATAAGGGAAAGAAACCTGAGGTAACTTTTCCCCCCTCACATGAACTGAATGAGTTATGTGAAAAAGCTTGGGAATCTCCAGATAAAAAACTGCAGATTTCCAAACGGATTCTTATGGCGTAACCTTTCCCGCCAACGGACAGGTTACTATGGGAATCCTCCCCTAGGGTGGACAAAGCTTTAACTCGCTTATCCAAAAAGGTAGCCCTGCCGTCCCAGGATACGGCTACCCTCAAGGATGCTGCGGATCGCAAACAGGAGGGTACCCTGAAGTCCATTTATACACATTCAGGTACCTTGCTCAGACCGGCAATCGCGTCGGCCTGGGTCTGTCGTGCAGTAGCGGCATGGACTGATACCTTATCAGAGGAGTTTGATACCCTAGATAGGGATACTGTTTTATTGACCCTGGGGCATATTAAAGACGCTGTCCTTTATATGAGAGATGCTCAAAGAGACATTAGTCTGCTGGGTTCTAGAATAAACGCTATGTCGATTTCTGCCAGAAGGGTCCTGTGGACTCGGCAATGGACAGGTGATGCCGACTCAAAACGGCATATGGAGGTTTTACCTTACAGGGGTGAGGAATTGTTTGGTGAAGGTCTCTCGGACCTGGTCTCCACAGCTACGGCTGGAAAGTCAAATTTTTTGCCTTATGTTCCCTCACAGCCTAAGAGAGCACCGCAGTATCAAATGCAGTCCTTTCGTTCACAAAGAAACAAGAAAGTCCGAGGTGCGTCCTTTCTTGCCAGAGGGAGGGGCAGAGGAAAGAAGCTGCATAATACAGCTAGTTCCCAGGAACAGAAGTCCTCCCCGGCCTCTGCAAAATCCACCGCATGACGCTGGGGCTCCACTGGCGGAGTCGGGGCCAGTGGGCGCGCGTCTTCGGAATTTCAGCCACATGTGGGTTCACTCCCAGGTGGATCCCTGGGCAATAGAAATTGTGTCTCAGGGTTACAAACTGGAATTCGAAGAGGTGCCTCCTCACCGGTTTTTCAAATCGGCCCTACCGTCTTCCCCCCTAGAGAGGGAGATAGTGTTAAATGCAATACAAAAATTGTATCTTCAGCAGGTGGTGGTCGAGGTTCCCCTCCTTCAACAGGGAAGGGGGTATTATTCGACCATGTCTGTGGTTCCGAAACCGGACGGTTCGGTCAGACCCATATTGAATTTAAAATCTCTGAACCTATACTTGAAGAGGTTCAAGTTCAAGATGGAATCGCTAAGAGCGGTCATCGCCAGCCTGGAAGGGGGGGATTTTATGGTGTCACTGGACATAAAGGATGCATACCTTCATGTCCCCATTTATCCACCTCATCAGGCGTACCTAAGATTTGCGGTACAGGACTGTCATTACCAATTTCAGACGTTGCCGTTTGGTCTCTCAACGGCTCCGAGGATTTTCACCAAGGTAATGGCGGAAATGATGGTGCTCCTGCGCAAGCAGGGTGTCACAATTATCCCGTACTTGGACGATCTCCTCATAAAAGCGAGATCAAGAGAGCAGTTGCTGAACAGCGTATCTCTTTCACTGAAAGTGTTACAACAACACGGCTGGATTCTCAATATTCCAAAGTCGCAGTTGGTTCCTACGACTCGTCTGCCTTTCTTGGGCATGATTCTGGACACGACCCAGAAAAGGGTTTATCTTCCGATAGAAAAAGCCCAGGAACTTATGACTCTGGTCAGGAACCTTTTGAAATCAAGACAGGTGTCCGTGCATCATTGCACTCGAGTCCTGGGAAAGATGGTGGCAGGTTCCATGCGAGGACTTTCTAATGGGATCTGTTGGACAAGTGATCCGGATCACATCTACAAATGCATCGGTTGATCACCCTGTCCCCCAGGGCCAGGGTGTCACTCCTGTGGTGGCTGCAGAGTGCTCACCTTCTCGCAGATTCAGCATTCAGGATTTGATCCTGGTGACCACGGATGCAAGCCTCCGAGGTTGGGGAGCAGTCGCACAGGGAAGAAATTTCCAGGGTCTTTGGTCAAGTCAAGAGACTTGTCTGCACATCAACATCCTGGAACTAAGGGCCATATACAACGCCCTACGTCAAGCGAAGGCCTTACTTCGCGACCAACCAGTTCTGATCCAGTCAGACAACATCACCGCAGTGGCTCATGTAAACCGCCAAGGCGGCACAAGGAGCAGAGCGGTAATGGCGGAAGCCACCAGGATTCTTCGCTGGGCGGAGAATCATGTAAGTGCACTGTCAGCAGTGTTCATTCCGGGAGTGGACAACTGGGAAGCAGACTTCCTCAGCAGACACGACCTACACCCGGGAGAGTGGGGACTTCATCCAGAAGTCTTCGCACAGATTGTGAGTCGGTGGGAACTGCCACAGATAGACATGATGGCGTCCCGTCTCAACAAAAAGCTACAGAGGTATTGCGCCAGGTCCAGAGACCCTCAGGCAGTAGCGGTAGACGCCCTCGTGACACCGTGGGTGTTCCGGTCCGTCTATGTATTTCCTCCTCTTCCTCTCACACCCAAGGTGTTGAGAATAGTAAGAAGAAAAGGAGTGAGAACAATCCTCGTTGTTCCAGATTGGCCACGACGGACCTGGTATCCAGATCTGCAGGACATGCTCACGGAAGATCCGTGGCCTCTTCCTCTAAGGCAGGACCTGTTGCAACAGGGACCCTGTCTGTTCCAAGACTTACCGCGGCTGCGTTTGACGGCTTGGCGGTTGAACGCCGGATCCTAGCGGAAAAAGGTATTCCGGTTGAGGTTATCCCTACGCTGATAAAGGCTAGGAAGGAAGTAACAGCAAAACATTATCACCGTATATGGCGAAGATATGTTTCTTGGTGTGAGGCCAGGAATGCTCCTACGGAAGAATTCCATCTGGGCCGTTTCCTTCACTTCCTACAAACTGGAGTGGATTTGGGCCTTAAATTAGGCTCCATTAAAGGTCCAGATTTCGGCCCTATCCATTTTCTTTCAAAAAGAATTGGCTTCTCTCCCAGAAGTTCAGACTTTTGTTAAGGGAGTACTGCATATTCAGCCTCCGTTTGTGCCTCTGGTGGCGCCTTGGGACCTTAATGTGGTCTTGGGCTTCCTAAAGTCACACTGGTTTGAACCACTGAAAACGGTGGAATTGAAATATCTCACTTGGAAGGTGGTCATGTTATTAGCCCTGGCTTCGGCTAGGCGAGTGTCGGAATTAGCGGCTTTATCACATAAAAGCCCCTATCTGGTTTTCCATATGGATAGAGCGGAATTGCGGACACGTCCTCAGTTCCTGCCAAAAGTGGTTTCATCCTTTCATATGAACCAACCTATTGTGGTGCCTGTGGCTACACGGTACTTAGAGGATTCCGAGTCCCTTGATGTGGTCAGGGCTTTGAAAATTTATGTAGCCAGGACGGCTAGAGTCCGAAAAACAGAAGCACTGTTTGTTCTGTATGCAGCCAACAAGCTTGGCGGCCCTGCTTCAAAGCAGACTCTTGCTCGCTGGATCTATAACACGATTCAGCAGGCGCATTCTACGGCAGGATTGCCGTTACCTAAATCGATCAAGGCCTATTCCACTAGGAAAGTGGGTTCTTCTTGGGCGTCTGCCCGAGGGGTCTCGGCACTACAGCTGTGTCGAGCTGCTACTTGGTCGGGTACAAACACCTTTGCAAAATTCTATAAGTTTGATACCCTGGCTGAGGAGGACCTCATGTTTGCTCAATCGGTGCTGCAGAGTCATCCGCACTCTCCCGTCCCGTTTGGGAGCTTTGGTATAATCCTAATGGTCCTTACGGAGTCCCCAGCATCCTCTAGGACGTTAGAGAAAATAAGATTTTACTTACCGGTAAATCTATTTCTCGTAGTCCGTAGAGGATGCTGGGCGCCCGTCCCAAGTGCGGACTTCTTCTGCAATACTTGTATATAGTTATTGCTTCAATAAGGGTTACGTTATCGTTGCATCGGGCGTGACCTGATGCTATGTTATTGTCATACTGTTTACTGGATTGTTATCACAAGTTATACGGTGTGATTGGTGTGGCTGGTATGAATCTTGCCCTTGGATTAACAAAAATCCTTTCCTCGTACTGTCCATTTCCTCTGGGCACAGTTCTCTAACTGAGGTCTGGAGGAGGGGCAGAGAGGGAGGAGCCAGTGCACACCAGGAACTAAATTCTTTCTTAAAGTGCCCATGTCTCCTGCGGAGCCCGTCTCTCCCCATGGTCCTTACGGAGTCCCCAGCATCCTCTACGAACTACGAGTAAGTAAAATCTTATTTTTTGTTATAAGGTAAATTTCTCTATAACTTTTATACTATACATGGTTATATTCTGGTTCAAAATAGGATAAAGAATACTTAATGAATAAAAAATGAATTCAAATGTATACTATATAATTTTTACTGGGTAAAATAAACATGCCACCAGTAACAATTCTGCCAAAGAGTATATTTTTTTTTTTAGCATCAATAGTTTTTATCGAGATTTTTAGTTTTTGTTTTTTTTTAAAAGGGGGTACAGAAAAAAAGAAAGGGGGAAAGGGGGAAAAAATTACTTTAATTAAATGTATTGAGACATTACAGTTGGAAAGATCACACAACAACAGTTGTGAAACAAACATACAAATAGATCAGGTGCAAATCACAGAGTAACCGAGCAAAACTAAATATCAATAAGATGAGACAGGCGGTATAAATTCGGTATCAGAACTTAAGGATTCGAGGAATCCCCATCTTCATTTAAGCCAGGGTTGGGGAACCTTTTTTCTACCAAGGGCCATTTGGATATTTATAAAATCCTTCGGGAGACATACAAAAGTTATCAACTTAAAAATTAGCCTGCCCCCAGTAGTTATGCCCCCAGTTAGTAGTTATGCCCCCAGTTAGTAGTTATGCCCCCAGTAGATATGCACCCAGTAGTTGCCCCCAGTAGTTATGCCCCCAGTCAGTTGTTATGCCCCAGTAGATATGCCCCAGTATATATGCCCCCAGTCAGTTGTTATGCCCCAGTAGATATTCCCCCAGTCAGTTGTTATGCCCCAGTAGATATGCCCCCAGTACATATTCCCCCAGTCAAGTTGTTATACCCCAGTAGGTATACCCCCAGTCAGTTGTTATGCCCTAGTAGATATACCCCCAGTCAGTTGTTATACCCCAGTAGATATACCCCCAGTCAGTTGCTTTGCCCCAGTAGATATGTCCCCAGTCAGTTGTTATGCCCCATTAGATATGCCCCCAGTCACTTGTTATGCCCCATTAGATATACCCCCAGTCACTTGTTATGCCCCATTAGATATGCCCCCAGTCACTTGTTATGCCCCATTAGATATGCCCCCAGTCACTTATTATGCCTCATTGGATATGTACCCAGTCACTTGTTATGCCCAATTAGATATGTGGGGTGAGATATAACCTATGTGATAACTTGACATGCATCTCGGAATGGTTCAAACATCTGGACATACTATAGGAGGACTGAAAAAATTTCGTCCATTGATAATCCTGCAGTGCAATACAAATATCTGACTCCCAACACTTTTGAGCATTAGATTTGGGAGAAGGTGTCAGTCCTATCAATGTTTTGTACCAAAAGGAGATTTCCCCTTTGCTCCCTGTGTTAAAAAGCCGGGCTCTTATAGGGGTCGTGAGAGGAGTCGGGGTAACTGTTGTGTGAGTGAGGCTATTCCATTAGTGTTGAATTTCATAAAACTGTAATCTCTCTGAATCAGGCAAGGAGAAACTTTCTTGGAGACGTAAAAAGGAACCAAATACAGACCCATCTAATAAAACTCCCATAGAATTTAGTCCACAAATATACCATTTTGTAAGGATAAGATTTGGGACAAGGTTGGCAACTGGGCGAAGAGAGATTAAGGGCAGATTATGTAAAGTTGTAGAGAGCCTAGAAGCCAATTTATCCCAAACCTGTAAGGCTGCACAGGTAGAGGGGAGAAGGTTTGAGGATGTCGGCCGTAAAGATTTAGATAACCAGAGGAGATCTTTCAAAGGGAATCGTGGGCAGGCCATATCCTCCAGACACATCCACACGAACCTCACACCATCCGTACAATAAGCTTTAATTTGAGCCAGGAGACAAGCCTCTTGGTATAATACTAGATTGGGCAAGTTCAAACCACCCTTACTATTTGGCAAGCACATTCTTGAACGGGCTAGTTTGAGAGGACGAGACGCCCACACATACTTGGTTAGAATAGAAAATACTTTTTTGGGAAACTATAAGCAATTGTCCGGAAAAGAAACATCAATTTAGGTAAGAGCAACATTTTAAATGCTGCTAAACATCCTAGCCCGGAAATGTTGTATAAAAGCCATGATTTAGGCATTGACAACAACGAGTTAAGGAGTGAAGTGAGATTCACATCAAAAACAGTGGAGCAGGAAGGGGGAATATGAATAAATACCCAAGTAGCGAATCGAATCAGTCTGCCAGTTATAAGGGTAGGAGGCACGTAAAGGAGATGATAGAGTGAGAGAGGTTAATAGGTAGAGCATCCGTTTTCGTTGTGTTTAATTTATAGTAGGACTCTGCAGAGTATTCATCTAAGATATTATGTAGGTGAAGGAGTGTAGTGAGGGCGTTAGATACTAATAAAAAAACATAATCTGCAAATAAACATAATTTATGAGATGAAGAGCCCCTTTGAACACCTGGGAATAATGAGTCAGCTCGACACTTAGCTGCGAGTGGCTCGATAGCTAGAACAAAAGTGAGAGGAGTGACGGGTCCCATTGGATAGCGAGAAAGAGTTGGATAAGAACCCATTGCTATGACTTGAGCTGATGGGGAGCTGTAGAGAGCTAATATAGATGGCAGTATCTGATCACGAAAACCAAATATTGTTAAGACTTCACGCATATATAACCAGTTCAGGCGATCAAAGGCCTTCTCTGCATCTAAAGATAGCAAGAGAAGTCCCTGATCATGGGATAAAGAATCTGTCAAGTTAAATACTCTGCGCGTGTTGTCAGAAGCTTGTCTTCATGGAACAAACCCGACCTGGTCCAGGTGAACCAATGAAGGAAGAATAGCATTTAAACAGGTAGCTATCAATTTAGCGTATAATTTGATATCGCCATTCAGCAATGCAATAGGGCGATAATTTTGACAGCAGGATCTTTTCCAGGCTTAGAATTTTAACAATTTGCGCTACAAGCATCTCTTTCGGGAGACTCCCCCGAAAAGTTGTCTCATTATACATTTTAACCAATGAAGGTACTAGCAAATCTTGAAAAGTGACAAAGAAATCAATAATAAAGCCATCGGGGCCTAGAGCTTTGCCCTTAGGGAGAGATTTAATCACTGCAGTGATTTCCGAAGAAGACCAAGGGGCGTTTAGTGCCACCAAGTCGTCCTCGGACGTCGAAGAAAGATGTACTGTAGATCTGTAAGAAATTTGACAAAAGAGAAGGTTGAGGAATAGAGGAGTCAGAGGACAGATTCTAGAGATAAGAGTAGAAACTAGCAAACTAATTCGAAATCTCCAAGGGATTGGAAATCTTAGCACCAGAGGGTAGTACAATATGTTTAATTCTGTTTCTAGCCTGCTGAGCCCGAAGTTTACGGGCCAGCATCTTTCCTGGCCTATTTCCCGCTAAGTAAAATTTTCAGTCCATTTAAAGAAGCTTGCGTGTTAGCCATAAGTAACTTCTGCAACTGGGATCTGACATCAGATAACTCCTTCTGAAGGAGTCTCGAGGGTAAAGATTTATTTTTGTCCTCCAATTCCGTGAATTTGAGCTCAAGATCAGCGTGACGTTGCTGACTTTGGGGGTCATTCCGACCCGATCGCGCACTGCGCTTCTTCGCAGCCATGCAATCAGGTCTTGCATGAGATCTTCTTGCAGCGGCGACCGCAAGAAGATTGACAGGAGGAAGGCGGATCCGGGCGGCAACTCACCGTTTTCGGAGAGTGGTGAGTCCAACGCAGGCATGTCCAGGCGTTTGGAGGGCGGATGACTGACGTTAATTCCAGGACCTGCATCGCTGGATTGATCGCACAGGGAAAGTAACTCTTACCCTGGTCTTCTTTTACAGGACACTCTTTTTGCATAGCAGGGTTGCACAAGCGATCGCAGCCCTGCTATGCAGAAATACACTCCCCCATAGACTGCGTCTATTTGATCGCACAAGCAGCAAAAAGTTGCTACTTGCGATCAACTCGGAATGACCCCCTTTGCTTTTTGAGCTTCGACCCCGCTTGTATAGCTGCTTTCCCAACTACAGCCTTGAGGGCACACAAGTAGTTCAGCGTGGACATGTCTGAAGGGAGGTTAAATTCCTCATATGTCACAATACTATCCGCTATATATTTTTTAGAGACAGGGTCAGTCAATAATTGAGGAGAGAACCCCCAAGGGCGGGGAGGAGTAAGCTGCCAATTAACATCCCATTTAAGTATTATTGGGGCGTAATCTGACCAAGTTATAGGGAGAATATCTATAGACCTAGCAAATTGAAGAGTCCATTTATCCGAGAATACATAATCTATACGGGAATATGAATAATGAACCGGGGAATAATAAGTATATTCACGGGCAGTAGGATTTTGCACTCGCCATACGTCATAAAGGTCAAATTCTGCTAGGAGATTGCGAAAAGACAAACTAGGGGAGGCGGGGGAGACTTAGGGAGTAACAGAGGGTTTAGGGGACTTCTCCAATTTAGGGTCTAAAACTAAATTGAATTCTCCCGTAATAATAAGAGAACCTTTACGGACCCTCTGTATAGTTAGAGCTTCCGAAAAAATGACACTTGGTTGGAATTGGGAGCATACGCAGATACTAAGGTGACTAATTTGTTATCAAAGAGGCCAGTGAGAATGAGGTAGTGGCCATTTTTATCTGCAACTTGAGAATGTAGTGGAAACGAAACAGTAGTCTTGAACAGAATGACAACCCCATTTCTCTAAAAGGGCCCGGTGGCAAAATAGCCAAGAGGATATCTACAGTCTTTCAAAATGGGAGGGCCAAGTGAAGAAAAGTGGGTCTCTTGTAGAGTTACCACATCTGCCTTTTGTTTCGCAAAATATCCTAACGCTAGTCTTCTTTTATTTGGGGAATTCAACCTCTTAACATTTAAAGAGAGAACCTGAACCTTATGGGGTTAAAAAAACATCACTATATAGCATTTGATACGTGCACAGTACAACTGCAGGATGCCATTGAAGTAGGGTCTCAAATAATGGGGATAAAAACTAAGAGAGGGAAGGGGAAGGGGGACAGTAAGAGAGAGGAAAAGAACAAAGCAAAACAACCCAGTATATCGGGCCAGCGTAACTACCGCAGGGAAAGATAAGAAGTGCAGTAGTGCAACAACGGGAGGGAACATGTGGCAAAGTGCCACCACCCATTAATGTAGAATATACTGTTTAGATTAAATAAGCCTACATAAAGTACAGTAAAACAGTTAAACCAACATAGAAACATAGAGATGGGACCTTTTCAGTAAAATACCCAACATAGCAACTCACGTAGTCAGGCGAACTAACTTAAGAATGGTGCAGCTCAGTCCCAAATTCGGATCCATCAGACTGTATAGTCCAAAGTTGAAGCCAACATATGTAGAACAATTCTTCAAGGGACAGACCAGTCAGTGTGAAGAAGGGGCTGTTTCTTGGATCCAGGAGGTAAGTTGACGGAGATATCCCACTCTAATAATAGCTTATCTCCAGTATCCAGGGAGGAAACAGTGTACGATGAACCTTCATAGGAGATGATTAACTTCACCGGAAATCCCCAGCGATAAGTGATTTCTTGAGCATGAAGAGCTGAAGTAATGGGAATCTATGATCTCCGTTTGGCGATAGTTAATGCAGAAAAGTCTAGGAAGAGCTGCAACCCACCCAGGATATCGGAATCCGAATATCCAGCCATCCTAACTGCTTTAAGGATATACTGCTTAGTAATGTAAAAATGGACCCTCAGGAGCGTGTCTCTCGGAAGCGACTGACCGCTGCCTTGGTAAGCAGTGGATTCGATCAATGAGCAGATCCCTAGCCTCAGCCCCAGGCAGGAGCTTCCAGAACAGTGAATGAGCATAGTCCTCCAGCTTGGAATTCAATACCGAATCTTTATATTATTATACCTAGAGCAGTCCTCGATATCGGCGACCTTGTCTTTGAATGCCTCAAGCTCGCTTTGCTGTTGGTCGTGAGCTTTGATGAGGTCGTTGTGGGACGAGACCAGCACCTCCATTTTCTGTTCCAGGTGGTCTGTACGGTCACCAATAGCGCCCAATTCCGTCTTGACCTCGCGTATGGCGGCCGTGAGATCTTGCGTTAACTCAGTCTTAAATGCCGACAGCACTTGATAGAGCATTTTAACTGTAAGAGGGGCATCAGACTTGGGATCAAACCCAGGCACAGAGGAAGGGTACCTAGCATCACTTGCCGGAGAGATGGAGGCAGGGGACCGTGACTATGGGTTGGAGGTGCGTGGAGTCTTTTGACATTGGAAAGTCACCTTGGGGAGAGTACTCCCTTACCTTTTTTTCGGGAGCATCTTGATATATCACGTTTCCCAAGATGAGCTGCCAATGCAGAGAAGAGAGAAAACTATGAGCCAAAATGACAATTGATAGGTAAGCATAAAGGACATGGGTGGTGGAAATAGAAGATCCGGATCACATGAGATCTATGCTGAGAGGACTGCTCAAAGCAGCGTTAAATAGTAAACAATGGATAATATAATATCTCACGCCAAACAATTCGGTACAGCCTGATCAAATTAGTTCCAGCAGTGGAGAGGGTTAAATAGAGGCAATGTCACCCAGTGAAAGGCACCTGCTAAATCTCCAAAGTCACAGAGGCTGGTAATGGGATGGAGCACCAAGAGTACAGGCAGAAGGACAGTATGCAGCCCCTTCTATAAGAGCTCCTACTCACAGTGCTGCCACAAGAGCCAGAGGAGGGTATGGGATCAGAGGGCACAGGGAGGTCTCCAGCGGCTCAGCGCTGATGCAGGAGAGAGTTGTGACCGTTTCCCCGGAACCCGCGCCGGATGTGCATCCATGGGGGAGGAGCTGTAAACTGAGGCTGTGGCTTGTGGATCGCGGGAAGGCTGCAACCTGCAGAGGCCTTAAAAAGGACTCCCGGCTCTGCGGCGCTTCGCCGGGTCAGTGCGGGTGGCTCCAGGAGTCTCTAGGGGACTGATGAGGCGGAGGGGAGGACGCTTAGGAGTACTTTAAAGAGCGACCAGGTCGGAGCTCAGTAAACTGCATCCCCTCCGAATCTCCGCTAGGCCACGCCCCCCTACTGTACCTTTTTAATGGTTTACAGCTATTAGGGGGAATGCAGCCTGTAGTATCTTTCTGCAGCAGACTTGAAACACATTAAATGAACTAACTTCAATGATACAAGTTGCAAGAAAAAGGCAAGTGAATGATTTGTGCAGACTGTCAAGTTACATATTAGTGTGGATGCTTGTCTGAAGTGTAGGCCATCTTTATATAAAGCAGGATTGTTTCTGAAAGTGGTTATTGAAGGAACTGGAGATGAAAAATGTATTATAATTGTCACGCTGCAATATAGAGAGAACAGTTTGCTTGTTATTGAAGCGTGTGTGACACAAAAACAGGCCTGATCATTATTAACAGGCTCCCATTTACCAGGAAAGTACCCAAACAAATGTACAGTGTACAATATGGCCAACTCTGTGTTGTCTGCTGTACAGATAAAGAGAATGTTTGACATAAAGCATGCAGAAGCTATAAAAGGTTTGACAGTATCTGGTCGACAGTAAAAAGGTCGACAGTCAATTGGTTGGCCACCATTGGTCTACATGGTCAAAAGGTCAACATGGTCAAAAGGTTGACATGTCAGTGGTCGACACAACATATGGTCGACTTGAGTTTTTCACATTTTTATTTTATTTTCATTTGTATAACTGTTTCATACTTTACCATCCATGTGGACTACGATTGGGAACGGTAACCTGTGCTGAGTGTAACTGTAGCGAGTGAGGCACATTCCCCGAAGTATAGCAAGTGAAATTAAAAATTGACACCTCAAAAACGTAAAAAAACTCATGTCGACTTTTTAATGTGTCCATTTTCATGTCGACCTATTGTTTGTTTCTACCTTTTTCTCATGTCAGCCTTGTGCATGTTGACTTGTTGGGGTCGATCTAGACACTGTTGACCTTTTTACTGTCGACTTAATGAACCATACCTGGTTTTGACTTTGAGGCATTTGTATTACAGGTTGGTGGGAAATTTGGTTTAGCTCAAAGCATCCTTATTGACTCTTAAATGACTCGTCTAGGGAATGGAATGAAGGTTTAATGTACAGTATAAGTGCAGACTTTATGGGCTATTTCATCTCCTAAATAATAATTCCTGGTTTCAAAAGGTTTATATAAATATTGTTCAGATGACATGACCGTGGAGGCTGATTATATACTGATACTGCCCACAGTACACTTCCCTCTGAAGACAAGAGTACTGTTGTGTACTTACTACTACAGTATATCTAACCGTGATGCGTTCGGCATCCCGATGGTCTGGTAACCAGCACCGGAACACCGACCGCTGGAATGCCGTAGGTGAGTATTGAGTTTAAGGTTAGGGTTAGAGCCCGGGGGAAAAGGTTTAGGGTAAGATTTGGGAACTAGGTGGATGGTTAGCCATAGCCGCCACCCCACGAGGGTTAGTCCTTGCCGCCACCCCCAACAGATTAGCCCTAGCCACCACCCCCCAAAGGTTAGTGTTAGGGTATGGGGGCAATTCTTACCCCTGTGTGGTGTCGGGATCCTCATTTTCGGTATACTGTGGTCGGCAACCCGACCGTCGTTATTTAGTACCAAACCCGATCTAGCCAGCCTAGCAAATTAGATGTTTTTCTATGTAGCAAATAGGCTCTATGGGTATTTCAGGCCTTAAAAAGGACACAAAGCTGGAGTTACATCAAATAATGTCAACAATAGCTACATGAATGCTAACATCCAGAAAGACTAGTTGTATGTTTGAAATTTGTTTCATAGAGGTGCGTTCTACAAGCTGGCTATAGCACTGCCCCCTACACAGTGAAAACGGTAGGCATTTGCACCCTGCCTAAAGGTCAGTTATTACAGGAAGCATTCACATTACATTGGAGCTGGTAAGTTCTAAAGAAGTGTCCCTCAAACACAGCAGGAAGATAAAAACTTCTCTCACACTTTTAAAACCATATTGATTTATCTGCAATTTAGTGCAGAAAAAACAAGAAAAGCATGCAACAGCAGCTCATGCAAGGTGGACACCCCTTGTGATCATCTGAAAATCTATTTTTTCCACTACAATATTGTGTTTATTGCACATGAAAAATGTTGCATGTTGCTTAATATTCCTTAACTGTATGCAACATGTAAAGTACTCATTAGTGATCCCGTTTCATTATTACTTGTGAAATTCACCATAAAGATTTCATTTCTTGCAGTAAAAATTATTTGATATTAGCATTTTATTGGCTTCTACATATACGTGCTAATGTTTTTTCTCACCTTTCAGAGAACCTCATTAGTCCATCTTTATTGCCTTTATACTTTTTGTTGCTCATTAAATTGTATTAAAGGTTTTTATTCACACATAAAAAAAAGAAAAAATGACAATATAAACCTCAAAACAACACAAAACCAAACATGAAAAAAGGAAATAATATAATACATCTTATACAGTAACAGGAAACAATGTAGATTACAGTAAAAAAGGAGCTGACAGAATGTGGGGATTTCGATAAGACTATCATGACCATTCTAAAGGCACTACTCCCAAGTATGCTTATACACACCCGACCTATACTGACCAATACAGACACTCCTTATTGCTGTGTCATCTGCCAGTCGCCATCTAGTTATTTTACTTGGAATTGCAAAGCTGCTAAGAATGTTGGTTAGATTATGTGATCACTGTGCATTAAAGAAATGGGGTGCGGGCATCGCTAGGGTGTGCATGCCAGTAATCCTTCAGCTTTATAGTTGCATACAGTCTGATAATAATAGGAAGGTTTGGAAATGGGGCAGTGCTTCCACAAATTGATGATTTTTAATGGTTATAGTAAGATAGCATTAAAGAAAAAGGAAATAAGGTATGTGTTGTACAAGTGATGTGTTTTCATACTTTATACATAAACCTGTAACTAACTTCAGGGCGCAGGAGTTGGATGGTGGCATAATGTGACGCTGCCTCCCTGGTGGTATAGGTTTGCTATCCTTCAAGGTGGTATGGCAACACCCCCTACAGTGGCACTCACTGGCCCCAGCAGTCATAATAAGGTGTGACCACACCCCCTACTACTGGTACCTGAAAATCTCATGGCAGCCTAGTCTTCAGATATTATATTCCTGCTTTACACAGTTTTTCCCGATCATTGTAATTAAGTACAAGGGTGGTTCAATAAATAAGGTAACAAGACCTCTCATTGTTCAAACTTATTCAACTTGTACATATACGTATAATCAGTAGTATGGCTTTGGTACAGATTATTTTTCTACATAGTCTCCATACTTGTCTAAGTATTTGTTCCAACTGTGCACCAAGGCCTCTATCCCGGCATAGAAGAAATCAGTGCCAAGTGCCTGATCCCAGGACGTGACAGCTTGCTGAATTTTACCGTCAGTGGCAAATCACCTTCCACCCAGGTGCTTCTTCAATGGTCCAAGCTATGGAAATCATTTTGTGCCAGGTCAGGCCTGTAGGAAGGATGATTCAGTACCTCCCACTGGTAGCACTGTAACAACTCGCAGGTCCGGTTGGTTTAGTGTGGCTTGGTGTTATTGTGCAGCAGTACAACGCCTGTTCACACAGACAAGTTGATGATGAATGTCAGCTGCTGATGTGCCCTTTAGGCTATGGCCACACATAGCGGCCAAGCCGGTCCCACTGAACGGGACCCGCTTGGCCGGGAGGGTTTTTTGTGTTCACACGGATCCTGTTCTGCGGTATGCCGCTGAACAGGATCCGGTCAGTGACGGGGAAATGGTTCTAAATTGCACACCCTCCAGTAATGAAAGGTGCTATGCTGCTGAGAATAAAGTAGTATACACAGACAAGGGGGGTGCAGATGCACTAAACGATCATTACAGTATAATAAAATATAATATGTCATAAGAGGTTGTTGGTATATTGTTGGCCAGTGATATCGGCCTGTCCGCCAATCGTCCAGGTCACCTCTTGTCGAGCAGGTCCCTAACACTATGGGGCCAACATCTGGAACGCAGGGAACCCGAAACATGATCCAGCAAAGGACCCCCCCAGGGAATCACACTAAAAAAATAGTGATAGTAAAGTAATATAAAGTGTAGGTACGTGAAGGTCCCTACTATGAGTTTAAAGGTAGAGAGTATGTGAAAAAATTTTGCATACTGTACATAAATAATAGACAAACATGACAGAAAAAGTGACTGTGTATTTAAATGGTGATGCCCTGAGACAGCCCAGCCAGAACAGTCATGGGGGACCCCACGTCCAAATGCCAACCCCAAATTTTCTGCCACTATATACAAATAAATAGGACTTACTTAGAATTATGCCTGTGTCACAGTGCAGTCCATGCTGGTTTCCCTGCTTAAAAACATAGAGAGTGTGGGGGGTGCCAATCTAGATTTGAGGCATTCTCAGACCTCAGGTGTGTATTTCTACACATATACATAGTAGGGGAAATGGTTCTAAATTGCACACCCTCCGGTGAGTGACACACAGGATTTCAATGTAACACAGTGCGTGTGAACACATACATTGAAATCCCACCGTCCTGTCATCCGGCCCGACCGCAACATGCTGCAGTTGGAATCGGCGGCGGTCGGACTGCCGCACATGTGTGGGCGCCCATGTGCAGTCTCCTTCCGGCCAAGCAGGTCCCGCTGACAGGACCCACTTGGCCGCTATGTGTGGCCCTAGCCTTAGACGCAGAAATCTGATCACACTACACACCTCAATGTCTGACCATGTGTCCGCCAGCCCTGCCATCTTACACCTGATGACAGTATGACTGATATGAGGCGCAGTCTAGCGGCCATGAGGGGAAGCAGTGGTCTATCTGCTCTAGCCAGGTGGGAAATTAGAGTACCTTAGAGAACATTACACATATGAGAGGTCTTGTTACCTTACTTATTGAATCACTCTCGTATAACACTCAAGTTGTTGTCTTGCAGGCCTGCAATAATGGTTTATATGCCAGTTTAGCTTAATCATTTAGGTCAGTGCATCATTCTCCATTTTTGTTTTCACATTTCCCAGGGTAAGATAGAAACAACCACCCCACCTAATATCTCCATCAAACTTAATTTTTGCTATTTGTGAAGTTTGATGTTAGATTTTGTCCACCTGTGACCTGTAGGGGCAGATTGAATTAGCCAAGGGTTGACTTGTGTGGTCTGTTCAACTTTGTAAAGTGCCCAGAGCTATTCAGTTAGAAGCCTGCGATCAATTCGCGAGCAGACCTTAAGCAGCCATTAATACTGATTTTTATGCACACACTCTGGAGGGTGCGAGCAGAAATGAGCAAATACTTTTTCCGGGGAAATAGACTGTATGACCCAACCCATGGCTGAGTGAATCTGCCCTAAGGTTCACAGGTTTAACAAACATCTTCGCAAATAGCAAAAAGTCAGCCTGTGGCATATTGGAATTGCCCTGTAAACTGTGGTTCAATAGAACATGCTTGAATTTGTAGCATGACCGCAGCTGAAGTATCCCAGGTTGCCTATTTGAAAATTTCCGAGTTCTAGAAATGCTCAGATATTTAGCATTTTTGTTTTTATTTGCTTATATACAGTACTTGATCAGTTTCTTGCAGTGGTGATTTGCACTCACTAGGAATTATGGGGGTAATTCAGACACAGTGATCGCAGCCTGAATTCCTTTGTGGAGTGCGCTCGCGCAGCGTGCGCACCCTCGGAGCCCAGTGAGATGATAAAAGCATCTCAGGGCTGCGATAACCTCCGCCTTATTGACAGGCAGAGGCGGTTGCGGGGCGTGCTAATGGCGTTAGAACGCCGTTGGCTGGGCGCAGTCTGTACAATGCAGGCGTGTCCGGACCATTGCGGGGGTAGGACACTGCGGCTGTGTGACGTCACACGCGGTCGCTTGCGACCTGGGACACGGCGGTTAGCCCCCTGCCTTGCGGGGGGGTAGGGCCTGACATGCGGGGCAGACTAGCCCTGTGCTGCGCGTCTCCCCGAATGTGCAAGTTTGCAATCCTGCACATGCACACATTCAGACCTGCAGATCCCCCTCAAATCCAGAGGTAGGAGCCACCTTTGACTGGGATCTTTAATATTTATGAGTATTCCCTGAAATTAGTGTTTCTGGAAGATGTCCCTCATATATCCTTAAAACAAATATGCCCCGTCATTCATGAAGCAGTGAAAAGTGTGGAGAAGTGAGCCAGTGGAGAAGTTGTCCATGGAACCAATCAGCATTGAAACAACATTTATACTTCAATGTACATTTATACTACAAATATACGGAGCAGCTGATTGGTTGCCATAGGCAACTTCTCCACAGGCTCATTTCTCCACTCTTTTCACTGCTTAATGAATAGACCCCATTAATCACTGGAAGCACTGTATTTCTTCCCAGGTTCGCAGAGGGGCCGGCTTTTCGGACCGCTTCGCCGGAAAGATATTTCTGAATCACTTAGTAATTTCAAGGTACATTGCATCCATATGATGCGATTTGTCTTGAAACTTACCGTCAGTCACTTCCCTATATTTGGGAGTAGACCCCACAGAATGTAAGTAAAGGCCCTTGATCAGCTCAGTGATGTCTACAGCAAGCAGTTAGCAGATAGTTAACACAACACGTGGACTGTTCAAACTTACAAGCTGATCCAAAGCACCAAAGATAAATAATAAAAAATAAAACACTGCCAACTTTGGTAAAGCATAACAAACATGGTGGGGATGATCATAAAAAAATAAGCACCAAAATAGCGCAGCAATCCAAGTGTTAAAATTGTGATCAGATTTCTATCTCAGGTCTCACAGCATCAGTGCTGCGCCTGGGAAATAGTCTCTGAGCAGCATCTGATTAGTCCAACTGTCTCATGTGTCTCTAATCACTGGGGAGAGCTGACTTTCACTGGGTCCTCCACTGGCAGATTTTACCTAGGGGAGGTAGGGTTGCAGCCCCCAGTACAATCCACTGCATCCCCCAGTGATCGCGCTGATCCAAAAAAAAAGTGGGTCCCAGGGACCCCTCACTTTCAAAAATTGGGGTCCTACCGTTCTTTTTCTGGGTCCCATCGGAATAAAGGTTTTTATTAATCTTAATCTTGTTTGGACATTACAAAAGTTTTGCAGGTGGGGGGATGGGGTGACAGTGCTGCTGGGCTGTGTAGCATGCAGGACACCCTGCACCAGAGCTGTAACTAGACATTTTGGTGCCCTAGGCATAAAGTGAATTGGTCTTCCACCTGCGAGATCGTAAAGGGTAGGCAGTGCGCGCCGAAGGCGCGCAGCAAAATTTAAGGGGCGTGGCTTCACGGGGAAGGGGCGTGACTACATAATAGTGCCAATTCACATTACACCACACAGAAGTGCCGCTTATACACATTGCACCAGGTAGAGCACGTTATACACAGTGCGCCCGGTAGTGCATGTTATATACATTGCACCAGGTAGAGCACATATAAACATTGCACCAGGTAAAGCAAATATAAACACTGCACAAGGTAGAGCACGTTATACACAATGCGCCAGGTAGAGCACGTTATACACATTGCGCCAGGTAGAACACTTAGACACACTGCACCAGGTAAAGCACATATAAACATTGCACCAGGTAGAGCACGTTATACACATTGCGCCGGGTAGAGCACGTTATACACATTGCGCCGGGCAGAGCACGTTACACATCATGCGCCGGGTAGAGCACGTTATACACATTGCGCCGGGCAGAGCGCGTTACACACAATGCGCCGGGTAGAGCACGTTATACACATTGCAGCAGGTAGAGCACATTATACACATTGCGCCGGGCAGAGCACGTTACACACAATGCGCCGGGTAGAGCACGTTATACACATTGCGCCGGGCACAGCGCGTTACACACAATGCGCCGGGTAGAACACGTTATACACATTGCAGCAGGTAGAGCACATTATACACATTGCGCCGGGCAGAGCACGTTACACACAATGCGCCGGGTAGAGCACGTTATACACATTGCGCCGGGCAGAGCACGTTACACACAATGCGCCGGGTAGAGCACGTTATACACATTGCAGCAGGTAGAGCACATTATACACATTGCGCCGGGCAGAGCACGTTACACACAATGCGCCGGGTAGAGCACGTTATACACATTGCGCCGGGCAGAGCGCGTTACACACAATGCGCCGGGTAGAGCACGTTATACACATTGCAGCAGGTAGAGCACATTATACACATTGCGCCGGGCAGAGCACGTTACACACAATGCGCCGGGTAGAGCACGTTATACACATTGCGCCGGGCAGAGCACGTTACACACAATGCGCCGGGTAGAGCACGTTATACACATTGCAGCAGGTAGAGCACATTATACACATTGCGCCGGGCAGAGCACGTTACACACAATGCGCCGGGTAGAGCACGTTATACACATTGCGCCGGGCAGAGCACGTTACACACAATGCGCCGGGTAGAGCACGTTATACACATTGCAGCAGGTAGAGCACGTTACACACAATGCGCCAGGTAGAGCATGTTACATACAATGCGCCAGGTAGAGCATGTTATACACATTGCGCCAGGTAGAGCTCGTTACACACATTGCACCAGGTGACCACTTAGGCACATTGTAGCCACCATCTTGGACCCCCAGTTGTCATCCCCAGACACAGTGATCACGGGTGTCAGTGGAGGGGGTGTCAGATGGGTGTGTGTATAATGGGCAGTGTGAACACGTTGTGGGGAGTGCGTATGATTGGCACTGTGTGAGTGTGTATAATGGGCAATGTGTGGGTATTGGGGGTGTGTATGATGGGCACTGTGTGGTTGGTGGGGTGCATGTGATGGCACTGTGTGACTATGGAGGGTGTATGGAGGGTGTGGGTATTTGGGAGTGGGGTAACTATGCTGGCCAATGTGTGCATTTGTGTTGGTGTATGCTGGGCACTGCCCTCACCCTCAGTGTTTGAATCGTTAGCTGCTGCCATCCCAATTGCCCATATGTTTATTACTAACATGAATCCTCCATGCCAGGGGCTGCTTGAAATTCTTCTCTTCAGCTCCTTACTGCTGTGGGCGGGATGTAGTAACCTCTTCTACAGCATTAACAGGCTTTCTCTGCGGCCACCCGTCTCCTCCCCGTCCCAGCCCTGCTATTCGCTTCTACCCCCCACCGCCGCGGCCACTCAGGACTCAGCGTTGTAAGTGCCGCGCCGAGCCTTGGAATCCACCGGCGCATGCCCCCGCATCCTGAGTGGCCGCGGCGATGAGGGGGGAGAAGTGAATAGCAGCGCTGGGACGGGGAGGAGACGGGTGGCTGCAGAGAGAGCCTGTTAACGCTGCAGTTCGGGCCGCCTTCTGAGTACGGGTGCCGGCGCTGCATACAGGAGTGAAAGGCACCAACAGCTCCTCCTCCCCGTCTACTAGTCCTCCCGGAAGCCCGGCTATTGGAGGGGTTTGAGAGGGAGACCTCGGTGTATACATGTGATTGGCCGCTGGACCTAAAAGGCACCACAGGATTGGCCGCTGGACCCAGAGACATCAATGAAGCCACAAGATTGGCAGCGGGACACGGCGGAGAGATCAAAGGAGCTACAGGACTGCCTACAACGGAGCGCGTCCCCAGGGACGCACTCATTTTGTAAAAGCGAGTCCCCGATCCTCATTATGGGGTAAAATACGCGCTATAGCGCGTTTTTGCGATCACTGTCCCCCTGTCTCCTAGTCCATGAACTGGCTGCAGGCAGGATGCCCAGTGGAAGTGCTCTCTACTTGTTACAGACTGAACTCCCCCTGGGACTGCCAGTTCAGACTGTCATTAGCAGAAAACACTTCTAATGGGAAGCCACTTCTGCGTTTAGTACACCAGCGCTACCTGTCTTCTAGGGCCTGCAGCCAGTGTAGACCCTAGAAGCCGGGTTTTGTGCGCATGCACATTTTTCCCCAACTCCCGTTCCCTATTAGATTGTTTGTGTATGCACAATGGACGCACGGAACTGTCTCCCAAAATGAGTAAAAGCCGGACAGCACTCCTCTGTCCATAAGATAGGAGTCGCCACTGCTACTCAGTTTCCTGTATCAGAATTAACCTTACAAAGCAATATTTGAAAAGAATACTTTTTTCTCATTGCTCATAGGGGGGAATTCTGAGTTGATCGCAGCAGGAACTTTGTTAGCAGTTGGGCAAAACCATGTGCACTGCAGGGGAGGCAGATATAACATGTGCAGAGAGAGATAGATTTGGGTGGGTTATTTGGTTTCTGTGCAGGGTAAATACTGGCTGCTTTATTTTTACACTGCAATTTAGATTGCAGATTGAAAACACCACACCCAAATCTAACTCTCTCTGCACATGTTATATCTGCCTCCCCTGCAGTGCACATGGTTTTGCCCAACTGCTAACAAAGTTCCTGCTGCGATCAACTCAGAATTACCCCCATTGTCTCTTACCTGGCTTAGAGACTGGTGCAGGAAAGAAGGGTTTGTGTTCATGGAACACTGGGCGGACTTCTCAGTCAGTCGCCATCTTTTTTGTCACAATGGATTGCACCAGAATGATGAGGGGGGCAGCAGTGTTGGGGGGAAGGGTGGTTAGGGGGTTGGAGGAGTTTTTAAACTAGGTACCTTGGGGGAGGGCTTAGCTAGAAACTACGGGTCATGCAGTGAGAATAGTATGGATGGAGGTATTGAACTAAATGGGGGTGGAGAAGGGGGGAGGGTAAGAGCAGCCGGCAAGGGCCCTAAGATGGGTACTATTAAGGGTATTACCAAGGGTATTGCTAAAACATACGACGATTATGGGTCATCGTTACTGCATATAGAAAATGAAGTACCCAACACAAGGGGTAATACTCATCTCAATTGTATGTATGTCGCTAGAAGCCTTACAGGTAAAAAGGGGGAACTAGAAGTCTTTAAAGCAAGCAAACAGTACCATATTATAGGCATTACTGAAACTTGGTGGGACGAATCTCATGATTGGTCAATCAATCTAGAGGGGTATTCGCTATTTAGGAGAGACATTAAATAAACGGGGGGGGGGTTGTCTTTATGTAAGGCCATTTTTAAAACCTGTTATACGAGAAGATATTCATGAGGGGAATCTAGATACTGTTGAGACGTTGTGGGTAGAAATTGCATGTCAGGGAAAGGGAATAACAAAGATAGTATTGGGGTTATGCTACAGGCCACCTGGTATTACTGTATCTGAAGAGGAATTGTTGCTGATGCAAATTGAAAAAGCGGCAGGAGAGGGAGACGTAATTGTGATGGGAGACTTTTAACTATTCGGAGATAAATTGGACAAACGAATCAGGTGAGACTGCTAGCGGTAATACATTTTTAAACATGTTAAATGATAACTACTTACTTCATCTACTCGAGGAACCAACTAGGGGGGTAATTCTGAGTTGATCGCAGCAGGAACTTTGTTAGCAGTTGGGCAAAACCATGTGCACTGCAGGGGAGGCAGATATAACATGTGCAGAGAGAGATAGATTTGGGTGTGGTGAGTTCAATCTGCAATCTAAATTGCAGTGTAAAAATAAAGCAGCCAGTATTTACCCTGCACAGAAACCAAATAACCCACCCAAATCTAACTCTCTCTGCAAATATTATATCTGCCTCCCCTGCAGTGCACATGGTTTTGCCCAACTGCTAAAAAAATTCCTGCTGCGATCAACTTGGAATTACCCCCTAGGTACAATGCAATCTTAGACCTGGTATTAACAAACAATGGGGAACTGATATAAAATGTTATAGTAGGGGAGCCCTTAGGAAACAGCGACCACAATATGGTCACCTTTAATATCAGTTTTCATAAGCAGTGCTATATAGGCTCAACTGGGACTTTAAACTTTAGCAAAGCCAACTTTGACATGATGAGGGAAGCTTTAAGGGACATTGAATGGGAAATTTTGTTTAAAGGAAAATATTACGGAGAAATTGGAGGTGTTAAAATCGCTGCTGGATGAGATTACTCATAACTTTATTCCCTTGGGTAACAAACAAAGGGCTAAAAATTCCAAACCAATGTGAATTAATAAAAAGATTAAGGAACTAATAGGCAGAAAAAAAAATCGAGCTTTCAAAAAATACAAATCAGACGGGAAGGCGGAGTCATTGCAGCACTATAAGGCTTGTAACAAAATATGCAAAAAATATGCAAAAAATAAGAGCTGCTAAAATAGAAACTGAAAAGCTAATAGCCAAGGAAAGTAAATCAAAGCCCAATTTTTAAAAAAAATCTATCATCAGCAAAACATTAAAGAAGGAAAGTATAGGCCCATTAAAAGACAGGCTGGGAGTCTTAATAAAAAACGATAATGACATAGCGGATAAATTAAATGAGTTTTTCTCATCGGTATTCACAAGAGAGGACCAGATGCAGGAAGTAACAAACAACCTCAATAAAGATAATGTCACACTGCTTAGTGCTTTTTTAAATGAGGAGGAAGTCTGTGACCGATTAAAAAAAACTAAGATTAATAAGTCACCTTGTCCCGACGGAATTCACCCAAGGCTTCTCATGGAGCTTCACTCCGAACTAGCAAGCCCACTATTTACGATCTTCAATTACTCACTTACATCAGGCATGGTTCCCAAAGACTGGCGTATAGCGGAGGTAGTGCCAATATTCAAAAAGGGGAGTAAAGCTGAACCGGGCAACTATAGACCAGTTAGTCTTACGTCTATAGTAGGGAAACTACTGGAAACTATTCTAAGGGATTGTATACAGAAGTTCCTTGAAACCATTAAGGTTATTAATAGGAACCAACATGGATTTGTGAAGGATAGATCATGTCAAACAAACTTACTAAGCTTTTATGAAACTGTTAATGCAAACCTTGATCAGGGTAAGGAGGTGGATGTAATCTTTTTAGACAATGCTAAAGCGTTTGACACAGTACTGCACCTGAGACTTATATATAAATTACAAGAACTGGGGCTAGGGAGCACAATATGCACTTGGGTAAGTAATTGGTTGGATAATAGGGAGCAGCGCGTTGTGGTGAATGGAACTTTTTCAAATTGGAAAAAAGTACTAAGTAGTGTGCCACAAGGGTCTGTACTTGGACCACTATTGTTCAATATTTTAATCAACGATCTAGCTGTAGGTCTAGAGAGCACGGTGTAAATTTTTGCAGATGATACCAAACTGTGTAAGGTTATAAAATCGGAGGGTGATGCTGAGTCTCTCCAGAACGATTTAGCTAAACTGGAATCATGGGCAGCAAAATGGAGAATGAGTTTCAATACAGACAAGTGTAAGGTAATGCACTTTGGTAGCAAGAACAAAAATAACACATACTCACTAAATGGGGTGAATTTAGGGGATTCTGTACTGGAAAAATACTTAGGTGTTCATATAGATAGCAAACTGAGCTGCAGTACCCAAAGTAGGATTACAGCAAAGAAGGCAAGCAAGATATTAGCATGCATTAAGAGGGGAATTGATGCAAGGGATGAGAGTGTTATACTCCCATTATATAAGTCCCTAGTGAGGCCACATCTTTAATATTGTGCACAATTTTGGGCACCGTACTACAAAAAGGATATCCTGGAGCTAGAAAAGGTTCAGAGGCGAGCAACTAAACTAATCAGAGGAATGGAGACGCTGGAATACAAGGAAAGACTTGCAAAGCTAGGCATGTTTACACTGGAAAAGAGGAGATTAAGAGGGGACATGATCAACATATATAAATATATAAGGGGACAATATACAGAGCTAGTGGGGGATCTGTTTTTAGTAGGATTGATACAGAGAACATGTGGACACCCGCTTAGGTTAGAGGAGAGGAGGTTCCGCACACTAAGGCGAAAAGCTTTTTGCACAGTAAGGACAATACGAGTTTGGAATTCCCTGCCTGAGAGAGTAGTAATGGCGGACTCGGTCAACATTTTTAAAAATGAGCTGGATACATTTCTACAGGGTTATGGTGCATAGATCACACGCTACAGTTATAAAAAAGAGTAATAAACATAACGGCCGGCTTTAGCACAAGTTAGAATTAGTCCTGATAATAATACAGCATATGAGACCACAAATAGGTTGAACTTGATGGACAAATTGTCTTATTTCAACCTCAGAAACTATGTTACTATGCTACTTTCATGTCCCTTTGCAAAGGTCTCGTGTCAGCATTCATTATCTGCCCACAGTAGAGAAAGTGGTTTGTTATGCTGAGCCAATTTTCACTACACCAGGACAGTAATAGGCGACATGAATCACTTCAGAGGCCCGAATTGATGGCCCGCTAGCCTAATTAATGCTTATCTGCAGTAACACATCAGTCTGCATTGTAATGTTAAACAAGTGGCAAAAACGACTCTCCCACATGATACATACTTTCTAGGGAACTGGGCAGGATGGAGCGGGTATGGGTCGTTGGGTAGACACAATTTAGGTCGACAGTCATTAGGTCGACCATGGAAGGTCGACATGCATTAGGTCGACAGGGACAATAGGTCGACATGGTCATTAGGTCGACAGGGAAACTAGGTCAACATGATCATTAAGTCGACATGTACTAGGTCGACAGGTCAAAAGGTCGACATGTTTTTAAAAAAACTTTTTTGGCGTTATTTTCTTCGTAAAGTGACGGGAAACCCCAATTAGTGCACCGTGTCCCCTCGCATGGGTCGCTTCGCTCGCCATGCTTCGGGCACACAGGAGTCACTTGCATCTCCTCTCTCCATGAACTCTTTCGGAGGGGGAAGGGGAACTCTATGGCAACATGCGGCCTAGGGTCACCTGTTGCCCATAATGGCACTCAGGAACTTGCTAGGCCCAAAGTGCCACATGCCTCAGTAATGTCTCTGGAGCCTGTTTCTACTAAGTATATACTCCCCCTTTATTGGCCGCAGTATAGTCTGTGGCTAGAGACAGGTGAGCATGCTGTGGGTGATAATGAGACCTACTTTTTGTCAGGGATGATTATAAAATAAAGCATGTTGCTCTTTCTAATATTAAACATGGTACAGTGTGCTGCTGGGAGCTGCTACTGAAACGAATATGGCAGTGAATGTATGATCCACTTCTGAGATTGTTCAGGCATTTATGATCGGTCAGGGAGAGTTTGGCTGTACATTCATCCGAGCATTGCAGTGCTATTGCACAGGCCTGTGTGCTCTCTACACAGATGGCACTATATTGTTTATCTCTTGCACTCCCATCACCTCCTGTCTCAGGAGGCCACCGCTGGATTGTGGCTCATACACATTTAATAGGGAGAAGAAGAATAAACACCTCATTAATGAGCATGTTTATTAGTATACTCACATTTGCCCTGATAACTAACATCTGTTAGTTGATGCTGTTTGCAAAGACAAGGGATGTAGTTTCAGGGCAATTTATTCATGCCAAGAAGTCTGCTCAGATAAGCAGCTGTCCCTGTTCTTATAGACTTCAACTGTTGGGTTTTGTCCCGGCAGTATCCCTGCACATGTGTCCTTAGGTGGCATATACACACACAAATAGTCAAACACAGCCTGTGACAGTTGGCCAGAGCTGATTGGTTGGTACTTTATCTCTCTACACTTTATTTCTCCCCAAGGTGTGATACATCACCCCAGAGCGCTTTAAGGGCCTAGTTCAGAGTTGATCCCAGCAGCAAATTTGTTAGTAGTTGGGCAAAATCATGTGCACTGCAGGGGGGACAGATATAACATGTGCAGAGAGAGTTAGATTTGGGTGTGGTGTGTTCAAACTGAAATCTAAATTGCAGGGTAAAAATAAAGCAGCCAGTATTTACCCTGCACAGAAACAAAATAACCCACCCAAATTTAACTCTCTCTGCACGTGTTATATCTGCCACCCCTGCAATGTACATGGTTTTGCCCAACTGCTAACAAATTTGCTGCTGTGATCTATTCTGAATTACCCCCTACGTTTCTACAGTTGTGTATGTGAAAGTTTCTCTTTGCTGTTGGTAATAGTATTTCTGCTGCGGGGTACACTGGGCTCCACAAAGGGGTATATTTACTAAAATTCGTATTTGTGTCGATTTGGAGGGAGATTAAACACGAATGACATCGAATGTGTGAATTTGCAACTTTTTGAATTTTTTACGCCACATTTACTATGCTGTCGTATTCTGCATTTTTGTTTTTTCCGATGTCGATGTCATTCGTAATTTCGGCCAGTGTTTTACGGGAGTGAATAGTAAAACACTGCCGACATTAACACAATGAATCTCGGCCGGATCTGTGAGATCCGTGCAGGGCTTCATTGTGCACCTTTAAAAAAAATATAAAGTGTTAAAAATCAAGAAAAAAATTGCGTGGGGTCCCCCCTCCTAAGCAAAACCAGCCTCGGGCTCTTTGAGCCGGTCCTGGTTGTAAAAATATGGGGGAAAAATTTACAGCGGTTCCCCCATATTTCAACAACCGCAGGGACCTATATAAAAGTGTCCCCCGCCTGTGGCATTATCTCTCTGACTAGTGGAGCCCGGTGCTGGTGTTAAAAATACGGGGGACCCCTACGCTTTTTGTCCCCCGTATTTTTGGCACCAGGACCAGGCGCAGAGCCCGGTGCTGGTTGTTGAAATATGGGGGAACCCCTGTCAATTTCCCCCCCATATTTTTACAACCAGGACCAGCTCAAAGAGCCCGAGGCTGGTTATGCTTAGGAGGGGGGACCCCAAGCAATTTTTTTTAATGATTTTAAACACTTTCCCACCCCTTCCCACTGATAAACATGCACGGATCTCATGGATCCGTGCATGACTATCAGAACACGGTAAAAAAAAGCAGGTCTGTTGTAAAACTGCTTTTTTTTACAATTTGTATTTTTTCACGGCAGTGTTTGGCTGTTGCCGGCAGTGTTTGAGAAATAGAATTTTTAGTAAATTACCGAGTTGTATCAAATAATAATATTTGACCGATGGTGTATTCATTCGTATTTTTTTTCTTTGACTCCCAAAAAATACGAATGCCCTCATCACTGCCGAGATTTTAGTTTAGTAAATTCCCGAGATGACACTTTGAAGAAAAAACACCAAATCGGTCAAAATCGGGACCTTAGTAAATATACCCTATGGAATGGGGTGTAGAGTAGGATCTTGATCCGAGGCACCAACAGGCTCAAAGCTTTGACCTTCTTTCCAGAATGCATAGCGCCGCCTCCTATATCACCCCGCCTCCCTGCACAGGATCTCAGTTTTGTAGTTGGTGCTGCAGTAGCAGGCACTTAACAGATGGGCTGCTCCAGGCAGCCCTAATAAGAGCTTTTTTTCTGAGGAAAAAAGTGAAGACTTCAAGGGCAGCAGCAGTGTTACATGTCAGTGGATATTCACGGCTGCAGCTCCGGCTCTCCCCAGCGGCGCTGTACACTCCCGAGCCCTGGTTGCCGGCTAACTACAGCAGGAGGCTCCGGTTTTCTTCTTGTCAGGCACACACGACGGGGGCTCTCCGGGATCGCGTGGCCGCGCTTCGGGAGGTGGTAAGTGGGTCCCGCTTGCGGGACCCGGTCTTTATCGCGATCCGGTGCGGTCAGTGGGAGGCGGGCCGCGCGCGCTGGCGGTGGACACTGTGGCAGTACAGGTGATCCCACTAGATCACCAGGGCATGGGACAGGTCAGGTTTTCTCTATAAACCGTTTTATTAGAGCCCGCAGTACCCAGTGGTTTTGCCAGCAGGGGGATAGAGCTTGGACCTAAAGCCCCAGCCCCATGGCGCCATTTTCTTCAAATGTTCACGCCCTGGAGCTGCATATCTGTCTCTCCCTCACTCCCTGGCAGTGTCTGCGGCGCCATTATCCCTCAGCTCACTGTTCCTGGGAATGCTTGGGCAAATCCTCCTATGTAAAGCCGCCTGGTTGTCAGTGCTGTGACTTTACAAGACACTTAAGTATTCTACCTGCCTTTTTTAGTCAGTGTTAGTTAAGAAAGAGTGCACTTAGTCAGGGTTTCCTAGTACAATTACCCTGTGATATACATCCAGTTCTTACTGTGTACTGTTATATCTATTGTTATACTGTATAGCTGTGTAAGCTAGTCCAGTGCAGTATTATTGTTAGTAATAACCTCTGCATTGTACAGACTGTGACTATTTGTGTGTATATTTGATAGCTGAGTGGTGTCCATTTCATGTCTTTTTTTCTCAACCTGCTATCCCTATATTCTATAACCTGAGGGGGCTTGGTGCGTCAGGTTTTATCTAATATAGGATTTTCACAAAGATATACTGTATTACGTATTTTTCTCTGTGATTTAGTCACCATATCTCTCCTTTATCTCTGCTGGTGCTGACTACACTGCGCAGGGGTTTGGGCTAGAGGTATTGTGCTGCTGACAAATTGTACTGTGTTACCTGATACTGCAAGTTATATCATGTCTGCTTCTGAGGGTAACGGTTCTGGGGCTGAACACACTGCCGGTGTTGCTGAAGCTGCAGATACCTATGAGGAGAATATAGCAGCTTTGGGCTCTGGTTCTGGGGGCTCCTTGCCCCCCAGTGGGACGGTGGCAACGGGGGCAAATAATGACCCGCCGTGGGCCGCTTTTTCCACGCTTCTGCATACGCTAGTTCATAAACTAACACCCCCTGTGGGATCCCCAATGCCGGTGCAACCATTTGTGGTCCCTGCAGCTAACCCGCCGTGGGCGGACGATTTATCTGCTCAAATAAAGAAGTTGAACCAGTCCCTGACTACTAAAAAGTCTGACCGTCGCTTGCCTACGTCCAAGGGGTCCTTTAAGCGAGCGCTTGTCTCCTCACAATCCACTGCTGTCACTGACACCTCATCGAATGAAGATGGCACTTACACTGACCCCACAGGTTCTGACTCAGATACGGCTGATGGGGATGGTGTTTCACATGTGGATGTTCCTGATCTTTTGGAGGCTATTAAGTTAATTTTACAGATTACGGATGATCCCGAGCCATCCGTTCCTCCTAAGAAACCAGATAGGTTCAAGCGTCAGAAGGTGATTAAACAAGTTTTACCTCACTCTGACCACCTAATTGATATACGTCAGGAACTCCCGGCCCGTTCTCAACCTCAAGGCGTTGAACAGGTTTGTGAAGGTTTCCAAGTTCCGGATGGCCCTTCGCTCTATAGTTCTGGCCTTGGAACCTGGGGACTTCATGGTCTCCCTGGATATACAGGATGCTTACCGGCATATTCCTATAGCAGTGTCTCATCAGCAATACCTGAGATTTGCGATTGGCAACTGCCATTACCAGTTTCGGGCGTTACCTTTTGGTTTAACAACGGCTCCGCGAGTCTTTACAAAAGTCATGGCGGTGATGACGGTGGTACTCCGCCGTCAAGGGGTCAGGATACTGCCGTATTTGGACGACTTGTTAATCCTGGCAAACACCATAACTTCTCCTGCGCCATCTAGATGTGACGGTCCGGTTTCTGCAAGCCCACGGGTGGCTCATCAACTGGAAGAAGTCATCCCTGATCCCTTCTCAGAGCATGGTGCATCTGGGAGCACTATTGGACACTCACAACCAGCGGTTGTTCCTGTCTCAGGAGAAAGTCCTGAAACTTCAGGACAGGATTCGTTGCTTCCTATCTCGTCCGCAAATGTCGATACATTCGGCGATGCAGGTGCTGGGCCTCATGGTGTCAGCATTCAACATGGTGGAGTACGCTCAATTTCACTCTTGTCCTCTCCAGAGGCTGATTCTAGCCAAATGGGAAGGCCTGCCTCACCGGATCAGGTCTCAAATGATCTCATTGACTCCGGAGGTCCGTCTGTCGCTGCTCTGGTGGCTCCGGGACCAACAACTGTGCAGGGGCCGTCCGTTCTGGATATCCGACTGGGTCCTGTTGACGACAGATGCCAGTCTAAGAGGTTGGGGTGCGGTGCTGGAGCAACACTCCCTTCAGGGGCGGTGGACCAAGGAGGAGTCCCTCCTCTCGATCAATATTCTGGAGTTGCGGGCGGTCTTCAATGCCTTGAACCTAGCCCAGCATTTAATTCAGAATCGTACTGTTCAAGTACAGTCGGACAACGCCACCACAGTGGCTTACATAAATCATCAAGGTGGCACTCGAAGCTGCCTAGCAATAAAGGAAGTCTCACGTATTCTACAGTGGGCAGAACGCCATCTACCTGCCATATCGGCAATATTCATTCCGGGAGTCCTGAATTGGGAAGTGGACTTTCTCAGTCGTGAGGACGTGCATGCCGGCGAGTGGGGCCTCCATCCAGAAGTGTTTCAACTCCTAGTGGAAAGGTGGGGCCTTCCAGACGTAGATCTGATGGCGTCTCGACACAATCACAAGGTTCCGGTCTTCGGAGCAAGGACAAGGGATCCTCAAGCAGCATTCGTGGATGTGCTGGCGGTACCATGGAAGTTTCGGCTGCCGTACGTGTTCCCTCCGGTGTCACTCCTGCCCAGGGTAATTCGGAAGTTCAAGCAAGAAAAAGGAATTCTGCTTCTCATAGCTCCAGCGTGGCCCAGAAGGCACTGGTTCTCAGACCTGCAAGGCCTATCGTCAGAGCGTCCAATTCTACTTCCACAACGCCCAGACCTCCTCGTTCAGGGCCCCTGTGTCTACCAGGACCTAGCCCGGCTGTCTTTGACGGCGTGGCTCTTGAAGCTTCCGTCTTAAGGTCTAAAGGGTTTTCTGAGGCGGTCATTCAAACTATGTTGCGGGCCCGGAAACCGTCTCGGCTCGTATTTACTATAGGGTCTGACATTCTTACTTTGTTTGGTGCGCATCTAACGATTATGACGCTTCCAAGTTTAGTATAGCCAAGTTGTTGGCTTTTCTTCAGCAGGGCCTGGACTTAGGCCTGCGTCTGGCCTCCCTCAAGGTTCAAATATCTGCCTTGGCGGTGTGGTTTCAGAGAAAAATTGTGACCTTACCATACCTTTACTCAGGGCGTGTTGCATATCCAACCTCCCTATGTCCCGCCTGTGGCTCCTTGGGACTTGTCGGTGATTTTGGAAGCGTTACAAGAGTCTCCGTTTGAACCTCTTGGTTCAGCTGACCTTAAGTGGCTTTCATTTAAGGTGGTGTTTCTGCTGGCTATTGCTTCAGCTAGAAGAGTGTCGGATTTGGGTGCCTTGTCCTGTAGTTCCCCATATCTGATATTTAACCGTGACCTGTCGGTTCTTAGGACTCGTCCCGGCTATCTACCTAAGGTGGTTTCTTCGTTCCACCTTAATCAGGAGATTGTAGCTCCGGCACTTGTTTCTCCTGATCTGTCTCCCAAAGAGCGGTCTTTGGATGTGGTACGGGCTCTCCGTATCTATGTGAAGAGAACTGCTCCTATTAGGAAATCTGATTCTCTTTTTGTTGTGTTTGGGTTTCACAAACGGGGTTGGCCTGCTCACAAGCAAACTCTGGCCAGATGGATTAGAATGGTGATTGCACATGCTTATGTGAAGGCTGGTCTCTCTGCTCCTGATCACATTAAGGCACATTCTACTCAGTATTTTGGACCTTCTTGGGCGGCCCAACGTGGTGCGACCCTTGAACAATTGTGCAAGGCGGCTACGTGGTCGTCTGTGAACACGTTCATAAGGTTCTATGCCTTCGATACTGCCGTTTCCCAGGATGCTTCCTTTGGACGCCTGGTTCGTGTGCCCGCTACAGTGCGTCCGCTCCCATAAGGAACTGCTTTAGGACATCCCCATTGTCCATTCCTTGTGGAGCCCAGTGTACCCCGCAGCAGAAAACGATTTTTATGGTAAGAACTTACCTTTGTTAAGACTCTTTCTGCGAGGTACACTGGGCTCCACAAGGCGCCCACCCTGACGCACTTAGCTTCTTTGGGTTGGTATGGCATTAGCCACTGACACGTCTCCTGTCGTGAGAATGCGGTGTTGTGGCTACTAACTGTTGTCGTCTCTTTTCCTGCTACTGCATTGGACTGGTTAACTAAAAACTGAGATCCTGTGCAGGGAGGTGGGGTGATATAGGAGGCGGCGCTATGCATTCTGGGAAGAAGGTCAAAGCTTTGAGCCTGTTGGTGCCTCGGATCAAGATCCTACTCTACACCCCATTGTCCATTCCTTGTGGAGCCCAGTGTACCTCGCAGAAAGAGTTTTAACAAAGGTAAGTTCTTACCATTAAACTCGTTTTTAAACTTACCTCTGAATCACTAAGGGGTCTAGTCATGAAGCAGTGAAAAGAGTGGAGAAGTGAAGCTGTGAAGAAGTTGCCCATGGCAACCAATCAGCTGCTCCGTACAATTGTATAGTATGCAATTTATAAATCTTACTTCAATGCTGAATGGTTGCCATTTACCACTTCTCCACAGGCTCACTTCTCCACCCTTTTCACTGCTTCATGAATAGACCCCCTAAAGGTTTTTAACCACAAAAGCATGTAGAGGCACTTCTAAAATTTAACAGTACAGTATGTCGGCTTGTATCGACGTTAATAGGTGCATTGCCTAGAAAGGAAAGTGCATCCATGTTTAAACTAGGGGAGTATATGTTTATAGATTTTTTTTGACATTCACAGTGACTAATGACCCGTAAAGTTTATGAGGTCATCACACACAATACATGAAAAATGATCAATAAACACATACTTGCCCATTTCTTTCAACATTAAAATTACTGTTGCAGAGAGATATTCTGTGTGTGTTACTCATACAATAGTGCACAAAGGGGGGCCCTGATTCATGGCGGTTTTCATAAAAACAGTAGCTGCTATAAATAATATCAATACCGTGCTACTCTTTGTAGTGTTGAATCTGGCTTTGTGCTCAGTATTGTTACATTTAAAAAAAAAAAGCTGACTTGTTTTAAAAGGTAATTTGTGCTGCTGTAATCTCCCCTGAATATTAAGCTAGTTACACATTGGCAGATTTATTAAGCCTGGTGAAGTGAAAAAGTGAAAGGTGATAACGCACCAGCCCAATCAGCTCCTAACTTCCATGTTACAGGGGAGCAGATGTGTTAAGCCTGGAGAAGTGATAAAGCAGTGATAAGTGGAAGGTGATAATGCACCAGCCAATCATTACGGGTTTGAAAAATAACAGGATCTGATTGGCTGGGGCGTTATCACCTTCCATTTGTCACTGCTTTATCACTTCTCCTGGCTTAATACATCTGCCCAGGGATTGAAAAATGACAGTTAAGGGGGGTACTCACGGAGCGATATTCTAAGCAATCTGACTAGATTGCTTAGAATATCGGCAGGATCGCTCCGTGTGTAGCCCCCTCGGCGATAGCGATGCGCGGCCCCGCACATCGCTATCGCCGCTGCTAGATTGGCCTGCATGCAGGCCAATCTAGCGGGTCGCTCACTTCACCCGCTGGGTGAAGTGAGCGGCCCCCCCCGTCTCCCCCCGCACGCTCAGCACAGATCGCGCTGTGCTGAGCGGCAGGAGAGATGTGTGCTGAGCGGTTCGCTCAGCACGCATCTCTCCTTGATCGGCCCGTGAGTACTGGGCTTTAGGAGCTAACTGGCTGGTGCGTTATCACCTTCCACTTTATCACTTCACAAGGCTTAATAAATCTGCCCCACAGTCACTTATAATCATACAGATGAGACGATGCAATGAACGACTTGTGTGAGCGATAGCTTAGGTGTACACACTACAGTATATGATGGTCGTGCAAATTGGTTGAAACTACCAAGATTGCACAATATATTGTTTAGTGTATACCAGGGTTGGAAAATAAACCATTTTTTTTTTTACTTTTTTTTTTTTTAAACCGTTGTTTTTTTTTTTTTTTGCTTTAAACCAGTATTTGCATTAATGTTTTAATAAAAATTTTTTATTCCTGCTTATTATATTAATACTATGAAACATTACTATTGCTATGTATTAGAAACATTGGCCCTCATTCCGAGTTGATCGGTCGCAAGGCGAATTTAGCAGAGTTACACACGCTAAGCCGCCGCCTACTGGGAGTGAATCTTAGCTTCTTAAAATTGCGACCGATGTATTCGCAATATTGCGATTACTAACTACTTAGCAGTTTCAGAGTAGCTCCAGACTTACTCTGCCTGTGCGATCAGTTCAGTGCTTGTCGTTCCTGGTTGACGTCACAAACACACCCAGCGTTCGCCCTGGCACTCCCACCGTTTCTCCGGCCACTCCTGCGTTTTTTCCGGAAACGGTAGTGTTTTCAGCCACACGCCCCTGAAACGCCGTGTTTCCGCCCAGTAACACCCATTTCCTGTCAATCACATTACGATCGCCGGAGCGAAGAAAAAGCCGTGAGTAAAAATACTTTCTTCATAGTAAAGTTACTTGGCGCAGTCGCAGTGCGAACTTTGCGCATGCGTACTAAGCGGATTTTCACTGCGATGCGATGAAAAAGAACGAGCGAACAACTCGGAATGAGGGCCATTGATCAACCATGTTTTAATGCTTTCTACCATTAACAATGCACACTTGTTAGGCCTTGATAAGATTTATTTTACATCTTTCAATAAAACCATTTTTTTTACTGTTTATTATTACTATTACATCTAAATATATATGTAGATAGACTAAACATATTAAAGCATACAAAGTACTCTAATGGTGGGTACACACTGCTAGATATATTTGCCGATCAGTTGATCGGCAGATATATCTATGGACGGATCGGGCAGTGTGTTGAGCATACACACTGGCTGATCCGTCGGGGACTGACGTCATGAACTGGGCTCCCACCCAGTTCAGCTGTCAATCACGCCGCCCGCCGCAGCATGTGTACGGGCAGTCGGCCGACCGCCTGTACACACACACCGACGCGCCAATATATCGGTTGATATATTGTCCGTCGGATGTGCTGCAGGGCCAACGCGATACGTCTGTGAACGACGGAGTTCACAGATGTATCGGCCGCACACACTGGCCGACGGACCCGCGATATATCGGCCGTTCAAGAGAATGGCCGATATATCGGTCAGTGTGTACCCACCTTTAGAGATGTATGCTGCTGCTGCTGCTGATCATCAAGGCTGCATGCATTCTGCTCCTCCAGGGACCCACGCTTTTACAGACTCTGTACTGGTACCAGGGGGTCATAGCAGGGGGGGGGGAGCACACCAGCGGTAGCACTGCTGCTATTCTATCAGGTTATACACATAAATCTCACACTGCGCTGCTGTGTTCTGTGTGCTGGTCTCCGTTCCTCAGTGTCACTCCAGGGGCTCTCTAGGGTCTGTGTGGAGTTGTTTTTTCAGTAAGCTACGCTGTATCACCGTTGTGTAAAGATGTCTGTTGACATGGTTATGTGTGCTGCTTGTAACTCTACCCCTTCTTCAGCGGGGTCTGTCATGTGTGAACAGTGCTCCTTATCTCCTCAGGGTCACACGTCACAGGTACCTGACTGGCTAAATAGTTTTAAAAGCATGATTCAGAATGTAAATTCAGAATTGGCTGCAGCTAAGAAGGAGAGACAGGTGTTAAAACAGTCTATTGATTGTATGGCAAAAGCAGCAGAGACCAGAAAGTCTTCTCAGTCCCCTCTGTTGGTTTCACATAAACGCTCACTGCCACAGGTGCTCCAGCCTGATTCTGATTCTGATCAGCCTGATGTGGATGATGATGATATGGATGAGGACAGCTCTCTGTCCCCTGGGGGGGAGGCCCTCATTTTTGCTGTAAGAGAGGTTCTTCACATACCGAATCAGGAGGCAGACCCAGATGAGGAGTTGTACTTTAATGTTAGACCAAAGACCTCGGTCACTTTTTCTGTGTCTAAAGAATTAATCTTCCTGGCCAGGAAAGCATGGTTAAACTCTGATAAAAAAATAAAAAATTCTTCAGAGGTTTTTAGTTACTTTTCTCCTCCCAGCTGAGGACAGGAAGGTATGGGAAAATCCCCCGTCAGTTGATACGTCTGTATCCAGACTGTCTAAGAAATTGGTACTGCTGGTGACAGGGGCTATATCCCTAAAAGAGCCAGCTGACTGTAAAATTGAGACCACTCTCAAGGCAATATATATGGCAGCAGGCGTAGCACAGCGCCCCACAATTGTTTGTGGGTGGATTTCCAGGGCGGTAGTCAAGTGGTCTGATACTGTTATTGATGGTTTAGACTCTCTGCCCCGGGAGGAGGTCATTACTCTGCTGCAACATATACTGGATGCTGCAAATTTTATGAGCGATGCTATAAAAGAATTGTGTAAGATAAATGGCCGCACTACTGCTATGGCTGTTTCGGCACGCAGAGCTCTGTGGTTACGTCAATGGTCAGCGGACGCTGATTCCAAAAAGGGTGTAGAAAATCTTCCTTTTACAGGTGATGCCTTGTTTGGCGACGAGTTAATTAAATGGATCTTCCAGGCAACGGCGGGTAAGTCTACCTATCTGCCGTTGGCTGCGCCACCTGCTAGACGTTCTTACACAGGACCCTCCTCCTTGCAGTCCTTTCGTGTGGCAAGGTTCAGAGGCAGGGGCCGAGGGGTCACCACCACTCCCAGAGGATCTCGTGGTAAGTCCCGTAAATCTGCAACTGCTGCCTCCCTGGACCAGACCACCGGATCCCCTGCCGCTAAGCCTTCTGTGTGGCGGTTGGCCCCAGCAGCAAGGCGACTTTCAGGTGGGTGCTTGCCTTCAACACTTCACCTACGTGTGGTGAGGGACCTCATTTCCCAGGGATACCGGCTGGAATTTCAAGCACTTCCTCCTCACAGATTTTTCAAATTGGGCTTGCTAGTTTTACCTGCAGCAAAAGTTACCTTGCAGGAGGCTATTCAAAAACTTTTGCGGACAGGGGTGGTTGTTCCAGTACCTCCTCCGTTACGCAAAAGGGGTTTTTACTCCAGTCTTTTTGTCATTCCAAAACCAGACAGTTCGATGCGACCCATCTTGAACCTGAAATCTCTGAACCCGTATCTATGGGTGTTCATATTCAAGATGGAATCCCTGCAGGCAGTGGGGTCCCGTCTGGAGGAGGGGGAGTTCCTGGTATCGCTGGATGTCAAGGATGCTTACCTACACATTTCCATGTGTCCCCCTCATCAGGCTTACCTCACGTTCTCCATATTAGATGACCATTTCCAGTTTCACGTTTTGCCCTTTGGCCTGTCCACAGCTCTGAGGGTCTTCACCAAGGTCATGGCGGAGATGATGCTGCAACTGCGCATGATGGGAGTCAACATAGTCCCTTACTTGGACGATCTCCTGATAAAGGCTATGTCCAGGGAGCGTCTACTGCACAGCATCAATCTGATGACTCGCCTACTTACGGATCATGGGTGGATCCTAAATTTTCAGAAATCTCACCTGGAACCGACCCAACGTCTTCAGTTCCTGGGAATGATACTGGATACAGTGTCTCAAAAGGTGTTTCTTCCAATGGACAAAGCCTTGGGTATCCAGGTTATGGTCCACTCAGTGCTCCGTCCTCGTAAGGTATCCATACATCTTTGCATCCGATTGCTGGGCAAGATGGTGGCTGCTTACGAGGCAATCCAACACGGCAGTTTTCATGCCCGGCCATTTCAGCTGGATCTGCTGTGGAAGTGGTCGGGGTCTCACCTTCACATGCATCAGGAAGTGACTTTATCTCAGAAAGCCGGATTTCTGCAACGGGGTACACTGGTTTCCACAGGGAATAACATTGGGTGTAGAGTAGGATCTTGATCAGAGGCACCAACAGGCTAAAAGCTTTTACTGTTCCCAAGATGCTCAGCGCCGCCTCCTCTATAACCCCACCTCCGTGCACAGGAGCTCAGTTTTTAAGTTGGTGCCCTCAGTGCAGGCAGCTAACAGGCAGGGCTGCTCCAGCAGCCCTGAAAAGAGCTTTTTAAAGTGAAGATAGAAGACTTCAAGGGCAGCAGAGGCACTCTCAGTGCTAGCTGTCATTCTGACATCTCCTGCTGCAGCTCCATCACCTCCCCTGGCGGCACTGTATACTCCCGCGCCCTGGTTGCCGGGTACTTACAGCGGAGGGCTCCGGTTCAGCAGGTCAGGCAAACACACTCACCGCAGATTTCCAGGATCGCGTGGCCGCGTCTAGGGAGGAGGTAAGAGGGTCCCCCAGGCCGGACCCGCTGGAAATCGCGATCCGGCGTGGCCTTTAGGAGGCGGGCCACGCGCGCTGGCGTGGACACTGTGTTGGTACAGGGACCCCACTAGACCACCAGGGCAGGGGCACAGGTCCGTTTTACTAAAAACCGTTTTACTAAGGCCCACAGTACCCGGTGGTGAAGTCCAGCAAGGGGATAAGGCTCTGACCTGTAGTTCCTACCCCAGCCCCAGGGCGCCATTTACTGTAAATGTTCCCGCTCTGGAGCTGCATCTCTCTGTCTCCCTCACTTTCAGCGTTTGGGCGCCATTACACACATGTAATGCTGATTCTGGGACTGCTGGGCAATGTCTCCTCTGTAAAGCCGCCTGTATCATCAGTGCTGTGCATTTACAGGACACTTAAGTATTCTACATGTCGTTTAGACAGTGTTAGTTAAGAACAAGTGCATTACTATAGAGATATTTAGTACAAGTACCCTGTGATATACATCCAGTCTTTACTGTGCATTGTTATATCTATATACCTATATAGCTTTACTTAGTGGTACAGATTCTACTTAGTATTGCTAGTTCAGTGCAGTTTAATTGTTGGTAATAAGTTCTGCATTGTATATGTGACTGTGTGTGTGCATATAGCTGCTGTGTGATCTCTATTTCATGTATCCCACACATATTGCTATCCCTATATTGTGTACCCTGAGGGGGGCTAAGTGCATCAGAGTCCTCATAACTATAGTGTTTCACAGGATATACTACTATAGTTTTTTTCTCTGTGTTTTTACAGTCACCACATACCTCTTAAATCCTTTATTTGTGCTCTGCTTTGCAGTCACAATATAAAGGGGGTTTTTGTCAGGTAATCTGTCTGCTTATATTGTACTGTTACACCCTCAGGTTACGCTTACATATTGTTAGGTGCCGCGGTCCGCGGCGCCGCTCGGTCTGCTTCCGAGCAACGCTCACGGCCGCCGCACCTCCCTCCCTGCCCGCCCGGCGCCTGGCAACGCCAGGACGCCGTGCGTACTGTAGCCGCCGGGTCCCTGGCAACGCTAGGAAGCCGGGCGTCCTCAGCCGCTGGGTCCATAGCAACGGGGACGCCGTTGGCGGACCGCGTTCCCCGTTGCCAGATAGGATTGATTAGTTGCTCGTGCAGCAGGGCAGCTGCACGGCAACTAGTAATTAGGGTCTGGGGGCTGGTCTTGCTGGCCCTCCTGTCATTGGCCAGCAGGGTCTTTTTATGGGAGCCAGCACACTGCAGCTTTGCCGGTGATAGCTTCCTGTATGCTGTTCCTGCCTTGCAACGTCTGTTCCTGGTCAGCTGTATCTGGTCGATCCTGCTCCCTGTGCTCCTGAGTTCTGGAGTTCTGAAGCCGGTCCTGGGAATCCTTCCTGTCCAAGTGAACCTGTTGCAGTCATCTGGGGGTTCTCGCTTGTTGGGGTTCTCTCCCGGTTTCATGAGTAGCGGCTTCTGCCGCGTGTTGCGGCCTAGGCCGCTTAGTCCTTGTGTTACTTTTGTATTGGTGGTTTTTGCGGATGTTTCCGCTTTTCACTGTCCTCCCCGGAACTCGGCGGTGCCGTGTGGGGGAGTGGACAGTGGTATCTTTTGTTGTTCTTTTCCTTTGGCGGCGTGCCGCACATATATTTAGTTTTAGGGTAGTTAGTAGCCCCTAGCTTTCTGTTTGCTTTAGTTAGAGGTCCCCTTGTTATTATCCTGTCTCGGTTCACGCCTTGTCTCACTCTAAGACCTGGGGGCATCGGAGTTGGGCAGACCTAATCCGCCCTTCAAACGCGGCTGCCGTGGGCCCAAGAAACCATAGTCACTCAGGCGTGAACTGACCACACGGGTAAAACAACGGAGGTAGGGTGCTAGGGGCTATTCCCGTACCACCCCTTATTTCAGCGTCACGTCCTGGTGCTCTGGACTCACTTCGCAACATCTCTCTAGTTCTGAGCATCAGGAACGTAACACATATAATGTCTGCTAAAGAGGGTGGTCGATCTATGGCTGATCCTGCACCATGCAGTGCTGATGCCACGGATTATTTGGAGGAAAACATAGCAGCTGACGGTTCAGGTAGGGGGTTCTATACCCTCTGGTCAGTTTGCAGCAACAGGGGCAAATTAAGACCCACCTTGGGCTGCTTTATCTTATTTACTGACTACGCTAGTAACTAGACTCGCGCCCCCTATGGGACCTCCCGTGCCATTACACATATTGTCCCTACAGTTAATCCGCCATGGGCAGATGCTCTGTCTTCTCAGTTACAGC
Source organism: Pseudophryne corroboree (assembly GCF_028390025.1). Classification (NCBI taxonomy): domain Eukaryota; kingdom Metazoa; phylum Chordata; class Amphibia; order Anura; family Myobatrachidae; genus Pseudophryne; species Pseudophryne corroboree. Next base: position 778,490,661 of record NC_086447.1, on the reverse strand, counting down.
AATTAAATCAGTCTCTGACTAAGCAAAAGCCTAACTCTCACCCATCTAAGACCAAGGGATCATCTAAACGGGCCATTACTTCCTCACAATCCACACAGGTTTTGGATACCTCATCCGAGGTAGATGGCGCTTACACTGACCCTTCAGACACTGATGCAGATGCTTCTGATGGGAAATCTCTGACTCAAGTGGATGTTCCTGACCTCTTGGAGGCTATCAGGCTAATTCTTCAAATCAATGATGACGATGAGCCTTCAGCTACCTCTAAGAAACCAGATAAGTTTAAACGTCAGAAGGTTACTAAATTAGTTTTACCTCATTCTGACAACTTGGTTGACTTTTGTCAGGAATCCTGGGAAAATCCAGGAAAGACATTTGCTCTGTCTAAAAAGATGTTAGCACGTTATCCCTTCGCTGCAGAGTTGGGTAAATATTGGGAAACACCTCCGCCGGGGGATTCACAAGTCGCACATCTGGTGGTGTCCTCTGCTCTTCCTGTCACTATCGTCATCTCACTGAAGGAACTAGCGGATAAGCGTGTGGAGGGTTGCTTGACGTCCACTTACACTCTTGCTGGAGCTGTACATAGACACACTATGGCGGCCTCTTGGGCTGCTAAGGCTATTTGGGGTAGATCTCAACAAGATTGTTGCTGACTTGGCATCAGCTAAGACTGCATGTCTGCCTAGTACTTCTTTGGCTCCGAAGACTAAGAGTGCTTCCTTTAGTACCTTTTGACCTCCAGGTAACGCAAAGGGTCAGGCATACCCGAAACAAGCTTGCACTTTCAAACCTCTAAGCCCGAACCTAAACGTGTCTGGGCTGCCCGTCCGCCTGCTTCCAAAACAGACAAGCCTGATGCATGACGGGGCAGGCCCCCCCTGGGGGATCGCAGGGTGGGAGGCCAACTTCTACTGTTTGATCAGACGTGGTTACTGACCACTTCGGATGCCTGTGTAAGGAAAGTTGTCATTCCCGGATACGCCGTCTCTTTCAAGACACGTCCCCCTCTCGAGTTTTGCTCACCAAACATCCCTTCGGATTAGGTGAAGGCATTTGGTGGTACAGTCCCTCCTGGACACAGGAGTGGTAGTGCCGGGGACTCTGGCTCAGAGAGGCAAGGGGTACTATTCACCGCTGTTCCTGGTCCTGAAACCGAATGGTTCCTCCCGGCCCATTCTCAACCTCAAGTCTTTGAACAAATTTGTGAGGGTCTCCAAGTTTCGTATGGAAACTCTTCGCTCTATTATTCTGGCTTTGGAGCCCGGGGACTATATGGTCTCCCTGGACATACAGGATGGTTACCTGCATTTCTCTTACGTCCTAGAGGATGCTGGGGACTCCGTAAGGACCATGGGGTATAGACGGGCTCCGCAGGATCCATGGGCACCTAAAAGAACTTTTCCTATGGGTGTGCACTGGCTCCTCCCTCTATGCCCCTCCTCCAGACCTCAGTTAGATTCTGTGCCCAGAGGAGAAGGGTACACTGCAGAGAGCTCTCCTGAGTTTTCTGTGGAAAAATAATTTTGTTAGGTTTTTTATTTTCAGGGAGTCCTGTTGGCAACAGGCTCCCTGCATCGTGGGGCTGAGGGGAGAGAAGCAGACCTACTTAACTGATAGGCTCTGCTTCTTAGGCTACTGGACACCATTAGATCCAGAGGGAGTCGGAACACAGGTCTCACCCTGGGGTTAGTCCCGGAGCCGCGCCGCCGTCCTCCTCACAGATTCCGGAAGATAGAAGCCGGGTGAGTATGAGAAACAAGAAGACATCTCAGGCGGCAGAAGACTTCAGATCTTCATACACAACACACAGACAGCACTGATGGGTGCAGAGCGCAGGGGGGGGGGCGCCCTGGGCAGCAATAAACCTCGTTTTTGGGCAATAAGGTGCTATTAGGCTGCGGAGGCAGCAAATAGATGATCCCCCGCCATTTTTGTGAAAATTGAAGAGGGACCGAAGCCCGCCGCTGGGGAGCTTGATCCCTCAGCACTAACCAGCGCCATTTTCTTCACAGAGCTGCATGAGAGGGGGTCAGTCCTCGGATTGGACCGACTCACAGGGCCCGTCGGGGTCTCAAAAGCGTCCCTTGGCAAAAATTGTGGACACAACTACTGACACGGACTCTGATTCCAGGTATCGACTATGATGAAGCTAAATTGCACCCTAAGGTGACAAAGAGCATTCAGTGTATGATTATAGCAATAAGAGATGTGTTGCATATTGCTGATGAACCACCTGTTCCTGACACGAGGGTACACATGTTTAAGGGAAAGAAAAAGATAATAAACTTTCCCCCATCTCATGAACTTAATGAGTTTTTTTAAAAAGCTTGGGAGACTACGGATAAGAGACCGCAGATTCACAAAATAATTAATATGGCATACCCCTTCCCTACACAGGACAGGGTACGTTGGGAATCCTCTCCCACTGTGGATAAGGCTTTAACGCGCCCGTCAAAGAAAGTGGCGCTACTGTCTCCAGACACAGCGGCCCTCAAGGATCCTGCGGATCGCAGGCAACAGACTACTTTAAAGTCTATTTATTCACATACTGGAGCTTTGCTAAGACCGACAATTGCGTCGGCATGGGCATGTAGCGCAATTTCAGCCTGGACAGATAACCTGTCGGCTGACCTTGATACCATGGATAGATATACTGTTTTGTTAATTCTAGCCCATATCAAAGACGCAGTCTTGTATATGAGAGACGCTCAAAGGGACATTGGATTACTGGCTTCCAAAGCCAATGCCATGGCTATTTCAGCGAGAAGATCCTTATGGACCCGCCAGTGGACGGGTGATGCGGATTCGAAAAAGCATATGGAGGTTCTACCCTATAGGGGAGACGTGTTGTTTGGGGATGGGCTGGCGGACCTGGTTTCCACAGCTACCGCAGGTAAATCTAACTTTTTACCGTTTATTCCCCAACAGCAGAAGAAAACTCCAACATATCAGATGCAGTCCTTTCGGTCACAAAAGTCCAGAAGAGGTCGGGGATCCTCCTTCCTTGCCAGAGGTAAGGATAGAGGGAAAAGAACACCTGCTTCGGCTGGTGCCCAGGAACAGAAGTCCTCCCCGGCTTCTACAAAACCCACTGCATGACGCTGGGGCTCCCCTGCGGGAGTCCGCACCGGTGGGGGCTCGTCTTCGACTCTTCAGCCAGGTCTGGGTCAGCTCAGACCTGAATCCTTGGGCGTTGGAAATAGTTTTCCAAGGCTACAAACTGGAATTCGAAGAGGTGCCCCCACGCCGATTTTTCAAGTCGGCCTTACCAGCTTCTACCCCAGACAGGGATGTAGTGTTAGCTGCAATTCAAACGCTGTGTCAACAGCAAGTAATTATCAGGGTTCCCTTGAACCAACAGGGAAGAGGGTACTATTCAACCCTCTTTGTGGTCCCGAAACCGGATGGTTCGGTCAGACCTATTTTGAATCTAAAATCCCTAAACCTGTACATGAAAAGATTCAAAGTCAAGATGGAATCGCTCAGGGCGATAATAGCCAGCATGGAGGAGGGGGAGTTAATGGTGTCACTGGACATAAAGGATGCTTACCTTCATGTCCCCATATATCCTTCCCATCAGGAGTACCTGAGATTCGCTGTACAGGATTGTCATTACCAATTTCAGACGTTGCCGTTTGGGCTTTCTACGGCCCCAAGGATTTTCACCAAGATAATGGCGGAAATGATGGTGGTCCTGCGCAAGCATGGAGTCACAATTATCCCATACTTGGACGATCTCCTGATAAAGGCGAGATCAAGAGAGCAATTGCTGAGCAATGTGACACTCTCTCTGAGAGTGCTCCAGCAACACGGTTGGATTCTAAATCTACCGAAGTCACAGTTGATTCCGACAACTCGACTAACGTTCCTAGGTATGATACTGGATACCGAACAAAAGAAGGTTTTTCACCCGTTGGAAAAAGCCTAGGACATCCAGAACATGGTCAGAGACCTGCTAAAGCCAAAAAGAGTGTCAGTTCATCAATGCACTCGTGTTCTGGGGAAAATGGTGGCAGCCTACGAGGCCATCCCCTTCGGCAGTTTCCATGCAAGGACGTTTCAATGGGACTTTCTGGACAAATGGTCCGGGTCCCATCTACATTTACATCGGAAAATAACACTGTCCCCCGGGACCAGGGTGTCTCTTCTATGGTGGCTGCAAAGTGCTCACCTTCTGGAGGGTCGCAGGTTCGGAATTCAGGACTGGATCCTGGTAACCACGGACGCGAGCCTCCGAGGATGGGGAGCAGTCACCCAAGGAAGAAATTTTCAGGGACTGTGGTCAGACCAGGGGGTTTATTTACTAATATTCGTGTTTTTGCCGTTTTTAAGGGTGTTTGAACTCGAATGGTATCGGGTGCATTTTACTGCAACTTTTTGAATCCTGATACGGTTATTCACTAAGCTGCCGAGTTTTGCACAATCGTTTTTTCCGATGTCAATGTGATTCGTAATATCAGGCAGTGTTTTACGGGAGTGATGAGTAGAACACTGCCTGACAAAACACAAGGAATCCCGGCCGAATCTGTGAGATCCGTGCAGGGCTTCATTGTGTACCTTAAAAAGTTGATTGAAGTCTTAAAAAATCAGAAAATAAATGTGTGGGGTCCCCCCTCCTAAGCACAACCAGCCTCGGGCTCTTTGAGCCTGTCCTGGTTGAAAAATATGGGGGACAAAAAGCGTAGGGGTCCCCCGTATTTTTGAAACCAGCACCGGGGTCCACTAGCTGGGGAGATAATGCCACAGTCGGGGGACACTTTGATATCGGTCCCTGCGACCGTGCCATTAAAACCCCAACTAGTCACCCCTGGCCGGGGTACCCTGGAGGAGTGGGGATCCCTTCAATCAAGGGGTCCCCCCCCTCCAGCCACCCAAGGGCCAGGGGTGAAGCCCGAGGCTGTCCCCCCATCCAAGGGCGCGGATGGGGGGCTGATAGCCTTGTGAAAAATTGTGAATATTGTTTTTAGTAGCAGTACTACAAGTCCCAGCAAGCCTCCCCCGCATGCTGGTACTTGGAGAACCACAAGTACCAGCATGCGGTGGAAAACCGGCCCGCTGGTACCTGTAGTACTACTACTAAAAAAATACCCCAATAAAAACAGGACACACACACCGTGACAGTACAACTTTATTACATACATGCACACCAACATACACACATACTTACCTATGTTCCCACGAGGCTCGGTCCTCTTCTCCATGTAGAATCCTAGGGGTACCTGTGAAAAAAATGATACTCACATAATCCAGTGTACCTTTTGTTCTTTGTATAATCCACGTACTTGGCAAAATAATAAAACGGAAACCCGACCACGCACTGAAAGGGGCCCCATGTTTACACATGGGACCCCTTTCCCCGACTGCCAGGACCCCCCCTGACTCCTGTCAAAGAGGGTCCCTTCAGCCAGTCAGGGAGCGCCACGTCGTGGCACTCTCCTGATTGGCTGTGTGCTCCTGTAGTGTCTGTCAGGCAGCACACGGCACAGATACAATGTAGCGCCTATGCGCTCCATTGTAGCCAATGGTGGGAACTTTGCGGTCAGCGGTGAGGTTACTTTCGGTGAAACCAAGAACGCCCCTACGGAAGATTTTCATTTGGGTCGTTTTCTTCTCTTCCTACAGACAGGAGTGGATATGAGCCTGAAATTAGGCTCTGTTAAGGTACAGATTTCGGCCCTCTCGATATTCTTTCAGAAGGAATTGGCTTCTCTTCCAGAAGTCCAGACTTTTGTAAAGGGAGTGCTACACATCCAGCCTCCTTTTGTGCCTCCAGTGGCACCATGGGACCTGAACGTGGTGTTGCAGTTCCTAAAATCACACTGGTTTGAACCACTTAACAAGGTTGAGTTGAAATTTCTTACCTGGAAAGTGGTCATGTTGTTGGCCTTAGCGAGGCGAGTGTCAGAATTGGCGGCCTTGTCTCACAAGAGCCCCTACTTGATTTTTCATGTTGATAGAGCGGAATTGAGGACACGCCCTCAATTTTTGCCTAAGGTGGTTTCTTCATTCCATTTGAACCAACCCATTGTGGTGCCTGTGGCTACGAGTGACTTGGAGGATTCCAGGTCCCTGGATGTAGTCAGGGCCTTGAGGATTTATGTAGCCAGGACGGCTAGAATTAGGAAAACAGAGGCTCTGTTTGTCCTGTATGCTGCCAACAAGATTGGCGCACCTGCTTTGAAGCAGACTATTGCTCGCTGGATCTGTAACACGATTCAGCAGGCTCATTCTACAGCTGGATTGCTGTTACCGCATTCGGTTAAGGCCCATTCCACTAGGAAGGTGGGCTCTTCTTGGGCGGGTGCCCGGGGCGTCTCGGCATTTCAGCTTTGCCGAGCAGCAACTTGGTCGGGGTCAAACATTTTTGCTAAATTCTACAAGTTTGATACCCTGGCTGATGAGGACCTAGCATTTGCTCAGTCGGTGCTGCAGAGTCATACGCACTCTCCCACCCGATAGGGAGCTTTGGTATAAACCCCATGGTCCTTACGTAGTCCCCAGCATCCTCTAGGACGTAAGAGAAAATAAGATTTTAAACCTACCGGTAAATCTATTTCTCCTAGTCCGTAGAGGATGCTGGGCGCCCGTCCCAGTGCGGAAACTCTGCAAGACTTGTATATAGTTGTTGTTTACTTAAGGGTTATGTTACAGTTGGAATCGGTCTTGGACCGCTACTGTTGTTTGTTCATACTGTTAACTGGATATGTATGTTCCGGGTTACATTGGTGTGGGCTGGTAGGAATCTTGCCCTTGGATTTATAAAATCCTGCCCTCATATTGTCCATCTCCTCGGGGCACAGTTCTCTAACTGAGGTCTGGAGGAGAAGCATAGAGGGAGGAGCCAGTGCACACCCATAGGAAAAGTACTTTTAGGTGCCTATGTCTCCTGCGGAGCCCGTCTATACCCCATGGTCCTTACGGAGTCCCCAGCATCCTCTACGGACTAGGAGAAATAGATTTACCGGTAGGTTTAAAATCTTATTTCTCTGACGTCCTAGTGGATGCTGGGGACTCCGTAAGGACCATGGAGGAATAGACGGCTCCGCAGGAGACTGGGCACATCTAAAGAAAGATTTAGGACTATCTGGTGTGCACTGGCTCCTCCCCCTATGACCCTCCTCCAAGCCCCAGTTAGATTTCTGTGCCCGGCTGAGCTGGATGCACACTAGGGGCTCTCCTGAGCTCCTAGAAGAGAGTATAGTTTAGGTTTTTTATTTTCAGTGAGACCTGCTGGCAACAGGCTCACTGCAACGAGGGACTAAGGGGAGAAGAAGCGAACCTACCTAAGCGGTGGTAGCTTGGGCTTCTTAGGCTACTGGACACCATTAGCTCCAGAGGGATCGAACACAGGACCCGACCTCGTCGTCCATTCCCGGAGCCGCGCCGCCGTCCCCCTTACAGAGCCAGAAACAAGAAGGTGGTCCGGAAAATCGGCGGCTGAAGACTTCTGTCTTCTCCAAGGTAGCGCACAGCACTGCAGCTGTGCGCCATTGCTCCTCATGCACACCACACACTGCGGTCACTGATGGGTGCAGGGCGCTGGGGGGGGGGGGCGCCCTGAGCAGCAATAATAACACCTTGGCTGGCAAAATTAACACCATATATAGCCCCAGAGGCTATATAGGTGTATATTAACCCCTGCCAGAAACGATAAAATAGCGGGAGAAAGCCCGCCGAAAAAGGGGCGGAGCCAACTCCCTCAGCACACTGGCGCCATTATTCCCTCACAGCTTCGCTGGAAGGAAGCTCCCTGGCTCTCCCCTGCAGTCCTGCACTACAGAAAGGGTAAAAAAGAGAGGGGGGGCACAATTTAGGCGCAGTATATATATATATATATATATATATATATATATATATATAATATATAGGCAGCTATAGGGGAAAACACTCTGTATAGTGATATCCCTGTGTTATATAGCGCCCTGGTGTGTGCTGGCATACTCTCCCTCTGTCTCCCCAAAGGGCTTTGTGGGGTCCTGTCCTCTGTAAGAGCATTCCCGGTGTGTCTGCTGTGTGTCGGTACTGCTGTGTCGACATGTATGATGAGGATAATGATGTGGAGGCGGAGCAAATGCCTGTGAATGTGATGTCACCCCCTGCGGGGTCGACACCAGTGTGGATGGACTTATGGAAGGAATTACGTGACAGTGTCAGCTCCTTACATAAAAGGTTTGACGACATAGGACAGCCGGCTACTCAGCTTGTGCCTGTCCAAGCGTCTCAAATGTCATCAGGGGCTATAAAACGCCCGCTACCTCAGATGACAGATACAGATGTCGACACGGATACCGACTCCAGTGTCGACGATGATGAGACGAGTGTACCCTCCAATAGATCCACCCGTTATATGATTGAGGCTATGAAAAATGTATTACACATTTCTGATGATACCCCAGGTACCACAAAAAAAAAAAGGGTATTATGTTTGGTGAGAAAAAACTACCAGTAGTTTTTCCTGCATCTGACGAATTAAATGAGGTGTGTGAGGAAGCGTGGTCTTCCCCAGATGAGAAATTGATCATTTCTAAACGGTTAATGGCTGCGTACCCTTTCCCGCCAGAGGATAGGTCACGCTGGGAAACTCCCCCTAGGGTAGATAAAGCGCTGACACGCTTATCAAAGAAGGTGGCACTACCGTCTCCGGATACGGCCGCCCTAAAAGAACCTGCTGATAGAAAGCAGGAAAGTACACCGGGGCAGATGTATTAACCTGGAGAAGGCATAAGGAAGAGATAAACCAGTGATATGTGCATGGTGATAAAGGCAGCAGCCAATCAGATCCTAACTGTTAATTTACATATTGGAGCTGATTGGCTGGTGCCTTTATCACCTTGCACGTATCACTGGTTTATCACTTCCTTATCCTGTCTCCAGGTTAATACATCTGCCCCACTGTGTCATATGCTGCAGAGGATTTATCCTCCCAGGATGATTCCAGGATTCCATGTAATCAGGATAGCACTGATTTAGCACAGATACCAGCAAGGGAACCAGATTGGTTTTTCTCTATCAAATCTTGGATTTCTCAGATTTCTGACAGGGTTGCTAGTAATGAATCTGCAACCCAGGTATTACAGAGCTCTGTGGCTGTATGGCCTGTTTCTGGTACCTCAGGACACTCCGCTATATACCCCCACAAACGTGCGCTTGTGCATGTCACACAAGACAACACAGATACTGATTCTGACACTACAGATGGTGATGGGGATGTGTTGCGGGGGTCTGCATCTCTTGCAAAGGGGGTGCAATTGTTGATAGAGGCTATCAGGGATGTGTTAAATGTTAATGATACCACACCTGAGCAGGTTGAGGAGGCTTTTTTCACTGAAAATAAAAAAGCCTCGCTAACCTTCCCTGCGTCAAAGGAGTTGAATGCTATATTTGAAAAAGCATGGGAAAACCCCGAGAAAAAGTTCCAGATCCCTAAAAGGGTCTAGGTGGCTTTTCCTTTTCCTGAGGAGGATAGGAAAAAGTCGGAAAACCCTCCGATTGTTGACGCATCTGTGTCCAGACTCTCAAAGAAGGTGGTTTTGCCTGTTCCGGTATCTACTGCCTTAAAAGAGCCGTCAGATAGAAAGATTGATAACACGCTTAAATCAATGTACACTGCTTCTGGGGCCATATTACGTCCCACTATTGCTAGTGCATGGATTGCAAAAGCAATAGTGAAGTGGACGGCTACTTTACTTGAGGATTTGGATACGATGGATAGGGATGACGTTGCATTGTATTTACGCAACATACATGATTCTGCAGGTTTTATGGTAGAATCCATGATAGACCTGGGTTCCATGGCTGCGGGAATTTCTTCGATGTCTGTTTCAGCTCGTCGTGGACTGTGGCTGCACCAGTGGTCGGCTGAAGCGGAATCCAGAAGGAGTGTGGAGTCCCTACCCTATACAGGTCAGGCTCTCTTTGGGGAAGCTCTAGACGCGTGGATATCCACTGCTACAGCAGGTAAGTCTCCGTTTCTTCCCTCAGCAGCACCTGCTCCGAAGAAATCCTTCTCTTCAGCTGCACCGTAGTCCTTTCGGCCTAACAAGCTTAGAAAGGCCAGAACATCCAATACCTTCTTTAGGGGAGGTCGGATTAAGTCCAAGAAACCTGCTGCAGCAGGTTCCCAGGAACAAAAGCCTGCTTCTGGAACGCCAAAGTCCTCCGCATGACGGTGGATTGCACGCCTCGGTGGTGGGGCCAGTGGGAGCGAGACTCAGACACTTCAGTCATGTCTGGGTATCGTCCGGCCTGGATCCCTGGGTGATAGATATTGTGTCTCAGGGATACAGGCTGCAATTTTAAAGTGTCCCTCCTCATCGCTTTTTCAAGTCAGGCTTACCACCTCTGTTGGAGGACAGAACTGTACTACAAGCCACTGTCCAAAAGCTGGTAGAGGCACAGGTCATTGTGCCAGTACTACCTCACATGCTGAACAAAGGTTATTATTCGAACCTTTTCGTGGTACTGAAACCGGATGGTTCGGTCAGGCCCATTCTGACCTTAAAATCATTGAACCCCTTTCTAAAGGAGTTCAAGTTCAAGATGGAGTCTCTCAGGGCGGTGATATCAGGTCTGGAAGAAGGGGAATTCCTAGTATTACTGGATATCAAGGATGCGTACCTCCACTTTCCGATCTGGCTGCCGCATCAGGCTTATCTCCGCTTCGCATTGCTGGACTGTCGTTACCAGTTCCAGGCCCTGCCATTCGGCCTCTCCACAGCGCTGAGGGTGTTTACCAAGGTGATGGCGGAAATGATGATTCTACGCCGCAAGCAGGGTGTGAACATCATTGCATATCTGGACGATCTACTGATAAAGGCATCGTCCAAGGAGAGGCTGCTGCAGTCCATTGTTCTCACAACGCGACTGCTCCAGAGTCACGGTTGGATTCTGTACCTTCCAAAGTCGCATTTGGAACCAACCCAGGGGTTGTCATTTCTGGGAATGATCCTGGATACGGAAGTGCAGAGGGTGTTTCTTCCGCAGGACAAGGCGTTGGTGATACAAACTATGGTCCGGGATGTCCTGAAACCACCCCGGGTGTCGGTTCATCAATGCATTCGCCTATTAGGAAAGATGATGGCCTCTTACGAGGCTCTCCTGTATGGGATGTTCCACGATCGAACCTTCCAGCTGGATCTCCAGGACAAGTGGTCGGGATCTCACCTCCACATGCATCAAAGAATTTGTCTGTCGCCAAAGGCCAGGATTTCACTCCTCTGAGGCTTCAATTACCTCACCTTCTGGAGGGACGCAGGTTCGGGATTCAGGACTGGGTTCTTCTAACCACGTATGCGAGCCTTCAGGGCTGGGGAGCAGTCACTCAAGGAGTAACCTTCCAAGGACGGTGGTCAAGCTTGGAAGCCGGCCTGCCCATCAACATCCTGGAACTAAGAGCCGTCTACAACGGTCTTCTTCAGGCGGCCCCTCTTCTGAGAAATCGGGCCCTTCAAGTGCAGTCGGACAACGTAACAACAGTGGCTTACAAAAACCGACAAGGCCGAACGAAGAGCAGAGCGGCAATGTCAGAGGTGACAAGAATACTCCTCTGGACAGAAAAACACGCGTTAGCGCTGTCAGCCATCTTCATTCCGGGAGTAGACAACTGTGAAGCAGACTTCCTCAGCAGACACGATCTCCATCCAGGAGAGTGGGGACTCCATCCGGAGGTGTTCAAGGAAATAACAGATCTTTGGGGCTTACCCCAAATAGACATGATGGCCTCTCGTCTCAACAAGAAGCTTCGGCGTTATTGATCCAGGTCGAGGGACCCACAGGCAGTGGCAATGGACGCCCTGGTACATGGAAGGCGGTCACGTTGTTGGCCTTAGCTTCTGCTAGACGTGTGTCTGAGCTGGGGGCTTTATCCTGTAAAAGCCCTTATTTGATCTTCCATGAATATAGAGCTGAGCTCCAGACACGTCAGCAGTTTCTTCCGAAGGTTGTGTCGGCATTTCATATCAACCAACCTATTGTGGTGCCAGTTGCTACTGACTCCTCAATTACATCAAAGTCTTTGGATGTCGTAAGGGCTCTGAAGATATATGTGAAGAGAACTTCTCGTCACAGAAAGTCGGACTCTCTGTTTGTCCTATATGATCCCAAGAAGATTGGGTGTCCTGCTTCTAAGCAGACGATATCTCGCTGGATCAGGTTCACTATCCAGCACGCTTATTCTATGGCAGTACTGCCGTGTCCAAAATCTTTTAAGGCCCACTCTACTCGTAAAGTGGGGTCTTCCCTGTGCGGCTGCCCGGGGTGTCTCGGCAGTGCAACTTTGCAGAGCTGCAACTTGGTCTGGGTCAAATATGTTTGCAAGGTTTTACAAGTTCGATACTTTGGCCTCTTTTGATCTGAAGTTCAGTCAATCAGTTCTGCAGGAGCCTCCGCGCTCTCCCTCCCGTTCTTGGAGCTTTGGTACATCCCCATGGTACTAATGTGGACCCCAGCATTCTCTAGGACGTAAGAGAAAATAGGATTTTGGTACCTACCGGTAAATCCTTTTCTCGTAGTCTGTAGAGGATGCTGGACGCCCGCCCAGCGCTTCGTTTTCCTGCAAATGTTATTTGGTTCAGTACAACTTCGTTTTAGTTGAGTACTGCGTTGTTACTTAGTAAGTAATGTTTCAGCTGTTGCTGAGTAGTTCAAGCTAGTTGGCTTGACGTGCCTTGTATGTGTGATCTGGTATGAATCTCACCACTATCTGTGTATAATCCTTCTCTCGAAGTATGTCGTCTCGGACACAGTTTCTTGACTGAGTCTGGTAGGAGGGGCATAGAGGGAGGAGCCAGCCCACACTCTCAAACTCTTAAAGTGCCAATGGCTCCTGGTGGACCCATCTATACCCCATGGTACTAATGTGGACCCCAGCATCCTCTACGGACTACGAGAAAAGGATTTACCGGTAGGTACCAAAGTGCTAGGCCTCATGGTGTCGGCTTTCGATATGGTGGAGTATGCTCAATTTCATTCCCGCCCTCTGCAGAAGCTGATTCTTGCCAAATGGGATGGCCTGCCTCACCGGATCAGGTCTCACATGATCTCATTATCTCCGGAGGTTCGTCTGTCACTGAACTGGTGGCTCCAGGACCAACGACTGAGCAGGGGTCGTCCCTTCTGGATCTCCGACTGGGTCCTTCTGACGACTGATGCCAGTCTGAGGGGTTAGAGCGTTTTGTTGGAGCAACACTCCCTTCAGGGTCGGTGGACCAAGGAGGAGTCTCTCCTTCCGATAAACATTCTGGAATTGCGGGCAGTGTTCAATGCTCTGAACCTGGCCCAGCATCTGATACAGAACAGGCCTGTTCAAGTACAATCGGACAACGCCACCATGGTGGCATACATAAATCATCAAGGCGGCACTCGAAGCCGCATGGCAATGATGGAAGTGTCAAAGATTCTTCGGTGGGTGGAACGTCATCTACCAGCCATATCGGCGGTGTTCATTTCGGGGGTCGTCAACTTGGAAGCGGGCTTCCTCAGTCGTCAGGACGTACACGCTGGAGAGTGGAGCCTCCATCCAGAAGTATTTCAACTCCTAGTGGACAATGGGGCCTACCAGATGTGGACCTGATGGCGTCTCTACACAATCACAAGTTTCCGGTCTTCGGAGCAAGGACAAGGGATCCTCAAGTAGCGTTCGTGGACGCACTGGAAAATGCATGGAACCTTCGGCTGCCGTACGTGTTCCCTCCGGTGTCACTTCTGCCCAGGGTTATAAGAAAGTTCAAACAAGAAGGAGGAATCCTGCTGCTGATCGCTCCAACTTGGCCCAGATGGCATTGGTTCTCAGACCTGCAGGGTCTCTCGTTAGAGCGTCCTCTTCTACTTCCACAACGCCCAGCCCTCCTCATTCAGGGCCCTCGTGTATACCAGGATTTGGCCCGGCTGGCTTTGACGGCTTGGCTCTTGAAGCTTCCGTTCCGAGGGCCAAAGGATTTTCAGAGCTTTTAGCCTGTTGGTGCCTCGGATCAAGATCCTACTCTACACCCAATGTTATTCCCTGTGGAACCTAGTGTACCCCGCAGAAAGAGATTTAACAACGGTAAGTTCTTACCATAAATCTCGTTTTCTCTATTATGGATATTTTCAAGTTCCTCACCTGGTAGAAGGTAGGAATTTCAATATCCACTCGTGGATTCTACTAACGACAGATGCCAGCCTCCAGGGATGGGGGGCTGTGACCCAAGGGGCCCAGTTCCAGGGGTTATGGTCAAGTCAGTAATCTGCTCTGCCGATAAACATCCTGGAACTCAGGGCAATTTACAATGCTCTTCTGCAAGCTTCCCATCTCCTGAGGGATCGGGCAATCCAGGTTCAATTGGACAACGCCACGGCAGTGGCGTACATAAACCGTCAGGGAGGAACAAGAAGCAGAGCGGCGATGCGAGAAGTGTCAAAAATATTCATTCCAGGAGTGGATAACTGGGAGGCAGACTTCCTCAGCAGGCACGACCTCCATCCGTTAATTCACACGTGGGGCTGTCCGCAGATAGATCTGATGGCTTCTCGTCTCAACAAGAAGCTATGCCGTTACTGTTCCAGAACGAGGGATCCGCAGGCTGTAGCAGTGGATGCGCTAATGACACCTTGTACGTTCCAGTTTGTGTATCTTCCCTCCTCTACCGCTAATCCCAAGGGTTCTAAAAAGACTAAGAAGGGAAAGCATTCAATCAGTTTTAATTGTCCCGGATTGGCCTCATCGAGCGTGGTACTCGGACCTCCTATCCATGGCTCTGGAGGATGCCGCTCCAAAACGATCTTCAGCAAGGTCTGTTTGTCTGTCCAGACTTATAGCGGTTACGTTTGACGGCTTGGACATTGAGAGGGAAATTCTAGCAAGAAAGGGTCTTCCCTCCCGTGTTATTTCCACCATGGTCCAGGTAGGAAGATGGTTACGTCAAAACATTATCATCGTATCTGGAAAAAGTATGTTTCCTAGTGTGAAAGTAGAAAGGTTTCTCCCCTGGAATTTTAAATTGGTCGCTTTCTACTTTTTCTGCAAGCGGGAGTGGATATGGGCCTACGTTTAGGCTCCATCAAAGTCCAGATTTCGGCGCTCTCTATTATCTTCCAGAAACAACTTGCCGTGTTGCTGGAAGTACAGACCTTTCTAAAAGTAGTTCTTCATCTGCATACCTCCCACGGCTCGGTGGGCTCTCAAAGTAGTTCTGTCCTTTCTTCAATCTGACTGGTTTGAACCCTTACATAAGGTGGAGTTGAAATTTTTCACCTGTTAGACAGTGATGTTGTTAGCATTGGCGTCTGTCAGACGTGTCTCTGAATTGGGGGCCTAATCCTGTAAGAGCCCTTATTTGATTTTTCATGCTGACAGGGCGGAACTCAGGACCCGACCTCAGTTTTTGCCAAAAGTGGTCTCAGCTTTCCATTTGAATCAACCCATTGTGGTTCCACTGTTGTCTGACGCTTACATTGTGCCAGAGTCCTTGTGGTAAGGGCTCTGAAGATTTATGTCAAGAGGACAGCTCCTCAACGAAAATCTGATTCGCTGTTTGTCCTTTATGATGCCACCAAGATTGGTCGGCCGGATTCTAAGCAATCAATTGCTCGTTGGCTCAGGTTGACCATTCAACAGGCCTATAATTCGGCTGCACTGCCTTTGCCAACGTCTATTCAGGCCCACTCGATGAGATCTGAGGGCTCTTCCTGGGCGGCTGCCTGGGGTGTCTCGGCTTTGCAGTTGTGCCGAGCTGCTACTTGGTCTGGTTCCAATACTTTTGTGAAATTCTATTGGTTCGACACCTTGGCCAGGTATGACCTTCTGTTTGGTCAGGCGGTTTTGCAGGGGTCTCAGCACTCTCCCACCCGTTTGGGAGCTTTGGGGTCTTCCCCATGGTATAAAGTACAGTTCCCCAGTATCCACTAGGACGTAAGAGAAAATACTGTAGGAATTTAATACCTACCGGTAATTCCTTTTCTCGTAGTCCGTAGTGGATACTGGACGCCTGCCTCAGTGCTTTGATTTCTTGCTTACCCTGAGTAAGTGTTTGGTTGGCCCGCCGTTGCGGTCCCCTTATGTTGTTGGAATAGCTTTGCTATCCTGGTTCAGTTGGTGTTGCTGTCCTCTGTTTTGTTCAGTGCCCTCCTTTCGGTGATGGTTGTGTGTTGGCTTATTGCCTCACAGCTGTTGTACCTGTTTTCTTCTCTCATGGTGTGTCCGTCTCCTCGGGCACAGTTTCATAGACTGAGTATTGTAGCAGGGGCATAGAGGGGAGGAGCCAGCACACACATACACACACTAAAGGTTTTTAAAGTGCCAGGCTCTAGTGGACCCGATCTATACCCCCATGGTACTAAAGTACAGTTCCCCAGTATCCACTATGGACTATGAGAAAAGGAATTACCAGTAAGTATTAAATTCCTATTTTTTTAAACTTTTTTATTGAGACATTGCAAAACAATGTATCATTTGGCAATGCTAAGCAAACATTATTCACATAACTAGACGTAAATAACAAATTTGTGATACATCACAATAGTATTGAATATGGCCATGTGTTGACCCAGAGGGCACACCAAAATATATGTTATCATCACAGAATATCCGTGGATACAGTCATTATGTGAACATATATATGGAAAACAAAATACAAAATGGTAGCATTTGAATTGGGTAACAAATCATAAATGTGGCTAAAAGAACTTGAAGGGAGGTGCTGGACAATGTAATACCGGTCAACACAAGTAGATAAGTGGGTCCTGTGCAGCCATCCTAGTAAGATACCAGGTGGTATGGCAGAGGCTGTGATGAATTTGTTCTCTGGTTGTTTGAGAGAGGGTATCAATATAAGATTCCCATAACATAAAAAAGCATTCTACCTGATTTCCCAATCTGCTACCTCCATAACAAGATACTTTGCAAACAAGGTAATCCCATGATATAATGTTAAACATACCACCCTACCTCATGTGCCGTTAAAACATTTGCATCTTAGTGCATGCAGAATTTGCTATGAGGAATCTCTCACAAGCAGTGTCTGAAATCCACATCAGCAGGTGCACTAATGGGTATGTCAGCTTGATGAATAGGATGCATAATACATTTACTTTTCAGTAGTTTCAGCTGTTCACATAATACTTAAGGGCCCCATACACTACAACGATATGTCTGAGGTTGAAGTCGGATGTAATTTCCCTTGAACTCCCCCGGGACCGTCCCGGGAGTGATTCTATAGGATTTGGTACTTTTGTGCTATTTTTGCATAAGATATATCACATGCGATTGATGAAGCTGCTATACATCGCATGCAATATATCGTATGGCATACAATTGTACCATGAGATATATCTGATGGGCTGGATAGAGGGCTACGGGGACTGGAAAACACTTTTTTTCATCCGATTCCATCCAATTCCGATATATCATTAGTGCAGCACCAACGACCTAGGGGATCCTATCCGACAGCCACAGGGATGCGCATCAGATTAGATACAATCTAAAACACATACGATTGTACACAATTTCATACAGTATATCAGACGGATATATTGGAATTGTATGAAATCGTGTGAAATAATACTACTGTATGGGGCCCTACAGTATAGTAAGGAGATTGCACTTACCAGAGGCGTAGCCAGAACTTTGTGGGCCCCATAGCAACATTTTAAAGTGGCCCCCGTTCCAATACTTCTAGAGAGACACTTCTCTACAGCAGTTGTTAATTTTATGCCCTATAATAGTGCCCTAGTTCATTTTCTGAACCATAGTAGAACCTAATTTAATGTTATGCCCCATAGTAGTGCCCTAGTTTCTTTTATGAATCGTAGCAGTGCTTAAGTTCACCCTATGTCACATTTCAGAGATGCCAGTACACATTATGCCGCATAGTACCCCCAATTCACATTATGATATATAGTGCTCCCCGTTCATATTGGACCTCATTACAGTGCACGGGTTCATATTATATAACATTAAAATGCCCTCCAGTTCATTTTATACCACACTACAATAAGCAAGTCCAGGGGCATACCTAGATATATTGCAGGCCCCAAGGAAAAAGTTTGAAAGGACCCGTATGTACTACCCAGGGGTGAAAAATGTATATAACACATGTAACTTTGACAGGGAAGGTGGGCTCCTCTCAGCTCTGGGCCCAAAAGCAGCTGCATGGCCTGCACCTGTGGTAGCTACGCCCTTGGCGCTTACCTGTCATCCTCAGCTCAGTTTTGTAGTGGTAGACAGGGTGTGCCTTCATTTGTACATGTTGCTTCTGATAAGTGGCCCTAGTACTCCATTGTTTTCAGTAGAAGAGAATGAGAAAGCTAAGGGGTGAAGAGGGAAGAGGTGGAAAATGGGAGAGGCAGGACTCTGGGGGAGATGTACTAAGCAGTGTAAAGAGTAGAGAAGTGATCCAGTGGAGAAGTTGCCCATGACAACCAGTATGCTGCTCTGTATAATTTTATAGTATGCAAATTATAGATGTTACTTCAATGCTGATTGGTTGCCATGGGCAACTTCTTCACTGGCTCTCTTCTCCACTCTTTTCACTGTTTAGTACATCTCCCCTACAGTGTAGAGAAAGTGGAAATGTGTGATGGGCACAGGAAAAATTGGCGTTAAGAGAAAATGGCAGAAGATGGTGAGGGACAAATAGAATAAGAGGGGTAAAGGGAGACAGATGGGGAGAATAAGGTGCACATACAAATTTAATGTCAGAAACACACATAAAGGGAAGACAGAAGCGCACATGGGGAAACTTGCACAGACCGGAAGGGCAGAGAGGCAGGAACATGTTGTCAGGGGAGAGACTGACACAGATAGTGGAAGGAAAGAGACTGGTTCAGACATTGGAATGACAGAGACTCGCACTCAGTGAAAGGGTAGAGAAGCTGATGCAAACATTTGAAGAAGAGAGTCTGGCGCAGACCAAGGAAGGGGAGAGAGGTTGGCACAGATAGGGAAAGGGCAGAGATGGTGGCACATATTGGGATGGACAGAGGCTGGTGCAGACTGGGGAAGGAGCAAGACTATTGCAGACAGAAGGAAAAATAAGTTCTAGAGAACAGTGGAAGGAGAGAGTCTTGCACAGAAAGGAAAAGAGCAGAGGGGCTGTGGCAGACAGGAAGGTCAGAGAGATTGGCTAAGATGGGGCAGAAAAGGGGTTGGTGAAAACGGAACTGGCTGAACAGGAACAGGTATGAGGCTTTAGCAGACAGGGACTGGCAGAGAGTCTGGGGCTGAAGACTAGTACAGACAGGGAAAGTGAACAGACATACTTATTTGCTTTGAGTCCTTGCTCCATGTGTAGGGAGGAGGAGAGTGTCATTAGCCGCAGGTTTTCTGTATGCGTACTGATAAGTACAGCTACCATTAGGTAAGACTGGACATCCATTTATCTGATTCATCTTATTTGTATTTATGTAGGTATTAGAGGCACCTGGCATATGCCGAGTCACCTCAGTCCACCCCGCCTCCCTCTCTGGCTGACTACACCCCCTTTGCTTTTGTGTCCATAGCTCCTTACCATCCAAAACATTCCCCCACTCATACTAGATCTCTCTTGTCTCCATCAATATTCATTGGGGTGCATGCCTTGGCTTCCAGGGTACGCGCATTCAGAAGATGGGACAGACCTTGCGAAGTTATAATATAGATGTATGATTACCTCACAAGTGTCAGATTTTTCAGCAGGCAAAAGTGCCTTGTCCAGTTGGACTTGAATCATGACAAAGGCTAATTGGGAGCAGATCTAGAGTTAGCCTATATAGTACCAGTTTGTCACTGTTCACATATGTTTAAAATGGTTTTATTTTGAACTTGTGAGAGTACTTCTAAGAACAAAACTGAGTGTAGAATGTAACAAAATCTGCTATCTAGGTGATAAATATTTTTTACCAGTGACCTGTCAATCATGGAAAAACCTAGGACTTCATATGTGTGAAAATGCTTCTTCTCTGCACATATACAGGACTTAGGGGTCTATTCATGAAGCAATAAAAAGTGTGGAGAAGTGAGCCAGTGGAGAAATTGCCCATGGCAACCAATCAGCATTGAAGTAACATTTATAATTTGCATACTATAACATTGTACGGAGCAGCTGATTGGTTGCCATGGGCAACTTCTCCACAGGTTCACCTCTCCACTCTTTTCACTGCTTCATGAATAGACCCCTCAGTGCCTTTGGCACTAAGGGGTCTATATACTAAGCCTTAGATGGAGATAAAGTCGTTGGAGATAAAAAACCAGCCAATCGGCTCCTAACTGTCATTTTTCAAACACAGCCTGTGGCATAGCAGTTAGGAGCCAATTGGCTGGTACTTTATCTCCAGCTACTTTATCTCCATCCAAGGCTTAGTAAATAGACCCCTTAAGACTAGTAGGCCGGGATCATAGACTAGGAGGCCGGGACCAGCAAGCTGAGCGCTAAGCATTCGCAACTTACACACCTTCCCCAGTCCTCACCGCCCCCTGGTCATGTTATCCCTGATGTCATAGACTAGGAGGTTGGGACTAGCAGGCTCAGTGCTAAGCATATGCTAATGATGCACTGGGTGGCTTTTCAGGCTGCAGGGTGCCATTCCAGGTATAGTCATCTTGAGGAACCACATGTATGGCCACTGCACATTATGACTTTGCCCAGCACTGATATAACGTTATGATAATAATATTACTAATTTAATAATAAATAATTCTAAGGTGTTGAAAATGGTAAATTAATGAATTTGTGTTTTATTTCACGTTTGTGTTAAAATATTTAATTTTATTAATTATTTGTGGTAAATTACATTTAACAGGTTGTCGGTAAGAAATGTGTAAGGTTAATAGACATAGTAATGTATTCATCCTTAATGTTTTTTCCCTCTATGATTTTGCAGGAGGAGAGAGAACTTGTGGAGTCCATGAACTAATCTGCATTAGAAAAGGTAAGAAGTTGCATTTTGCCTTAGTTAGTGTATAGGAGAGAACAGTCTCTTGCAGTACCATTATGTCTTCACAGATACTGTGGCCGTGCGGGATGCCAGACGAACTCAGCTGTTTTTTAAAGGGGCAGTCACTTACAAGGCATGGTTTTGCCTTGTCAGTGATTGCCGCACGGCCGCCGAACTCGGGTGTCATTACATCTAGCCATGTATGTCTAAAATCTAGGCGTCAGCTTAAAAGTTTAGGAGCTGTTCTGTGCTGAGCCAGAGGCGTTCCAGGTATAACACTGCAACAGAAATCTAAAGCATTGCTCTGCAGGCTTCCTGCTGTATCCAGAGCCAGAGCCCCCTGAATGAGTGTAAGGGAAGAACATTTTTGATTTCACGATGAAATGTTTATAGATACTAGGTGGTAGATTCTGTTGAGGAAAGAGCTTGGAGCACCCTCCGTAGCTGTAGGCAGAAGTGAGCGGTACCTGCTGCCTTGGGACTGCTCCTGCTGCCTTGGGACTGCTCGTGGGTTGGTCACTGGTCTGCAATTGAACTGCTTCGGGCACTTTACCCAGGAGAACCTTCCACGTGACTCTACCGCTTCTAATAGAATCTGTCCCTAGACATGTCTTTAGCTGCCATCCCTAAGGTTTTTATGATCTAAATCTGATTTTGAGTTCTACCTCCCTTTTTTGTATTTCAGCTACTATATATAGGTTAATTTGATTGCTAATTCATTTTTAAATATCTTTATAGATCACTGGTGATTTGATGCTTTTTGCAGTGTGATGATTTTTCAGGGCTTTCTAATGAGCCTGTATAGTCTGCTTGTGCAGTCTTGTGCAGTCAATCTGAAATTAATAGCAAGATGTACACTACTAGAAATTTACAAACACAATATGCTGACCAATAAAATCAATAAACAAAGCTGAGTTAACAATCTTTAAAACATATTCAGATTTCTTGTTTCACATGTGTAATCTATTTTGCAAGTACTGTTTCTGAAATCAAATGATGGATTTTTAGACCTGTTCTTTATGCCAATAATTATAATCCAACCCCTTCCAAAAAATAAAAATAAAAAATTGTCCTCGCTTGGCCTGAGCAGACTAAAGTGCAACATTTTTGTTGAATAGAATAAGGTTTTGTATACACCATTTAAGTATTTTCCTGCCCAGTAGACCAAGCTACAAACATGTTTTAAAGGAAATAGCAGTCTGCAGCTGGCAAAGGCTTATTCTTTGTCCTTAATTATGTATGATATGCCTGAAGAGCTCCTAGTGTTTGCAAAATGTTTGTTCACATCCCACGCTGTTGTGCTATTCTTTATGTTATGCTTAATGGACTGGACTCTTCTAGCTGCCTTTCAGGGTGTAGTGTAAAGCCTTTTATAAAAGCTGAACATTACATTCTGCTGTGGGTAATGAACCATAGCATTATAAAGGTACATTACGCTGCGTAACAAAAAATGAAGCATCTCCGTAGCTGACCAACCTTGACTGACCAACCAGATCATAGCTGCTGAGAATGATTAAGATGTATGCATTTGCAGAAAATCAGAAGCCACCACTATCTTTGTATCTTAATCGAAGATCTTCAGAAGCTGGATTATATATGCTAATTACTCTGGCTTGCTGTTGTTGTGACAAAGGATGTCACCATTGCTTATTTTAGGAGGATGCTTTTATAAGATAGTACAAAGGAGGTTCTACTTATTAACTACAAAAATAGCGATACTTGTTTTTTTTTGTGGTTTATAAATAATTGGAACTGATGCATAGTGAGTAGATTGCCAGGTTGCAAAGCATATCTTATGTGACATTGCTCTGTGCATGGGCAATCAATCAAATGCACACCTATGCTCATTTGTACACTTACTGTATGCCTGCTTGTGTCTGATGTGGGAGGAAAGGAGCATTTATATGTAGGTTTAGTTCAGTAAGGACGCGTTCATACAATTGCAGACGTATAATATGGATTTTGGGGGTCATTCAATTCAGACCATGCAGTTAATGCGGGTCACAGCGCAGTTTGCCGATTTTGGCAAACTGCACAGTGGCCGCAATGCCGCTGTGTGGACTTACACATTGCGGCCGCATCCCTGATGAATGCATCCACAATGTGTTTGACAGTTGTGGGTGCTGAGTTACAGCTTTGCAGGACGGTGCTAGGAAAACGGGGGCTGGTCGGCAGCATTTTCGAAGCGGCTGCGTGATGTCACATGCATCCGCTCCAGGCTGCGCTGCCAGGAGTCAACCTTAGTTCCGATGCGTCTGCAGTTGGATTGCGGACGCATTGGGAGGCGGCCTTACACATCATGGGCGGCCTTGCCTTGTGCTGGACGGCCCCCAGCATGTGCAGAGATGAACGGTACTTGTTGTATTGGCATAGACACAAAGCAGAGCATGGAACCTAATGTACATCATGGGGGCATGCATCATGGCATCGCTATGCCCCAATAGGCTGCGTAAGCTTGCACCAGTGGGTTTACCATGCAATGGATCGCAAGTGTGAGCATACACACGCACCCGATCTCCCGCAAGTCTCCTACCGTGATTCGTACATATCTTGGCAAGGCTGTAAGAGGTCACATATGTATCGGTGGTCTTCACCAGAGACCCCCACAATTGGATTTTGGTTTATCTGCTCCAGATAGGGAGGCCATGGTAATCTGACTGGATTCCTTATGCACATGGCTGGTGGATACTGGAGGAACTAAAGGCAGGTAGTGAACTGGACTTCGTGAAGAGTGTTTTTGACAGAACCGAATCAGCGACAGGTGGGCACAGCAGTGACAGAGGACGGGAAGAACCAGCTCAGATGAATAGCTTAGATAGGAACCATAAAATCACTAGGAATATTTCGAAAGGAGCATTTGAGGAGAATTGTCAGACTGACCGGATCAGTGCACAGGTAATTACACCAAGAGCTCCAGTAACAGTGTATAAGCTGGCACTGCAGACAAGGAAGTTTCTGGGGCAGCCTGTATCTAACGGAAGCCCCCGAGTGATGCCACATAGCCACACCTCGTCCCTTGAAGCCACACCCCCTTTTTATTACGGCCTTGACCCCACCACACAAAGCCATGCCTTTTTTAGTGGCCACACCCCCGACTCACGAAGTCACACCTCCTATAAGCAGCCACCGCAGCGGGTGTCTAGGGGGTAAGTGACGCCACTGGCTTATATCAACTAAAAAATGGTGGTAGGTGCAAGTGTCACATGCATACTGAAAATGATTCTATACAAATGCAAAAAGTGGAGTCCTATGTGCAGTTAACGCCTTTGTATTAGTATATAAATAATTAAGTCTCCAGTTCACAGAGTTTTCTGCGAGACTAATTCACAGCAACAGATGGAGATACTCAGATATAGGCAAAGGCAGAAATAGGTCAAGTCTGCTTCAAGGTCTGGCAACAAGGTATCCAATCAGTAGCGGATCTTGCCACTGGCAAGCAGGACTTTTGCCCGGGGCGCCGCCTTCCGGAGGGCGCTGGCGCCATCCGGAGGGCGCCGCACCGTGGCAAGATCCGCCACTGCTGCCCGCTGTGTCCCCCGTCCGCCTCCGCTGCCCGCTGCCGTCCCCGTCCGCCTCCTGTGAAGGGAACTAGACGCTATGCGTCTAGTTTCCCTTCGTGGAGAGTAACTTTGCTGAGCGGTGCGCGATGACGTCATCGCGCACCGCACAGCAAAGGTCCTCTCCACGAAGGGAACTAGACGCATAGCGTCTAGTTTCCCTTCGTGGAGAGGACCTTTTGCTGTGCGGTGCGCGATGACGTCATCGCGCACCGCTCAGCATTCAAGCGGCGCTAGCAATGTACAGGGGGCGTAACTGACCACGCCCCTGTATTAGGCCACGCCCCTTTTCCTGCCCGGGGCGCAGAGAGCCCTTGAACCGGCCCTGTATCCAATATGTGCAGGGCAGAGGCATGTCAAAGTCTGGTTCCAAGGCTGGCAACAAGTGTATCCAAATTGCATTGCAAAGGTAGAGGTGGGGCCGATGGGCCCATACTTAGGATGCAAGCGTCGGTAGAAAGAATAATCACCCTACAAGTAGATTTATGTGAGACACCCTTAAATACTGCCTGGCAGCTTAATTGTTAGCACCAGTCTGTGCCTGCTATATAGTGCAGTACCAGAAACCTCCGAGCAGCTGCGAGACCTCCATTAATCAGCACTGTTGTAAATAGAGCGCTGATGATGACAGCATGTGCTAGTGTAATGACCTGGGTAAGGGGTGTTGGCTCTCAGTCTTATAAGATAGCACCATGGACGTTCTGGATTATTTCTCTGGCCAGCAAAAACATAACTTACTGTATTTGAAAATATGTTATTGGTAGAAGATCATGAGCAAAACCAAGTTGTGGCCGGAGACCCTGGTGGCCACATGGACAGTGGCGGCCACGGCACTTAAGGGGTTAACCATTGAGCACCCGGCGCCATATTGAGGGACAATGGGTGCTTGGCGCCACCTTTTGAATGTGTACTGGCGCTAGGCGCCATCTTTAAACTGTATAGGCGCTAGGCGCAGAGTACATTAATAATGTTTAATAATGTGTTATACAGTATGTTATATCACTGCGCAGTGCGCAGTTGGAGAATGATGGACTGCACAGTTATAGAACTGCATGGACAAAGCACTTATGAGAAAAGTACAGGTATGAGTTATTTTGTTTCTAAAGGGGGGTACTCACGGAGCGATATTCTTTTTTTTTTTTTTTTTTTTTTTTTTTTAATCTGTTTTTATTAATGCTGTAGATGTAACAGTAGTACAACATTTTCAAACAATAGAATCCAAAGTACACAAAGGAAAACATATCTGGTCGTACCGTCTTAGTAACTTTGTTTTAAACATAATAGCACAGATAGAAAAGTTGACTGTTCTTCCATCAAAATATATATAAAGGAATACAGACATTATAAAGCATTAATTATAAGAAATGTAGGAAAGGAAAAAGAGAGTAGAAACAGAAAGAAAGTGAGAAATATGAAAAGGAAGAGAATATAAAAGAAGTCAGTTGAGATGAAGTTTTTTTTTTTTTTTTGTCTAGAGATTTATACGGGTATGATTAGGTTACCATATAGGACCTGTATATCGGAGACTCCATGAAGTCAAACCACGGAAACCAGGTAGTGGTAAAGTCAGTGGTTCTTCCCATCGAGAAGGATATAAGGTCTTCCATGTCTAAAAAGTATGTAATCTTATTAAACCATTGTTTGATCGAGGGTGGGGAGGTGGATCTCCAAAGAGCCGGTATCACGGCCCTTGCAGCGTTGCTAAGGTGTCTCAGAAGTGAGCATTTATAAGAATGTGTGCTTGCTGAGGTAAGATTAAAGAGCCAAAACTCAGGCCCCTCGGGTATCTCATCTCCCACTATCAGCTCGGAGCATCTAAAAACGTCCTTCCAGAAAGGAATTATAATAGGGCAGTCCCACCAGATGTGTAAAAAACTCCCTGGTGCCCCCTTACACCTCCAGCAGAGATTCGACAAGGTAGGAAACATTTTATTAAGGACACGGGGAGTCCTGTACCATCTATATATAAGCTTATATACCGTTTCCCTCGTTGACAAACATAGAGAGCTTGCCTGAGCATTACGAAATATAGTGTCCCAATCGCCCTGAGAGTTTATCCCTCGCATTTCCCTTTCCCAAGAAGTCATGAAGGCAGGGGGTTGGGAAAACAGGTCCTCCACAATAAGCACATAAATTTGGGAGATGGTATGTGTAGGGGAACGGGTGGAAACGCATAGTTTTTCGAAGTTAGTGAGACCTCTGGTTATGTCAGAGAGATTTTTGGAGGACGCTAGAAAATGATGAACCTGGAGGAACTTCCAAAAATCGACGCTTGATATTTTCCAGAGGGACTGAACATCTGAGAATGAGCGCACTCTACCCGAACTCACCAGCTGACCGACCCTGAAAAGCCCCGCCTCCGCCCAAGAAGCAAATGCCAGGCTGTGGAGTCCAGGACCAAATTCGGGGTTATGAAGAAAGGAAGTCAAGGGGGACCACTTAGAGGAGATGTGTGTCTTTAACCTGAGCTTGTGCCATACTTTAAGCGTGGGGGTGACCGTAGGGTGAGCGATTTTCGGGAGGGAGGGCAGCCACGGGACTATTTCTATGTAATGTGGGAGACATCCTTCTTCCAAAAGCACCCATTGTTTACAGTCTTTAGCCCTTGTCCATTCCAAAACTCTATTTAATTGTACCGCATGGTAGTAGCTGGGAATATGAGGGAGTTGTTGTCCCCCTTGATGTCCCCTCCGGAATAGAATGTCATGTTTAAATCTGGGAGCTCTACCTCCCCAGACAAACGTGCGAATGAGGTTCTGAACGTCCCTGAACCACAGAGGGGGGATGAATATAGGGAGGGTTTGAAGAAAGAATAGAATCCTGGGGAGAGCGTTCATTTTAACCACGTTAATCCTACCAAACCAAGATAAACGCAATTTCTTCCATTTCTGGAAGTCTAAACGGAGTGTTTTCAACAAAGGGCCGAAATTTAAGGGAAATATTTTAGATAAATCGTTAGATAGCATTACCCCCAAGTACTTAACTCTATGTTCGTGCCAGGTAAAGGGGAAAGAGCCCTTCAGGCCGGTCAGGACACCAGGGGAAGTAGTTAGGTTCATTGCTATGGATTTAGAATAATTTATCTTAAAATTAGAAAGGGCTCCGAACCTATCAAATTCTAGCATCAAATTTGGGAGAGAAGTCACCGGGTTTGAAATTAGGGCCAGCAAATCATCAGCATACAAAGCTAATTTGTATTCGCGTCCTCTTACTAATAACCCAGAGATATTTCGGTTAGCCCTAATGCTTCTCGCTAAAGCTTCCATGCTTAAGACAAAAAGTAGAGGGGATAACGGGCATCCCTGTCGCGTGCCATTGGAAATGGTAAAGGGGTCTGATAAGGAGCCATTAATCTTAATTTTGGCAAATGGCGTAGAGTAGAGGGATAGGATTCTATGGAGACAAGCGTTGCCAAGTCCCAGGTGCCTCAGGATGCCGGACATAAAGTCCCAATCCACCCTATCAAACGCTTTTTCAGCATCAGTTGACAATATAATTGAGGGGGATGTGGCCTGGTTGGCATAATAAATCATATTAAGCACCTTAGAGGTATTATCCCTGGCTTCCCGACCCAAGACAAACCCCGCCTGGTCTCCATGAATTAAATCTGGTAGCAGCAATTTAAGGCGATTTGCAATCAGCTTTGCGAAGAGTTTTATATCTAAATTTAGTAGTGAGATCGGCCGGTAACTGGAGCAGAGGCTGGGGTCCTTCCCCTCTTTGGGTAAAACAGTGATATGTGCCTCTAGGGATTGTGAAGCAAACTGTGATTTTTCCGACACGGTGTTAAAAGCTCTTGTGAGAATAGGGGTTAATTTCTCCTTAAAGGCCTTATAGTAAGCAATAGTGTACCCGTCGGGGCCCGGACTTTTGCCATTGGGGGAGGATTCGATGACTTTTAAAACCTCCTCAGGAGAGAAGGGTGCATCTAAACCCTCTGCATCTTCTCTTGACAAAGTAGGGTAATCTATGCTATTTAAATAGTCTGCTATGGCTGTTTGGTGTGAAATCTTGTCTGCCCTCCCAGATGGCCCAGAAAGATTGTACAGGGCTGAGTAATAAGCCTGGAAGGCTTTAGCTATGTGGGGAGTCTCGTGGAGGGGTTTCCCCCGACCATCCTTAATGCAATGAATAAAAGTAGTAGCACGTTGTTCACGAAGAGCCCTGGCTAGCAATTTCCCCGGTTTATTGCCCCATTGATAATATCTGCTTCGGCATTTCCGGTAGGAGAACTTGACTCTATCGGAAAGCAGTCTATTCAAATCTGCCCTAGCTGTCTCGAGATCTGCATAGTGTTGAGGAGTGTGGGACTTCTTATGTAAGAGTTCTAAGGATTTTATTTTAGATAGTAGATCCTCTCTGAGCTGTTCTCTCTGCTTCTTGCGTCGAGAGCCTATCTGAATGCAAACCCCACGCAGGACACATTTATGTGCCTCCCACACCGAAAGTTTAGATATATCGTCTAGGTCATTATCGCCAATATAGGAGTCTATAGCCGCTCCTATTTGAGAGCGACATATCTCATCTTGTAAAAGTGTGTCGTTGAAACGCCATGACCATTGACGCTGTGGACTTGAAGGAAGGCGTATCGTGAGATTAACAGGGGCATGATCGGACCATACTATCTGTCCTATAGAGGTGTCAGAAATCAGGTGTAGGTGTCTGTGGCTTAGAAACAGGTAGTCAATCCTAGAATATGTCTGATGGGGATGGGAAAAAAAAGAGTAGTCTACCTCTGAAGGGTGTGTCAGCCTCCACGTGTCGATCAGCTGGTGGTCAAGCAAAGCACGTCTCATCCTCCTATACTCCTTCTCCGGTTTATGAGATACCTTTTTAGATGAGTCATGGAGAGGGTCAAGAGTCCAGTTCAGGTCGCCTCCCATCACCACCACTCCCTCCAACAGAGGCTCGGCGAGTTCCAGAACCGAGGTCAGGAAGGAAGGCTGCTTAATATTGGGAGCATATACAGTCAAAAAGGAAAAGCGTTGATTATGGATATCGCACTTTACCAGCAACCCCCTGCCCTCCACTAGTCTATGAGAAGTGACATTTTGAACAGGCAAGTGACGAGCAAACAGAATAGCTACACCTAATGTCTTACCAGAGGGATTATTAGTCATGAAGACCTGGGGATAATAATGACATTTAAGTGATGGTACATGGCCAATCTTAAAATGAGTTTCCTGGATAAAGGCAACGTCCACTTTCTCATCTCTGAGCCATTTGAGAAGTTTGGACCTTTTCTCAGGGATATTTAAGCCCTTAACATTGAGGGAAGTAACATGTAAATCACCGTGACTCATTATAGCCTAAACCTGACCAGATGTATATCAATCATCTCAACCATAGTAGAGGGAGAAGAAGAAAAAAGGACAGCAAGGAAAAAAAAGAAGAAAGTCCGAATATAGCCAAGAAGAATAAAAAAGAATGTAGCATGGAAAACCACAGCACAAAGTGCTATAATATCAAACATAGCTAACCGTAGTGGTAGAATAAAGGTTGCTGCAATAGGGACAGGAGCGGGGTCCTGCCAGCTCCCAGCCCGAAGAGGTAGGGGGTGCAGCATGTAGGGGGTCCTACAGGGGGCCACTGAAGGCGACCGCCCACGGGTCTAGGAATCTATACAGTACTCAAAAAATTACTAAGGAATGAAGAAAGTATTAGCCTCGTTAGCAAAAATGCAGTCTAGACATAATCAAAACGCAAGCTAACTAAAACATAACAATCATTTAGAAGAACCATTACAGAACCGATTATATATATCAATAGCGCATTGCGGCACATAGGAGCAAAAGAAACCAATTATGCGGCTGCAATAACAAAAACTTTTATGCCTCAAAAGAATAAGACAACGCCATCATGGAGGCTCGGAAGATCGTGCGCTCCCAGTCCCAGTCTCTCGCGGCTGCGGGGATCGCACTTGTTGCCATCTATCATCTGGAGGAGTCACCTCTGGTATTTCAGGTTGGTGGTGAAAAGAGTCCCAATCAGGTAACAATATTGGCTGCAAACCCACGGTCAAGAGGAAAGCTGGTAACTCTGAAGGTCTGGAGAGGATAATCGATCTGCCATTGTGGGTGACCTGGAGAGAAAAAGGGAAGCCCCATCTATATTTCACCTCTTGTTTCCGGAGGGAATCGGTAAGAGGCTTTAAGGCACGGCGTTGTTGCAATGTCGACCATGCGAGATCCGGAAATAGTTGAATCTTTTCCCCCTGGAAATCGATATCATTCAATTGACGGGCCTTCCTCATTATCTCCTCCTTTTGGGCATAATAGTGGAGCCTGCAAATCACATCCCGTGGCTTGTCTGATGGTATACCGCGAGGACGGAGGGCTCGATGTGCCCTGTCAAACATGATTGTCTCATTCGAATCCAGATCTATAAGCTCTCCAAATATTGAGGTTAGGGCAGACGTCAGATCTGTCTGTTGGACACTCTCAGGGAGGCCTCTGACCCTAATATTGTTCCGCCTCCCGCGGTTATCCATATCTTCGATACGTGACCTAAGAAAGGCAATATCATTCCTCTGATGGGTAAGCACCTCTTGAAATTTAGTTAGAGTGTCCAAGCCAGATGTCTCGTGGCGTTCCAATATATCTACCCGGGCCGCGACTTGAGATATGTCCTGTTGGAGAGTTGCCACCTCCTGTTTAATAGTAGAGCGTAAGCGTGTCTCTAGCGCGGAGAAGTCTTGTTTGGTAGGAAGCGACTTGACGTGAGACAGAATTTCACTAATTTCTGCAGATGAGGAGGAAGTCCATGGGGAATGTGCGTCTTTGGAGACCGACATGTCGCCCTTTGGTATATGAAGAATCGAGGAATCCGCTGTCGCTGGGGTGGAAGTATGGCCCGCGGTTGATGGAGTGAGAAACTGACGCAGGTCCGATGAATGACGCGTCACGTATTTTGGAGTTTCGTCTGGCTTGGTTTTTGCCTTTTGTTTCTTCGTGCCTCCCACCATGAGATCGGTCTGTAATAAGGTTGGAGTAGTATTATACTTTCACATGTCCCCGGCAATATAACAAAGCGCGGGCCCTCGCCATGCAGTAGCCCCCCACGTGGCTTCAAGGCGGCATCAGTCGAGCAGACACATCTTCCAAGGAGTGTCCAGGGGTCTTCCCATATTTGCAAGGGAATCTGCGGTCGGGTTTAGAAATTTACTGTAAATGATAGGTATGGTATATGTGTCGGTAGGGGTTGGGAATGTCAGTGACGTGTGTAGATTATGGACAGCGACAGGAGCTGATCGTCACTGTGCGATATCAGGGCTTAGTCCTGCCGGTTCGTAGGTATGAGGTATGAGGCACGAGGCACCTGTGAGCCGTCGGGCACCGCTCCGTCTCAGGTGTGCACTTCGCTCCTGGGGGCCGACCAGATGTGGAAGCAGCAGAGTCTAACGACTGTGTGGCATCCCCAAGGGAGGCAGGGACCCAATATTCGCAGGGGATCAGTGCACTATAGTATGTAATATGGAATATCAGGCCTGTATTACCTTTTTTCCGGTGAGGAGGAATGAGTAAAGGAGCCCCTTTCTCTGTGTGCTTGTGTGCACTGTGTTTTACACTCCAAAATGGCCGCCGCTGCTGTGACAGGCTGGAGGGAGCAGGTCTGTGTGTGGCGTCTGTGGGCTTCTGGCAGATTTCCCCTTTATTGTGGTGGACCTGAAGGGTCTGTGACAGGTCCCCAGGTGGTCAGGGAGCTCCAGGAGTGTCTGTGGAGCGCCGTCTGGGTCCCGCTGCGGCCGTGCGCCCGTCCGGAGCTTCCCGCCGGGCCGCCGCCAAACTCAAGGCCCCGGCTTCAGTGGCTGATGTAGGCCGCGGCACCGGAGCGGCCCGCGGTGTCCCGCAGCGTCCCGATGTCTCACGGCTAGCACTCCCTGGCCTCAGTACCCCGCTTAGGGGTGATCTAGACCGGATCTGCCTGCAGCAAAATAGTTTTTTAAGCTGTATTCCCTGGAGCCCTGGAGTAGCACGTCTGCTCAGGGATACAGCCAAGCCACGCCCCCACGGAGCGATATTCTAAGCAATCTGACTAGATTGCTTAGAATTTCAGCATTATCGCTTCACCAATCTAGCGGGTCGCTCACGAGCGCCCCCCCCCCGTCTCCCCCCCGCACGCACAGCACACATCGCGCTGAGCGGCGGGAGAGATGTGTGCTGAGCGGTTCGCTCAGCACACATCTCTCCTGCATCGGCCCATCTATATGGGCCTTTACAGGCTTTAACAATTGCTCTTCAGCAACTGGTACATAGCAAGTCATATGTTAATTGTCCTAGCTCCAGCAGGGGATAGGTGTCGATTAGCAGGCCTTTTGGTGGGCAAACATTTTCAATCAGATACAAACGAAAGTTTGGAAAGAAGACTGTTTGTGCTTTCAGTATCTCCTGAT